>NC_036237.1:13232283-13282367 GCF_002742605.1 Olea europaea var. sylvestris | reverse complement strand
TGGGCCCATAAGTACTTTTCAAAAATGTAGCGACCATTTTGGATTGAACTCACAACTTTGTCATGACGTATGAGGGATTTCGGGCATTTTTTTCGAAGAACGAGTACTTGCATATTTGGATTGTCGGCGTTTGAAGAATTGAGTGTAACTTTTTGACACGGTGTTCGTTTTGGGCCCATAAGTACTTTTCAAAAATGTAGCGATCATTTTGGATTGAACTCACGACATCGTCGTGATGTAAGAGGGATTTTGGTCATTTGTTTTTAGAAGAACGAGAACTCGCTTATTTGGATTGTCGACGTTCGAAGAATTGAGCGTAACTTTTGCACACGATTTTTGTTTTAGGCCCATAAGTACTTTTTGAAAATGTGGCGACCGTTTTGGATTGAACTCATGGCATCGTCGTGACGTAAGAGGGATTTCAGCCATTTGTTTTTAGAAGAATGAGCACTTGCTTATTTGGATTGTCGGCGTTTGAAGAATCGAGTGTAACTTTTGCACACAGTTTCCATTTTTGGGTGCATAAGTACTTTTCAGAAATGTAGCGATCGTTTTGGATTGAACTCACGACATCATCATGACATAAGAGGGATTTTAGCCATATGTTTTTTGAAGAACGATCACTTGCATATTTGGATTGTCGACGTTCGAAAAATTGAGCGTAACTTTTGCACACGGTTTTTGTTTTGGGCCCATAAGTACTTTTCGGAAATGTAGCAACCTTTTTGGATTGAACTCATGCATCATCATGATGTAAGAGGGATATTGACTGTTTGTTTTTAGAAGAACAAGCACTTGCATAGTTGGATTGTCATCCTTCGAAGAATTGAGCGCAACATTTGCACACGGTGTCCGTTCTGGGCCAATAAGTACTTTTTGAAAATGTAGCGACCATTTTAGATTAAACTCACAGCATCATTGTGATTTAAGAGGCATTTTGACCATTTTTTTTTTAAGAATGAGCACATGCATATTTGGATTGTCGACGTTCGAAGAATTGAGCGTAAGTTTTGCACACGGTTTCCGTTTTGGGCCCATAAGTACGTTTTGGAAATGTAGCGACCATTTTGGATTGAACTCACGGCATCGTCGTGACGTAAGAGGGATTTTGACCATTTGTTTTTCGAAGAACGAGCACTTGCATATTTGGATTGTCGGCGTTCGAAGAATTGAGCATAACTTTTGCACACGGTGTTCGTTTTGGGCCCATAAGTACGTTTTGGAAATGTAGCGACCATTTTGGATTGAACTCACGGCATCGTCGTGACGTAAGAGGGATTTTGACCATTTGTTTTTCGAAGAACGAGCACTTGCATATTTGGATTGTCGGCGTTCGAAGAATTGAGCATAACTTTTGCACACGGTGTTCGTTTTGGGCCCATAAGTACGTTTTGGAAATGTAGCGACCATTTTGGATTGAACTCACGGCATCGTCGTGACGTAAGAGGGATTTTGACCATTTGTTTTTCGAAGAACGAGCACTTGCATATTTGGATTGTCGGCGTTCGAAGAATTGAGCATAACTTTTGCACACGGTGTTCGTTTTGGGCCCATAAGTACGTTTTGGAAATGTAGCGACCATTTTGGATTGAACTCACGGCATCGTCGTGACGTAAGAGGGATTTTGACCATTTGTTTTTCGAAGAACGAGCACTTGCATATTTGGATTGTCGGCGTTCGAAGAATTGAGCATAACTTTTGCACACGGTGTTCGTTTTGGGCCCATAAGTACGTTTTGGAAATGTAGCGACCATTTTGGATTGAACTCACGGCATCGTCGTGACGTAAGAGGGATTTTGACCATTTGTTTTTCGAAGAACGAGCACTTGCATATTTGGATTGTCGGCGTTCGAAGAATTGAGCATAACTTTTGCACACGGTGTTCGTTTTGGGCCCATAAGTACGTTTTGGAAATGTAGCGACCATTTTGGATTGAACTCACGGCATCGTCGTGACGTAAGAGGGATTTTGACCATTTGTTTTTCGAAGAACGAGCACTTGCATATTTGGATTGTCGGCGTTCGAAGAATTGAGCATAACTTTTGCACACGGTGTTCGTTTTGGGCCCATAAGTACGTTTTGGAAATGTAGCGACCATTTTGGATTGAACTCACGGCATCGTCGTGACGTAAGAGGGATTTTGACCATTTGTTTTTCGAAGAACGAGCACTTGCATATTTGGATTGTCGGCGTTCGAAGAATTGAGCATAACTTTTGCACACGGTGTTCGTTTTGGGCCCATAAGTACGTTTTGGAAATGTAGCGACCATTTTGGATTGAACTCACGGCATCGTCGTGACGTAAGAGGGATTTTGACCATTTGTTTTTCGAAGAACGAGCACTTGCATATTTGGATTGTCGGCGTTCGAAGAATTGAGCATAACTTTTGCACACGGTGTTCGTTTTGGGCCCATAAGTACGTTTTGGAAATGTAGCGACCATTTTGGATTGAACTCACGGCATCGTCGTGACGTAAGAGGGATTTTGACCATTTGTTTTTCGAAGAACGAGCACTTGCATATTTGGATTGTCGGCGTTCGAAGAATTGAGCATAACTTTTGCACACGGTGTTCGTTTTGGGCCCATAAGTACGTTTTGGAAATGTAGCGACCATTTTGGATTGAACTCACGGCATCGTCGTGACGTAAGAGGGATTTTGACCATTTGTTTTTCGAAGAACGAGCACTTGCATATTTGGATTGTCGGCGTTCGAAGAATTGAGCATAACTTTTGCACACGGTGTTCGTTTTGGGCCCATAAGTACGTTTTGGAAATGTAGCGACCATTTTGGATTGAACTCACGGCATCGTCGTGACGTAAGAGGGATTTTGACCATTTGTTTTTCGAAGAACGAGCACTTGCATATTTGGATTGTCGGCGTTCGAAGAATTGAGCATAACTTTTGCACACGGTGTTCGTTTTGGGCCCATAAGTACGTTTTGGAAATGTAGCGACCATTTTGGATTGAACTCACGGCATCGTCGTGACGTAAGAGGGATTTTGACCATTTGTTTTTCGAAGAACGAGCACTTGCATATTTGGATTGTCGGCGTTCGAAGAATTGAGCATAACTTTTGCACACGGTGTTCGTTTTGGGCCCATAAGTACGTTTTGGAAATGTAGCGACCATTTTGGATTGAACTCACGGCATCGTCGTGACGTAAGAGGGATTTTGACCATTTGTTTTTCGAAGAACGAGCACTTGCATATTTGGATTGTCGGCGTTCGAAGAATTGAGCATAACTTTTGCACACGGTGTTCGTTTTGGGCCCATAAGTACGTTTTGGAAATGTAGCGACCATTTTGGATTGAACTCACGGCATCGTCGTGACGTAAGAGGGATTTTGACCATTTGTTTTTCGAAGAACGAGCACTTGCATATTTGGATTGTCGGCGTTCGAAGAATTGAGCATAACTTTTGCACACGGTGTTCGTTTTGGGCCCATAAGTACGTTTTGGAAATGTAGCGACCATTTTGGATTGAACTCACGGCATCGTCGTGACGTAAGAGGGATTTTGACCATTTGTTTTTCGAAGAACGAGCACTTGCATATTTGGATTGTCGGCGTTCGAAGAATTGAGCATAACTTTTGCACACGGTGTTCGTTTTGGGCCCATAAGTACGTTTTGGAAATGTAGCGACCATTTTGGATTGAACTCACGGCATCGTCGTGACGTAAGAGGGATTTTGACCATTTGTTTTTCGAAGAACGAGCACTTGCATATTTGGATTGTCGGCGTTCGAAGAATTGAGCATAACTTTTGCACACGGTGTCCATTTTGGGCCCATAAGTAATTTTCAGAAATGTAGTGACCATTTTGGATTGAACTCACAGCTTTACCATGACATATGAGGGATTTTGGGCATTTTTTTTTAAGAACGAGCACTTGCATATTTGGATTGTTGGCGTTCGAAGAATTGAGCACAACTTTCGAACAGGGAGTTTGTTTTGGGCTCGTAAGTACTTTTCAAAAATGTAGCGATCGTTTTGGATTGAACTCACGGCATCGTCATGACGTAAGAGGGATTTCAGTCATTTGTTTTTAGAAGAATGAGCACTTGTTTGTTGGGATTTTCGGCGTCCGAAGAATTGAGTGTAACTTTTGCACACAGTTTCCGTTTTGGGCCCATAAGTACTTTTCGAAAAGGTAGCGACCGTTTTGGATTGAGCTCACGGCATCATCGTGACGTAAGACGGATTTTGACCATTTGTTTTTAGAAGAACGAGCACTTGCTTATTTAGATTGTCGGCGTTCGAAGAATTGAGCGTAACTTTTGCACACGATTTCCATTTTGGGCCTATAAGTACTTTTCAGAAATGTAGCGATCGTTTTGGATTGAACTCACGGCATCGTCATGATATAAGAGGGATTTCAACCGTTTGTTTTTCGAAGAACGAGCACTTACATAGTTGGCTTGTCGGTGTTCGAAGAATTGAGCGTAAGTTTCGCTCACGGTGTCCGTTTTGGGCCCCTAAGTACTTTTCAAAAATGTAGCGACCGTTTTGGATTGAACTCATAGCTTTCCCATGACGTATGAGGGATTTCGGGCATTTATTCTGAAGAATGAGAACTTGCATATTTGGATTGTCGCGTTCGAAGAATAGAGCTTAACTTTTGCACACGGTGTCCGTTTTGGGCCCATAAGTACTTTTCGGAAATGTAGCGACAGTTTTGGATTAAACTCACAGCTTTACCATGATGTATGAGGGATTTCTGGCATTTTTTTCGAAGAACGAGCACTTGCATATTTGGATTGTCGGCGTTCGAAGAATTGAGCGTAACTTTTGCACACGGAGTTTGTTTTGGGCCCATAAGTACTTTTTGAAAATGTAACGATCGTTTTGGATTGAACTCACGACATCGTCGTGACGTAGGAGGGATTTTGGTCATTTTTTAAAAGAACGAGCACTTGCTTAATTGGATTGTCGGCATTCGAAGAATTGAGCGTAACTTTTGCACACGGTTTTCGTTTTGGGCCCATAAATACTTTTTGAAAATGTAGGAACCATTTTGGATTGAACTCATGGCATTGTTGTGACATAAGAGGGATTTCAGCCATTTGTTTTTAGAAGAATGAGCACTTGCTTATTTGGATTGTCGGCATTCGAAGAATTGAGCGTAACTTTTACACAAGGTTTCCGTTTTGGCCCATAAGTACTTTTTCAGAAATGTAGCGATCGTTTTGGATTGAACTCACGGCATCATCATGACATAAGAGGGATTTCAGCCATTTGTTTTTTGAAGAACAATCACTTGCATATTTGGATTGTCGATGTTCGAAAAATTGAGCGTAACTTTTGCACACGGTTTCTGTTTTGGGCCCAGAAGTACTTTTCGGAAATGTAGCGATCATTTTTGAATTGAACTCATGCATCATCATGATGTAAGAGGGATATCGACCATTTGTTTTTCAAAGAACTAGCAATTACATATTTGGATTGCCGGCGTTCCAAGAATTGAGCATAACTTTTGCACACTTTGTCCGTTTTGGGCCCATAAGTACTTTTCGAAAATGTAGCGACCGTTTTGGATTGAATTCACTGCATCGTTGTGACTTAAGAGGGATTTTGGCCATTTGTTTTTCGAAGAATGAGCACTTGCATATTTAGATTGTCGTAGTTCGAAGAATTGAGCGCAACTTTTGTACACGGCGTTCGTTTTGGGCCCATAAGCACTTTTCGAAAATGTAGCGATCATTTTGGATTGAAGTCATCGCTTTTCCGTAATGTATGAGGGTTTACGGGTGTTTTTTCAAAGAACGAGCACTTGTGTATTTGGATTGTCGGCACTCCAAGAATTGAGCGTAACTTTTGTACACGATTTTCATTTTAGACCCATAAGTACTTTTCGTAAATGTAGCGATCGTTTTAGATTAAACTCATGGCATCATCGTGATGTAAGAGGGATTTCGACCGTTTGTTTATTGAACAACGAGCACTTGCATATTTGGATTCTCGACGTTCGAAGAATTGAGCGCAACTTTTGCACACGATTTTCGTTTTAGGCCATAAGTACTTTTCAGAAATGTAGAGATCATTTTGGATTGAACTCATGGCATCATCATGACGTAAGAGGGATTTCGATCATTTGTTTTTTGAAGAACGAGCACTTACATAATTGGATTGTCGGCATTCGAAGAATTAAGCGTAACTTTTGCACATGGTGTCCGTTTCGGGCCCCTAAGTACTTTTCAAAAATGTAGCGACCGTTTTGGATTGGACTCATAGCTTTGCTGTAACGTATGAGGGATTTCGAACATTTATTTTGGAGAATGAGAACTTGCATATTTGGATTGTCGGCGTTCGAAGAATGGAGCTTAACTTTAGCACACGGTGTCCGTTTTGGGCCCGTAAGTACTTTTGGGAAATGTAGCGATAGTCTTGGATTGAACTCACAGCTTTACCGTGATGTATGAGGAATTTTGGGCATTTTTTCGAAGAACAAGCACTTGCATATTTGGATTGTCGGCGTTCGAAGAATTGAGCGTAACTTTTACATACGTAGTTCATTTTGAGCCCATAAGTACTTTTCGAGAATGTAGCGATCGTTTTGAATTGAACTTAAAGCTTTGCCATGATGTATGAGGGATCTCTGGCCTTTATTTTGAAGAATGAGCATTTGCATATTTGGATTGTCGACATTCGAAGAATTGAGCTTAACTTTTGCACACGGTGTCCGTTTTAGGCCCATAAGTACTTTTCGAAAATGTAGCGACCGTTTTGGATTGAACTCACGGCATCACCGTGATGTAAGAGGGATTTCGACCATTTGTTTTTAGAAGAACGAGCACTTGTTTATTTGGATTGTCGGCGTTCGAGGAATTGAGCGTAACTTTCGCACGCGGTTTCTGTTTTGGGCCCATAAGTATTTTCTGAAAATGTGGCGACTGTTTTGGATTGAACTCATGGCGTCGTCGTGATGTAAGAGGGATTTCGACCATTTGGTTTTAGAAGACTGAGCACTTGCTTATTTGGATTGTCGGCGTTCGAAGAATTGAGCGTAACTTTTACACACGGTTTTCGTTTTGGGCCCATAAGTACTTTTCAAAAATGTAGCGACCGTTTTGGATTGAACTCAAGACATCATCATGATGTATTAGAGGTTTCAGCCGTTTGTTTTTAGAAGAACGAGCACTTGCTTATTTGGTTTGTTGGCGTTCGAAGAATTTAGCGTAACTTTTGCGCACGATTTTCGTTTTGGGCCCATAAGTACTTTTCGAAAATGTAGCGACTGTTTTGGATTGAACTCATGGCATCGTCGTGATATAAGAGGGATTTTGGCCCTTTTTTCGAAGAACAAGCACTTGCTTATTTGGATTGTCGGCGTTCAAAGAATTGAGCGTAACTTTTGCACACGGTTTGGGCCCACAGCTACTTTTTGAAAATATAGCGACCGTTTTGGATTGAACTCACGGCATCGTCGTGACGTAAGAGGGATTTCAGCCGTTAGTTTTTCGAAGTATGACCACTTACATAGTTGAATTGTCGGCGTTCAAAGAATTGAGCGTAAGTTTTACTCACGGTGTCCGTTTTGGGCCCAGAAGTACTTTTCAAAAATGTAACGACCGTTTTGGATTGAACTCACAGCTTTTCTATGACGTATGAGGGATTTTGGGCATTTTTTTCGAAGAACGAGCACTTGCATATTTGGATTGTCGGCGTTCAAAGAATTGAGGGTAACTTTGGCACACGGTGTTCGTTTTGGGCCCATAAGTAATTTTTGGAAATGTAGTGACCATTTTGGATTGAACTCACAGCTTTACCGTGATGTATGAGGGATTTTGGGTGTTTTTTCAAAGAACGAGCACTTGCATATTTGGATTGTCGGCGTTCGAAGAATTGAGCGTAACTTTTGCACACAGAGTTTGTTTTGGGCCCATAGGTACTTTTCAAAAATGTAGCGACCGTTTTGGATTGAACTCACGGCATCGTCATGACGTAAGAGGGATTTCGGTCATTTGTTTTTAGAAGAATGAGCACTTTTTTATTGGGATTGTCGGCGTTCGAAGAATTGAGCGTAACTTTTGCACACAGCTTCCGGTTTGGGCCCATAAGTACTTTTCGGAAAGGTAGCAACCATTTTGGATTGAGCTCACGGCATCAACGTGACGTAAGAGGGATTTCGACCATTTGTTTTTAGAAGAACGAGCACTTGCTTAGTTAGATTGTCGGCGTTCAAAGAATTGAGCGTAACTTTTGCGCACGATTTTCGTTTTGGGCCTATAAGTACTTTTCAGAAATGTAGCGATCGTTTTTTATTGGACTCACGACATCATCATGATGTATTAGGGGTTTCAGCCATATGTTTTTAGAAGAACGAGCACTTGCTTATTTGGATTGTCAGCGTTCGAAGAATTGAGCGTAACTTTTGCACACGGTTTCCGTTTTGGGCCCATAAGTACTTTTCGAAAATGTAACGACCATTTTGGATTGAACTCACGGCATCGTCGTGATGTAAGAGGGATTTTGGCCCTTTTTTTTAGAGGAACAAGCACTTGCTTATTTGGATTGTCGGCGTTCAAAGAATTTAGCGTAACTTTTGCACACAGTTTGGGCCCACAGCTACTTTTTGAAAATATAGCGACCATTTTGGATTGAACTCATGGCATCGTCGTGACGTAAGAGGGATTTCAACCGTTAGTTTTTCAAAGTACGACCACTTACATAGTTGAATTGTCGGCGTTCAAAGAATTGAGCGTAAGTTTTACTCACGGTGTCCGTTCTGGGCCCCTAAGTACTTTTCAAAAATGTACTGACCGTTTTGGATTGAACTCATAGCTTTCCCATGACGTATGAGGGATTTCGGGTGTTTATTCTGAAGAATGAGAACTTGCATATTTGGATTGTCGGCGTTCGAAGAATGGATCTTAACTTTTGCACACGGTGTCCGTTTTGGGCCCATAAGTACTTTTCGGAAATGTAGCAATAGTTTTGGATTGAACTCATAGCTTTACCATGATGTATGAGCGATTTCTGGCATTTTTTTCGAAGAACGAGCACTTGCATATTAGGATTGTCGGCGTTCGAAGAATCGAGCGTAACTTTTTCACACGGAGTTTGTTTTGGGCCCATAGGTACTTTTCAAAAATGTAACGACCGTTTTGAATTGAACTCATGACATTGTCGTGACATAAGAGGGATTTTGGTCTTTTTTTTAAAAGAATGAGCACTTGCCTAATTGGATTGTCGGCGTTCGAAGAATTGAGCGTAACTTTTGCACACGGTTTTCGTTTTGGGCTCATAAGTACTTTTCGAAAATGTAGCGACCATTTTGGATTGAACTCATGGCATTGTCGTGACGTAAGAGGGATTTCAACCATTTGTTTTTAGAAGAAGGAGCACTTGCTTATTTGGATTGTCGGCGTTTGAAGAATTGAGCGTAACTTTTGCACACGGTTTCCGTTTTGGGCCCATAAGTACTTTTCAGAAATGAAGCGATCGTTTGGATTGAACTCACGGCATCATAATGACATAAGAGGGATTTTAGCCATTTGTTTTTTGAAGAAAAATCACTCGCATAATTGGATTGTTGATGTTCGAAAAATTGAGAGTAACTTTTGCACACGATTTCTATTCTGGGCCCATAAGTACTTTTTGGAAATGTAGCGACCGTTTTGGATTGAACTCATGCATCATCATGATGTAAGAGGGATATCGACTGTTTGTTTTTTGAAGAACAAGCACTTGCATAGTTGGATTGTCGTCGTTCGAAGAATTGAGCGCAACTTTTGCACACGATGTCCGTTCTAGGCCCATAAGTACTTTTCGAAAATGTAGCGACCATTTTAGATTGAACTCATGGCATCGTGACGTAAGAGGGATTTCGACCATTTTTTTTGAAGGATGAGCGCATGCAAATTTGGATTGTCGACGTTCAAAGAATTGGGCGTAAATTTTGCACACGGTTTCTATTTTGGCCCATAAGTACTTTTTGGAAATGTAGCGACCGTTTTGGATTGAACTCACGACATCGTCATGACGTAAGAGGGATTTCGACCATTTGTTTTTCGAAGAACAAGCACTTGCATATTTGGATTGTCGACGTTCGAAGAATTGAGCGCAACCTTTGCACACGGTGTCCGTTTTGGGCCCATAAATACTTTTCGAAAATGTAGCGACCATTTGGGATTGAACTCATAGCATCATCATGACGTAAGAGGGATTTCGGCCGTTTGTTTTTGGAAGAACGAGAACTTGCATATTTGGATTGTCGACGTTCAAAAAATTGAGCGTAACTTTTGCACACGGTTTCTGTTTTGGGCCCATAAGTACTTTTCGGAAATGTAGAGATCATTTTGAATTGAACTCACGCATCATCATGATGTAAGAGGGATATCGATCGTTTTTTTTTGAAGAACTAGCAATTACATATTCGGATTGTCGGCGTTCCAAGAATTGAGCGTAACTTTTGCACACGGTGTCCCTTTTGGGCCCATAAGTACTTTTCAAAAATGTAGCGACCATTTTGGATTGAACTCATGGCATCATTGTGACATAAGAGGGATTTTGGCCATTTGTTTTTTGAAGAATGAGCACTTGCATATTTGGATTGTCGGCGTTCGAAGAATTGAGCGTAACTTTTGTACACGGCGTCCGTTTTGGGCCCATAAGCACTTTTCGGAAATGTAGCGACCATTTTGGATTGAAGTCACCGCTTTTCCATAACGTATGAGGGTCTACGGGTGTTTTTTTTGAAGAACGAGCACTTGCTTATTTAGATTGTCGGCATTCAAAGAATTGAGCGTAACTTTTGCACACGGTTTTCGTTTTAGGCCCATAAGTACTTTTCGTAAATGTAGCGACCATTTTGGATTAAACTCACGGCATCATCATGATGTAAGAGGGATATCGACCGTTTTTTTTTTGAACAATGAGCACTTGCATATTTGGATTATCGACGTTCGATGTATTGAGCGTAACTTTTGCACACGGTTTCCGTTTTAGGCCCATAAGTACTTTTCAGAAATGTAGCGACCGTTTTGGATTGAACTCATGGCATCATCGTGACTTGAAAGGGATTTCAACCGTTTGTTTTTCGAAGAACAAGCACTTACATAATTGGATTGTCAGCGTTCGAAGAATTAAGCGTAACTTTTGCACACGGTGTCCGTTTCGAGCCCCTAAGTACTTTTCCAAAAGGGAGTGACCGTTTTGGATTGGACTCATAGCTTTGCCGTGACATATGAGGGATTTCGGACGTTTATTACAGAGAATGAGAACTTGCATATTTGGATTGTCGGCGTTCGAAGAATGGAGCTTAACTTTAGCACACGGTGTCCGTTTTGGGCCCATAAGTACTTTTCGAAAATGTAGCGATAGTCTTGGATTGAACTCACAGCTTTACCGTAACGTATGAGGGATTTCAGGCATTTTTTCGAAGAACGAGCACCTGCATATTTGGATTGTCGGCCTTCGAAGAATTGAGCGTAACTTTCGCATATGAAGTTCGTTTTGAGCCCATAAGTACTTTTCGAAAATGTAGCGACCATTTTGGATTGAACTCACGACATCTTCGTGAGGTGAGAGGGATTTCGATTGTTTGTTTTTTGAAGAACGAGCACTTGCATAGTTGGATTGTCGGCGTTCGAAGAATTGAGTGCAACTTTTGTACACGGTGTCCATTCTGGGCCCATAAGTACTTTTCCAAAATGTAGCGACCGTTTTGGATTGAACTCAAAGCTTTGCCATGACGTATGAGGGATTTCGGGCCTTTATTTTTGAAGAACGAGCACTTGCATATTTGGATTGTCGGCGTTTGAAGAATTGAGCTTAACTTTTGCACACGGTGTCTGTTTTGGGCCCATAAGTACTTTTCGGTAATGTGGCGACAGTTTAGGATTGAACTCACAGCATTATCGTGACGTATGAGGGATTTTGATCGGTTTTTTCGAAGAATGAGCACTTTCATATTTGAATTGTTGGCGTTTGAAGAATTGAGCGTAAATTTTGCACACGGTGTTCGTTTTGGGCCCATAAGTACTTTTCAAAAATGTAGCGACCGCTTTTGATTGAACTCACGGCATCGTCATGATGTAAGAGGGATTTCGGTCGCTTGTTTTTAGAAGAATGAGCACGTGTTTATTTGGATTGTCGGCGTTCGAAGAATTGAGCGTAACTTTCGCACGCGATTTTCGTTTTGGGTCCATGAGTACTTTTCTAAAATGTAGCGACCATTTTGGATTGAACTCATGGCATAGATGGATTTCGACCATTTGGATTTAGAAGAACGAGCACTTACTTATTTGGATTGTCGGCGTTCGAAGAATTGAGCGTAACTTTTACACACGGTTTCCGTTTTGGGCCCATAAGTACTTTTCAGAAATGTAGTGACCATTTTGGATTGAACTCACGATATCATCATGATGTATTAGGGGTTTCAGCCGTTTGTTTTTAGAAGAATGAGCACTTGCTTATTTGGATTGTCGGCGTTCGAAGAATTAAGCGTAACTTTTGCACACGGTTTCCATTTTGGGCCCATAAGTACTTTTCGAAAATGTAGCGACTGTTTTGGATTGAACTCACGGCATCGTCATGATGTAAGAGGGATTTTGGCCCTTTTTTTTAGAAGAACAAGCACTTGCTTATTTGGATTGTCGGCGTTCAAAGAATTGAGCGTAACTTTTGCACACGATTTGGGCCCATAGGTACTTTTTGAAAATGTAGCGACCATTTTGGATTGAACTCACGGCATCGTCATAACGCAAGAGGGTTTCGGCTATTTATTTTTTGAATAACGAGCACTTGGATATTTGGATTGTCGGCGTTTGAAGAATTGAGCGTAACGTTTGCACACGGCGTCCGTTTTAGGCCCTTAAGTACTTTTCAAAAATGTAACGACCGTTTTGGATTGAACTAACAGCTTTTCTGTGGCGTATGAGGGATTTTGGGCATTTTTTTCGAAGGACGAGTACTTGCATATTTGGATTGTCGGCGTTCGAAGAATTGAGGGTAACTTTTGCACACGGTGTCCGTTTTGGGCCCATAAGTAATTTTTGGAAATGTAGTGACCATTTTGGATTGAACTCACAGCTTTACCGTGACGTATGAGGGATTTTGGGCATTTTTTCGAAGAATGAGCACTTGCATATTTAGATTGTCGGCGTTCGAAGAATTGAGCGTAACTTTTGCACACGAGTTTGTTTTGGGCCCATAGGTACTTTTCAAAAATGCAGTGACCGTTTTGGATTGTACTCACGGCATCGTCATGACTTAAGAGGGATTTTGGTCGTTTTTTTAAGAAGAATGAGCACTTGTTTATTAGGATTGTCGGCGTTCAAAGAATTGAGCGTAACTTTTGCACACAGTTTCCGTTTTGGGCCCATAAGTACTTTTCGAAAAGGTAGCGAGCATTTTGGATTGAGCTCATGGCATCATTGTGACGTAAGAGGGATTTTGACCGTTTGTTTTTAGAAGAACGAGCACTTGCTTATTTAGATTGTCGACGTTCGATGAATTAAGCGTAACTTTTGCACACGATTTGCGTTTTGGGCCTATAAGTACGTTTCAGAAATGAAGCGATCGTTTTGGATTGAACTCACGGTGTTGTCATGATGTTAGAGAGATGTCAACCATTTTTTTCTGAAGAACGAGCACTTACATAGTTGGATTGTAGGCGTTCGAAGAATTGAGCGTAAGTATTGCTCACGGTGTCCGTTTTGGGCCCCTAAGTACCTTTCAAAAATGTAGCGACCGTTTTGGATTGAACTCATAGCTTTGTCGTGATGTATGAGGGATTTTGGGGGTTTGTTATGAAGAATGAGAACTTTCATATTTGGATTGTCAGCGCTCGAGGAATGGAGCTTAACTTTTCTACACGGTGTCCATTTTGGGCCCATAAGTACTTATCGAAAATGTAGCAACAGTTTTAGATTGAACTCACAGCTTTACGATGCATGAGTGATTTTTAGCATTTTTTTTGAAGAACGAGTACTTGCATATTTGGATTGTCGACGTTCGAAGAATTGAGCGTAACTTTTGCACACGGAGTTCGTTTTGGGCCCATAAGTACTTTTCGAAAATGTAACGACCCTTTTGGATTGAACTCACGACATCGTCGTGATGTAAGAGGGATTTCAGCCATTTGTTTTTAGAAGAATGAGCACTTGTTTATTTGGATTGTCGACATTTGAAGAATTGAGCGTAACTTTTGGACACAGTTTTCGTTTTGGGCCCATAAGTACTTTTCAAAAATGTAGCGATCATTTTGGATTGAACTCACGGCATCGTTGTGACATAAGAGGGATTTCGAACGTTTGTTTTTAGAAGAACGAGCACTTGCTTATTTGGATTGTCGGCGTTCAAAGAATTGAAAGGTAACTTTTGTACACGATGTCCGGTTTGGGCTCATAAGTACTTTTTGAAAATGTAGTGACCATTTTGGATTGAACTCACAGCTTTGCCATGACGTATGAGGGATTTCGGGCATTTTTTTCGAAGAACGAGCACTTGCATATTTGGATTGTCGGCGTTCGAAGAATTGAGCATAACTTTTGCACACGGAGTTAGTTTTGGGCCCATAAGTACTTCTCGAAAATGTAGCGACCGTTTTGGATTAAACTCACAGCATCATCGTGACGTAAGAGGGATTTCGACCACTTATTTTTTGAACAATGAGCACTTGCATATTTGGATTCTCGACGTTCGAAGAATTGAGCGTAACTTTTGCATATGATTTCCATTTTGGGCTCATAAGTACTTTTCGGAAATGTAGTGACCGTTTTGGATTGAACTCATGGTATCATCATGACGTAAGAGGGATTTCGACCATTTGTTTTGCAAAGAACGAGCACTTGCATAGTTGGATTGTCGGCGTTCGAAGAATTGAGCGTAACTTTTGCACATGGTTTGGGCCCATAGGTACATTTTGAAAATGTAGCGACCATTTTGGATTGAACTCACGGCATCGTTGTAACGTAAGAGGGTTTCGACTGTTTGTTTTTTGAAGAACGAGCACTTGGATATTTGGATTGTTGGCGTTCGAAGAATTGAGCGTAACTTTTGCACACGGTGTCCGTTTTTGGCCCATAAGTACTTTTCAAAAATGTAACGATCGTTTTGGATTGAACTCCCAGCTTTTCTGTGACGTATGAGGGATTTTGGGCATTTTTTTCGAAGAACGAGCACTTGCATATTTGGATTGTTGGCGTTCGAAGAATTGAGGGTAACTTTTGCACACGGTGTCCATTTTGGGCCCATAAGTAATTTTTGGAAATGTAGTGACCATTTTGGATTGAACTCACATCTTTACCGTGACGTATGAGGGATTTTGGGCATTTTTTTGAAGAACGAGCACTTGCATATTTGGATTGTCGACGTTCGAAGAATTGAGCATAACTTTTGCACACGGAGTTTGTTTTGGGCCCATAGGTACTTTTAAAAAATGTAGCGACCGTTTTGGATTGAACTCACGGCATCGTCATGATGTAAGAGGGATTTCGGTCATTTTTTTTAGAAGAATGAGCACTTGTTTATTGGGATTGTCGGCGTTCAAAGAATTGAGCGTAACTTTTGCACACAACTTCCGTTTTGGGCCCATAAGTACTTTTCGAAAAGGTAGCGACCGTTTTGGATTGAGCTCACGGCATCAACGTGACGTAAGAGGGATTTCGACCGTTTGTTTTTAGAAGAACGAGCACTTGCTTAGTTAGATTGTCGGCGTTCGAAGAATTAAGCGTAACTTTTACACACGATTTTTGTTTTGGGCCTATAAGTACTTTTCAGAAATGTAGCGATCGTCTTGGATTGAAGTCACGGTGTCGTCATGATGTAAGAGGGATTTCAACCATTTTTTTTCCAAAGAACGAGCACTTACATAGTTGGATTGTCGGTGTTCGAAGAATTGAGTGTAAGTATTGCTCACAGTGTCTGTTCTAGGCCCCTAAGTACTTTTCGAAAATGTTGCGACCGTTTTGGATTGAACTCATAGCTTTGTCATGGCGTATGAGGGATTTCAGGCATTTATTCCGACGAATGAGAACTTTCATATTTGGATTGTCGGCGTTCGAAGAATGGAGCTTAACTTTTCCACATGGTGTCCGTTTTAGGCCCATAAGTACTTTTCGAAAATGTAGCAACAGTTTTGGATTGAACTCACAGCTTTACCGTGTCGTATGAGGGATTTTGGGCACTTTTTCGAAGAATGAGCACTGACATATTTGGATTGTCGACGTTCAAAGAATTGAGCGTAACTTTTCCACACGGTGTTCGTTTTGGGCCCATAAGTACTTTTCGAAAATGTAGTGACCTTTTTTGATTGAACTCATGACATCGTCGTGACGTAAGAGGGATTTCGGCCATTTGTTTTTAGAAGAATGAGCACTTTTTTATTTGGATTGTCGACGTTCGAAAAATTGAGCGTAACTTTTGCACACAGTTTTCGTTTTGGGCCCATAAGTACTTTTAAAAAATGTAGGGATCAATTTGGATGGAACTCACGGCATCGTCGTGACATAAGAGGGATTTTGACCATTTGTTTTAAGAAGAACGAACACTTGCTTATTTGGATTGTCGGCGTTCAAAGAATTGAGCGTAAGTTTTGCACACGGTGTCCAGTTTGGGCCCATAAGTACTTTTCGAAAACGTAGCGACCTTTTGAATTGAACTCACGCATCATCGTGATGTAAGAGGGATGTCGACCATTAGTTTTTCGAAGAACTAGCACTTGCGTATTTGGATTGTCGGCGTTCAAAGAATTGAGCATAACTTTTTCACACGGTATCCGTTTTGGGCCCATAAATACTTTTTGAAAATGTAGCGACCGTTTTGGATTGAACTCACGGTATCGTCGTGATGTAAGAGGGATTTCGATCATTTTTTTTGAAGAACGAGCACTTGCATATTTGGATTGTCGACGTTCGAAGAATTGAACCTAACTTTTGCACAAGGTTTCCGTTTTGGGCCCACAAGTACTTTTCGGAAATGTAGCAATCATTTTGGATTGAACTCACGGCATTGTTGTGATGTAAGAGGGATTTTAGCCATTTGTTTTTTGAACAAAGAGCACTTACATATTTGGATTCTCGTCGAAGAATTGAGCATAACTTTTGCACACGGTTTCCGTTTTGGGCCCATAAATACTTTTTGGAAATGAAGCGACCATTTTGGATTGAAGTCATGGCATCATCATGATGTAAGAGAGATTTTGACCATTTATTTTTCGAAGAACGAGCACTCGCATAGTTGGATTGTCGGCGTTCGAAGAATTGAGCGCAACTTTAGCACACGATGTCCGTTCTGGGCACATAAGTACTTTTCAAAAATGTAGCGACCGTTTTGGATTGAACTCACAGCTTTCCCGTGACGTATGAGGGATTCGAGCTTTTTTTCGAACAACGAGCACTTACATATTTGGATTGTTGGCGTTCGAAGAATTGAGCTTAACTTTTGCACACAGTGTCCATTTTGGGCCCATAAGTACTTTTTTTGAAGAATGAGCACTTGTATATTTGGATTGTCGGCATTCGAAGAATTGAGCGTAACTTTTGCACACGATGTCCGTTTTAGGCCCATAAGTACTTTTTTTGAAGAATGAGCACTTGTATATTTGGATTGTCGGCATTCGAAGAATTGAGCGTAACTTTTGCACACGATGTCCGTTTTAGGCCCATAAGTACTTTTTTTGAAGAATGAGCACTTGTATATTTGGATTGTCGGCATTCGAAGAATTGAGCGTAACTTTTGCACACGATGTCCGTTTTAGGCCCATAAGTACTTTTTTTGAAGAATGAGCACTTGTATATTTGGATTGTCGGCATTCGAAGAATTGAGCGTAACTTTTGTACACGGTGTCCGTTTTGGGCCCATAAGTTCTTTTCGAAAATTTAGCGACCATTTTTGGTTTAATTCATGCATCATCATGACGTAAGAGGGATATCGACCATTTGTTTTTCGAAGAACGAGCACTTGCATATTTGGATTGTCGACGTTCAAAGAATTGAGCGTAACTTTTGCACACGGTTTTCGTTTTGGGCCCATAAGTACTTTTCGAAAATTTAGCGACCATTTTGGGTTGAACTCATGCATCATCATGACGTAAGAGGGATATCGACCATTTTTTTTTTGAAGAATGAGCACTTGCATATTTGGATTGTCGGCGTTCGAAGAATTGAGCGTAACTTTTCTACACGATGTCCGTTTTGGGCCCATAAGTACTTTTCGAAAATGTAGCGACCATTTTGGATTGAAATCATGGCATCGTCGTGATGTAAGAGGGATTTTGACCGTTTGTTTTTCGAAGAACGAGCACTTGCATAGTTGGATTGTCGTCGTTCGAAGAATTGAGCGTAACTTTTGCACAAGGTGTCCGTTCTGGGCCCATAAGTACTTTTCGAAAATGTAGCGACCGTTTTGGATTGAACTCACTGCTTTACCATGGCGTATGAGGGATTTTGGGCATTTTTTTCTGAAGAACGAGCACTTACATATTTGGATTGTCGGCATTCGAAGAATTGAGCTTAAGTTTTGCACACGATATCCGTTTTGGGCCCATAAGTACCTTTCGAAAATGTAACGACAGTTTTGGATTGAACTCATAGCTTTACCGTGACGTATGAGAGATTTTGAGCATTTTTTCGAAGAACGAGCACTTGTATATTTGGATTGTCGACGTTCGAAGAATTGAGTGTGACTTTTGTACACGGTGTTCATTTTGGGCCCATAAGTACGTTTCAAAAATGTAGCGACCATTTTGGATTGAACTCATGGCATCATCGTGACGTAAGAGGGATTTCGGCTGTTTGTTTTTAGAAGAACGAGTACTTTCTTATGTGGATTGTCGACGTTCGAAGAATTGAGCACAACTTTTGCACACGGTGTCCGTTTTGGGCCCATAAGTACTTTTAGAAAATGTAGCGACCGTTTTGGATTGAACTCAATGCTTTTCCATGACATATGAGGGTTTTCAGGTGTTTGTTTTTCAATGAACGAGCACTTGCATATTTGGATTGTTGGCATTCGAAGAATTGAGCGTAACTTTTGCACACGGTTTTCGTTTTGGGCCCATAAGTACTTTTCGTAAATTTAGGGACCGTTTTGGATTAAACTTACGGCATCGTCATGACGTATGAGGGATTTCAGCTGTTTGTTTTTAGAAGAACGAGAACTTGCTTATTTGGATTGTCGGTGTTCGAAGAATTGTGCGTAACTTTTGCACACGGTTTCGTTTTGGGCCCATAAGTACTTTTCGGAAATGTAGTGACCATTTTGGATTGAACTCACAGCATCATCATGACGTAAGAGCGATTTTGGCCGTATGTCTTTTGAAGAACGAGCGCTTACATATTTGGATTGTCGGCGTTCGAAGAATTGAGCCCAACTTTTGCACACGGTGTCCGTTCTGGGCCCATAAGTACTTTTCGAAAATGTAGCGACCGTTTTGGATTGAACTCACTGCTTTACCGTGGCGTATGAGGGATTTCGGGCATTTTTTTCAAAGAACGAGTACTAGCATATTTGGATTGTCGGCGTTCGAAGAATTGATCTTAACTTTTACACACGGTGTCGGTTTTTGGCCCATAAGTACTTTTCAAAAATGTAGCGACCGTTTTAGATTGAATTCACTGCTTTGCCATGAAGTATGAGGGATTTCGGGCATTTTTTTCGAAGAACGAGCACTTGCATATTTGGATTATCAGCGTTCGAAGAATTGAGCTTAACCTTTGCATGCGGTGTCCGTTTTGCGCCCATAAGTACTTTTCGGAAATGTAGCGATAGTTTTCGATTGAACTCACAGCTTTACCGTGACGTATGAGGGATTTCGGGCATTTTTTTTGAAGAACGAGCATTGGCATATTTGGATTGTCGGCGTTCGAAGAATTAAGCGTAACTTTTGCACACGGTGTTCGTTTTGAGCCCATAAGTACTTTTCGTAAATGTAGCGACCATTTTTTATTGAACTCATGACATCATCATGATGTACGAGGGATTTAAGCCATTTTTTTTAGAAGAACGAGCACTTGCTTATTTGGATTGTCGGCATTCGAAGAACTGAGCGATACTTTTACGCATGGTTTCTATTTTAGGCCCATAAGCACTTTTCAAAAATGTAGCGACTGCTTTGGATTGAACTCACCGCATCATCGTGATGTAACAGGGATATCGGCCGTTTGTTTTTTGAAGAACGAGCACTTGCATAATTGGATTGTCGACGTTCGAAGAATTGAGCGTAACTTTTGCACACGGTTTCTGTTTTGGGCCCATAAGTACTTTTCGAAAATTTACCGATCATTTTGGGTTGAACCCACGCATCATCGTGATGTAAGAGGGATATCGACCATTTATTTTTTGAAGAACGAGCACTTGCATATTTGGATTGTTCGTGCTCGAAGAATTGAGCGTAACTTTTGCATACGGTCTTCGTTTTATGCCCATAAGAACTTTTCGAAAAAATAGGGACCGTTTTGAATTGAACTCACGCATCATCGTGACGTAAGAGGGATGTCAACCATTAGTTTTTCGAAGAACTAGCACTTGCATATTTGGATTGTCGGCGTTCGAAGAATTGAGCGTAACTTTTTCACACGGTGTCCGTTTTGGGCCCACAAATACTTTTCGGAAATGTAGCGACCGTTTTGGAATGATCTCACGGCATCTTCATGACGTAAGAGGGATTTCAACCATTTTTTTCGAAGAACGAGCATTTGCATATTTGGATTGTCGACGTTCGAAGAATTGAGCCTAACTTTTGCACACGGTTTCCCTTTTGGGCCCACAAGTACTTTTCAAAAATGTAGCAATCATTTTGGATTGAACTCATGGCATCATCATGACGTAAGAGGGATTTCAGCCATTCGTTTTTTGAACAACGAGCACTTGTATAATTGGATTCTCGACGTTCGAAGAATTAAGCGTAAGTTTTGCACACGGTTTTAGTTTCGGGCCCATAAGTACTTTTTGGAAATGTCGCAGCCGTTTTGGATTGAACTCATGGCATTGTCATGATGTATGAGGGATTTTAGCCATTTATTTTTAGAAGAACGAGCACTGGCATATTTGGATTGTCGACGTTCTAAGAATTGAGCCTAACTTTTGCACATGGTTTCCGTTTTGGGCCCACAAGTACTTTTCGAAATGTGGCAATCATTTTGGATTGAACTCATGGCATCATCATGACGTAAGAGGGATTTCAGCCATTTGTTTTTTGAACAACGAGCACCTCCATATTTGGATTCTCGACGTTCGAAGAATTGAGCGTAACTTTTGCACATGGTGTCCATTTTGGAACCATAAGTACTTTTCGGAAATGTAGTGACCGTTTTGGATTGAACTCATAGCTTTTTCGTGATGTATGAGGGATTTCAGACATTTTTCCTTCGACCCAAAGCAGATTCATAGACTTTGGCGACTTCCTGATCGGCAATGACAACATCATCACCGAGTACCTACTTATCATCATACGATGAAAAGAAGACCGAATAGGATTTGAAGAGCTGTCATGATCATTCACATAAATTTCAGCAGGCTTGTAACATGATATGTAGTAAAGTCGGCTGGAAGAATCAAATCCGTTACCAGGTTTTGTCGACGACGATAAATCTTCGACGTTTGAGATTTCTTAATCGGACAACTAAACAAACAAAAAAAGGACTATCATTAGAAAGCTCTTAAGAGACCTTCTAGAAGGTCTCGCTTTACCTGAATACTATCTATTTGGATTGTCGATGTTCGAACAATTGAGCATAACTTTTGCACACGGTTTCCGTTTTGGGCTCATAAGTACTTTTCGGAAATGTAACGACCATTTCGGATTAAACTCACAGCTTTTCCATGATGTATGAGGGATTTCGGGAATTTTTTTCGAAGAACGAGCACTTGCATATTTGGATTGTCGGCGTTCAAAGAATTGAACGAAACTTTTGCACACGGTGTCCGGTTTGGGCCCATAAGTACTTTTCAGAAATGTAGTGACCATTTTAGATTGAACTCACAGCTTTTCCACAATGTATGAGTGATTTTGGGCATTTTTCTTTCGAAGAACGAGCACTTGCATATTTGGATTGTCGATGTTCGAACAATTGAGCATAACTTTTGCACACAGTTTTCATTTTGGGCCCATAAGTACTTTTCGGAAATGTAACGACCATTTTGGATTGAACTCACAGCTATCCCATGATGTATGAGGGATTTCGGGCATTTTTTTCGAAGAACGAGCACTTGGATATTTGTATTGTCGGCGTTCGAAGAATTGAGCGTAACTTTTGCACACGGTGTCCGATTTGGGCCCATAAGTACTTTTCAAAAATGTAGCGACCATTTTGGATTGAACTCACTGCTTTGTCGTGACGTATGAGGGATTTCAGGCATTTTTTTCTAAGAACTAGCACTTTCATATTTGGATGGTTAGCGTTCGAAGAATTGAGCTTAACTTTTGCACATGGTGTCTGTTTTGAGCCCATCAGTACTTTTCGGTAATGCAGCGACAGTTTTGGATTGAACTCACAGCATTACCGTGACGTATGAGGGATTTCGGGTGGTTTTTTTGAAGAACGAGCACTTGCATATTTGATTTGTCAGCGTTCGAAGAATTGAGGGTAACTTTTGCACATGGTGTTCGTTTTGGGTCCATAACTACTTTTCAAAAATGTAACGATCGTTTTGGATTGAGCTCATAGCTTTTTCATGAACTATGAGGGATTTTAGGTGTTTTTTTGAAGACCGAGCACTTGCATATTTGGATTGTCGGCGTTCGAAGAATTGGGTGCAACTTTTGCACACGGTATTCGTTTTGGGCCCATAAGTACTTTTAAAAAATGTAGCGACCATTTTGGATTGAACTCACAGCATCGTCATGATGTAAGAGGGATTTTAGCTATTTATTTTTAGAAGAATGAGCACTTGCTTATTTGGATTGTCGACGTTCGAAGAATTGAGCGTAACTTTTGCACTCGGTTTTCATTTTGGGCCCATAAGTACTTTTCAAAAATTTAATGACTGTTTTGGATTGAACTCACGGCATCGTCATGACGTAAGAGGGATTTTGGCTATTTATCTTTCAAAAAATGAGCGCTTGTTTATTTGGATTGTCGGCGTTCGAAGAATCGAGCCTAACTTTTGCACACGATTTCCGTTTTGGGCCCATAAGTACTTTTCGAAAATGTAACGACCATTTTGGATTGAACTCACGGCATCGTTGTGACGAAAGAAGGATTTCGGCCATTTTTTTTGAAGAACGAGTACTAGCATATTTGGATTGTCGTCGTTCGAAGAATCGAGCGTAACTTTTGCACACGGTGTCCGTTTCGGGCGCATAAATACCTTTCGAAAATGTAGCGACAGTTTTGGATTGAACTCACAGCATTACTGTGACGTATAAGGGATTTTTGGCTTTTTTCGAAGAACGAGCACTTGCATATTTGGATTGTCGGCATTCGAAAAATTGAGCGTAACTTTTGCACAAAGTGTACGTTTTGGGCCCATAAATACTTTTTAAAAATGTAGCGACCATTTTGGATTGAATTCATGGCATCCTTGTGACGTGTGAGAGATTTCAGCTATTTTTTTCGATGAACGAGCACTTGCGTATTTGGATCGTCGGTGTTCGAAGAATTGAGCGCAACTTTTGCACACAGTGTCCGTTTTGGGCCCATAAGTACTTTTTAGAAATGTAGCGATCATTTTGGATTGAACTCATTACTTTTCCATGATGTATGAGGATTTTTGGGTGCTTGTTTTTCGAAGAACGAGCACTTGCATATTTGGATTGTCGGCATTCGAAGAATTGAGCACAAATTTTGCACACGGTGTCCGTTTTGGGCCCATAAGTACTTTTCGAAAATGTAGCGATCGTTCTGGATTGAACTCACCACTTTTTCGTGAGGTATGAGGGTTTTCGAGTGTTTATTTTTTGAAGAACGAGCGCTTGCATATTTGGATTGTCGACATTCGAAGAATTGAGTGTAACTTTTGCACACGATTTTCGTTTTGGGCCCCTAAGTACTTTTTGTGAATGAGGCGACCGTTTTGGATTAAACTCCCAGCATCATCGTGATATAAGAGGGATTTTGGCCATTTGTGTTTTCAAAGAACGAGCACTTGCATATTTGGATTGTCGGCGTTCAAAGAATTGAGCGTAAGTTTTGCACACGGTGTCTGTTTTGGGGCCATAAGTACTTTTCAAAAATGTAGCAATCATTTTAGATTGAATACATAGTTTTCCATGATGTATGAGGGATTTCAGGCATTTTTTGAAGAATGAGCACTTGCATATTTAGAATTGTCGGTGTTCGAAGAATTGAGCGTAATTTTTGTACATGGTGTCTGTTTTGGGCCCATAAGTACTTTTCGGAAATGTAGCGACAGTTTTGCATTGAATTCCCTGCTTTACCGTGATGTAAGATGGATTTTGGGCATTTTTTTCGAAGAATGAGCACTTGCATATTTGGATTGTCGGCGTTCGAAGAATTGAGCGTAACTTTTGCACACGGTTTCGGTTTTAGGCCCATAAGTACTTTTCGGAAATGTAGCGACCGTTTTTGATTGAAGTCATGGCATCGTCATGATGTAAGAGAGATTTTGGTCGTTTGTCTTTAGAAGAACGAGCACTTGCTTATTTGGATTGTCGACGTTCGAGGAATTGAGTGTAACTTTTGCACACGATTTTCGTTTTGGGCCCATAAATACTTTTCGAAAATGTAGCGACCATTTTGGATTGAACTCACGGCATCATCGTGGCGTAAGAGGGATTTCGACCATTTGTTTTTCAAAGAACGAGCACTTGCATAGTTGGATTGTCGACTTTCGAAGAATGGAGCGTAACTTTTGCACACGGTCTCCGTTCTGGGACCATAAGTACTTTTTGAAAATGTAGCGACCATTTCGGATTGAACTCACGGCATCGTAGTGTCGTAAGAGGGATTTTCGGGTGTTTGTTTTTTGACAGCATATTTGTATTGTCGACGTTCGAAGAATTGAGCGTAACTTTTGCACACGGTGTCCGTTTTGGGCCCATAAGTACCTTTCGAAAATGTAGCGACAGTTTTGCATTGAATTCACTGCTTTACCATGGCGTAAGAGGGATTTTGGGCATTTTTCCGAAGAATGAGCACTTGCATAATTGGATTGTCGGCGTTCGAAGAATTGAGCGTAACTTTTGCACACAATGTTCGTTTTGGGCCCATAAGTACTTTTCGAAAATGTAGTGACAATTTTGGATCGAACTCACAGCTTTACTGTGACGTATGAGGGATTTCGTGCATTTTTTCAAAGAATGAGCACTTGCATATTTGGAATGTCGGAGTTCGAAGAATTGAGAGTAACTTTTGCACACGGTGTTCGTTTTGGGCCCATAAGTACTTTTCAAAAATGTAGCTACCGTTTTGGATTGAATTCACGACTTCGTCGTGACGTAAGAGGGATTTTGACCATTTTTTTCGAAGAAGGAGCACTTGCGTATTTGGATTGTCGGTGTTCGAAGAATTGAGCTCAACTTTTGCACACGGTGTCCGTTTTGGGCCCATAAGTACTCGGAAATGTAGCGATCATTTTGGATTGAACTCACAGCTTTTCTGTGACCTATGAGGGATTTCGATCATTTTTCTTTCGAAGAAAGAGCACTTGCTTATTTGGATTGCCGACGTTCGAAGAATTGAGCGTAACTTTTGCACACAGTATCCGTTTTGGGCCCATAAGTACTTTTCGTAAATGTAGCGACCGTTTTGGATTGAACTCACGCATCATCGTGACGTGAGAGGGATATCGACCATTTGTTTTTTGAAGAACGAGCACTTGCATATTTGGATTATCGGCGTTCGTAGAATTGAGCGTAACTTTTACACACGGTTTCCGTTTTGGGCCCATTAGTACTTTTCGGAAATGTAGCGACCATTTTGGATTGAACTCACGACATCGTCGTGACGTAAGAGGGATTTTGGCCTTTTTTTTGAACAACGAGCACTTGCATATTTGGATTCTTGACGTTCGAAGAATTGAGCATTACTTTTGCACACGGTTTCCATGTTGGGCCCATAAGTACTTTTCGAAAATATAGCGACCGTTTTGGAATTAACTCTTGGTATCGTCGTGATGTAAGAGGGATTTCGATTGTTTTTTCGAAGAATGAGCCCTTGCAGAGTTGGATTGTCGGCATTCGAAGAATTGAGAGCAACTTTTACACACGGTGTCCGTCTGGGCCCATAAGTACTTTTCGAAAATGTAGCGACCGTTTTGGATTGAACTCACAGCTTTGCCATGACGTATGAGGGATTTTAGGCATTTTTTTGAGGAATGAGTACTAGCATATTTGGATTGTTGACGTTCGAAGAATTGAGCTTAACTTTTGCACACGGTGTCCATTTTGGGCCCATAAGTACTTTTCGAAAATGTAGCGACAGTTTTGGATTGAACTGACAGCTTTACCAAGACGTATGATAGATTTCGTGCATTTTTTCGAACAACGAGCACTTGCATATTTTGATTCTCGGCGTTCGAAGAATTGAGCGTAACTTTTGCACACGGTGTTCGTTTTGGACCATAAGTACTTTTTGAAAATGTAGCGACAATTTTGGATTGAACTTACTACTTTACTATGATGTATGAGGGATTTCGTGCATTTTTTGAAGAACAAGCACTTGTATATTTGGATTGTTGGCGTTCGAAGAATTGAGCGTAACTTTTGCACACGGTGTTCGTTTTGGGCCCATAAGTACTTTTCAGAAATGTAGTAACTGTTATGGATTGAATTCACGACATCGTCGTGACATAAGAGGGATTTCGACCATTTGTTTTTCGAAGAACGAGCACTTGCATATTTGAATTGTCGATGTTCGAAGAATTGAGCGTAACTTTTGCACACGGTGTCCGTTTTGGGCCCATAAGTAGTTTTCGGAAATGTAGCGATCATTTTAGATTGAACTCACAGCTTTTCCATGATGTATGAGGGATTTCGAGCATTTTTCTTTCGAAAAATGAGCACTTGCTTATTTGGATTGTCGGCGTTCGAAGAATTGAGCGTAAATTTTGCACACGATTTTTGTTTTGGGCCCATAAATACTTTTCGAAAAAGTAGCGACCATTTTGGATTGAACTCGTGGCATCGTCATGGTGTAAGAGGTATTTTAGCCATTTGTTTTTAGAAGAACGAGCACTTGCTTATTTGGATTGTCGGTGTTCGAAGAATTGAGCGTAACTTTTGCACACGATTTTCGTTTTGGGCCCATAAGTACTTTTCGGAAATGTAGCGACCATTTTGGATTGAACTCACGGCATCATCGTGATGTAAGAGGGATTTCGGCCATTTGTTTTTAGAAGAATGAGCACTTACATATTTGGATTGTCGGCGTTCGAAGAATTGAGCGTAACTTTTGCACACGATTTTCGTTTTGGGCCCATAAATACTTTTCGAAAATGTAGCGACCGTTTTGGATTGAACGCATGGCGTCATCGTGGCATAAGAGGGATTTTGACCGTTTGTTTTTCGAAGAACAAGCACTTGCATAGTTGGATTGTCGACGTTCGAAGAATTGAGCGCAACTTTTGCACACGGTCTCCGTTCTGGGCCCATAAGTACTTTTCGAAAATATAGCAATCATTTTGGATTGAACTCACGGCACCATAGTGTCGTAAGAGGGATTTCTGGTGTTTGTTTTTTGACGGCATATTTGGATTGTCGGCGTTCGAAGAATTGAGCATAACTTTTGCACGCGGTGTCCGTTTTGGGCCCATATGTACCTTTCGGAAATGTAACAACAGTTTTGCATTGAATTCAATACTTTACCGTGACGTAAGAGGGATTTTGGGCATTTTTCTCGAAGAACGAGCACTTGCATATTTGGATTGTCGGCGTTCGAAGAGTTGAGCGTAACGTTTGGACACGGTGTTTGTTTTTGGCCCATAAGTACTTAATTGAGCATAACTTTTGCACATGGTGTTGGTTTTGGGCCTATAAGTACTTTTTAAAAATGTAGCCACCATTTTAGATTGAATTCATGACTTCATCATGATGTAAGAGGGATTTCAACAGTTTGTTTTTCGAAGAACGAGCACTTGCATATTTGGATTGTCGGCGTCCGAAGAATTGCATACAACTTTTGCACACGGTGTCCGTTTTGGGCCCATAAGTAGTTCTCGAAAATGTAGCGATCATTTTGGATTGAACTCATAGCTTTTCTGTGACCTATGAGGGATTTAGGGCATTTTTCTTTTGAAGAACGAGCACTTGCTTATTTGGATTGTCGACGTTCGAAGAATTACGCGTAACTTTTGCACACGGTATCCGTTTTGGGCCCATAAGTACTTTTCGTAAATGTAGCGACAATTTTGGATTGAACTCACGCATCATTGTGACGTGAGAGGGATATTGACCATTTTTTTTTCGAAGAACGAGCACTTGCATATTTGGATTGTTAGCGTCATAGAATTGAGCGTAACTTTTACACAAGATTTTCGTTTTGGGCCCATTAGTACTTTTCAGAAATGTAGCAACCATTTTGGATTGAACTCATGACATCGTCGTGACGTAAGAGGGATTTTGGCCGTTTTGTTTTTTGAACAACGAGCACTTGCATATTTGGATTCTTGACGTTCGAAGAATTGAGCATTACTTTTGCACACGATTTCCGTTTTGGGCCCATAAGTACTTTTCGAAAATATAGCGACCGTTTTGGAATTAACTCATGGCATCGTCATGATGTAAGAGGGATTTCGACAGTTTTTTCGAAGAACGAGCCCTTGCATAGTGAGATTGTCGGTGTTCGAAGAATTTAGCGCAACTTTTGCACACGGTGTCTGTTCTGGGCCCATAAGTACTTTTCGAAAATGTAGCGACCGTTTTGGATTGAACTCACAGCTTTGCCGTGACGTATGAGGGATTTTGGGCATTTTTTTGAAGAATGAGCACTTGCATATTTTGATTGTCGGCGTTCGAAGAATTGAGCGTAACTTTTACATACGGTGTCCATTTTGGGCGCATTAACACCTTTTGGAAATGTAGCGACAGTTTTGGATTGAACTCATAGCATTACCGTGACGTATAAGGGATTTTGGGCTTTTTTCGAAGAACGAGCACTTGCATATTTGGATTGTCGGCGTTCGAAGAATTGAGCGTAACTTTTGCACACGGTGTTCGTTTTGGGCCCATAAGTACTTTTCAAAAATGTAGCGACCGTTTTGGATTGAATTCACGACATCGTCGTGACATAAGAGGGATTTTGACCGTTTGTTTTTCGAAGAACTAGCACTTGCGTATTTGAATTGACGGCGTTCGAAGAATTGAGCGCAACTTTTGCACACGGTGTCCGTTTTGGGCCCATAAGTAGCTTTTGAAAATGTAATGATCATTTTGGATTGAACTCACAGCTTTTTCGTGATGTATGAGGGATTTCGGGCATTTTTCTTTCGAAAAACGAGCACTTGCTTATTTGGATTGTCGGCGTTCGAAGAATTGAGCCTAACTTTTGCACACGATTTCCGTTTTGGGCCCATAAGTATTTTTCGAAAATGTAACGACCATTTTGGATTGAACTCACGTCATCGTCATGATGTAAGAGGGAATTTGGCCATTTGTTTTTTAAAGAACGAGCACTTGCTTATTTGGATTGTCGACGTTCGAAGAATTGAACGTAACTTTTGCACACGGTTTCCGTTTTGTGCCCATAAGTACTTTTCAAAAATGTAGCGACCATTTTGGATTGAACTCACGCATCATCATGCCGTGAGAGGGATATCAACCATTTGTTTTTTGAAGAACGAGCACTTGCATATTTGGATAGTCGGCATTCGAAGAATTGAGTGTAACATTTGCACACGGTTTCCGTTTTGGGCCCCTAAGTACTTTTTGAAAATGTAGCGATCGTTTTGGATTGAACTCATGCATCATCGTGACGTAAGAGGGGTATCAACCATTTGTTTTTCGAAGAACGAGCACTTGCATATTTGGAATGTCAACGTTCGAAGAATTGAGCGTAACTTTCGCACACGATGTCCGTTTTGGGCCCATAAGTACTTTTCGGAAATGTAGCGATCATATTAGATTGAACTCATGGCATCTTCGTGTCGTAAGAGCGATTTTGACCATTTATTTTTCGAAGAACGAGCATTTAAATATTTGATTGTCAGCATTCGAAGAATTGAGCGCAAGTTTTGCATACAATGTCCGTTTTGAGCCCATAAGTACTTTTCAAAAAAGTAGCGATCATTTTGGATTGAACTCATAGCTTTTCCATGATGTATGAGGGATTTTGGGCATTTTTCTTTCGAAGAATGAGAACTTGCTTATTTGGATTGTCGACATTCGAAGAGCTGAGCATAACTTTTGCACACGGTTTCCGTTTTGGGCCCATAAGTACTTTTCATAAATGTAGCGACCGTTTTGGATTGAACTCACGCATCATCGTGACGTAAGAGGGATATCGACCATTTGTTTTTCAAAGAGCGAGTACTTGCATATTTGGATAGTCAGCGTCGTAGAATTGAGTGTAACTTTTGCACACGGTTTTCGTTTTGGGCCCATAAGTACTTTCGAAAATGTAGCGACCATTTTGGATTGAAATCACGACATCGTCGTGACGTAAGAGGGATTTTGGCCATTTGTTTTTTGAACAACGAGCACTTGCATATTTGGATTCTCGACATTTGAAGAATTGAGCGTTACTTTTGCACACGGTGTCCGTTTTGGGCCCATAAGTACTTTTCGAAAATGTAGCGACCATTTTGGATTGATCTCATGGCATCTTCGTGATGTAAGAGGGATTTTAACTGTTTATTTTTTGAAGAACGAGTATTTGCATATTTGGATTGTCGACGTTCAAAGAATTGAGTGCAACTTTTGCAAATGGTGTTCGTTTTGGGCCCATAAGTACTTTTCGAAAATGTAGTGACCATTTTGGATTGAACTCACTGCTTTTCCATGATGTATGAGGGTTTTTATGTGTTTGTTTTTTGAAGAACGAGCATTTCTTTAATTAGATTGTCGGCATTCGAAGAATTGAGCGTAACTTTTGCAAACGATTTTCATTTTTGGCCATAAGTACTTTTTGTAAATGTAGCGATTGTTTTAGATTGAACTCACGGCATCATCATGATGTAAGAGGGATTTCGGCCGTTTTTTTTTGAAGAACGAGCACATACATATTTGGATTGTCGACGTTCAAAGAATTGGGTGTAACTTTTACACACGGTGTCCGTTTTGGGCCCATAAGTACTTTTTGAAAATGTAGCGACCGTTTTGGATTTAACTCATAGCTTTTCCATGATGTATGAGGGATTTTGGGTGTTTTTCTCGAAGAACGAGCACTTGCATATTTGTATTGTCGGCGTTCGATGAATTGAGCGTAACTTTTGCACACGGTTTCCGTTTTGGGCCCATAAGTACTTTTTGGAAATGTAGAGACCATTTTGGATTGAACTCATGGCATCATTGTGACGTAAGAGGGATTTTGACCGTTTGTTTTTAGAAGAACGAGAACTTGCTTATTTGGATGGTCGACGTTCGAAGAATTGAGCGTAACTTTTGCACATGGTTTCCGTTTTGGGCCCATAAATACTTTTCGAAAATGTAGCGACAATTTTGGATTGAACTCACAGCTTTACCATGATGTAGGAGGGATTTTAAGCATTTTTCTTTCGAAGAACGAGCACTTGCATAGTTGGATTGTCGGTGTTGGATGAATTGAGTGTAACTTTTGCACAGGGTTTTTGTTTTGGGCCCATAATTACTTTTCGAAAATGCAGCGACCATTTTGGATTGAACTCACAATATCGTCGTGACGTAAGAGGGATTTTGATCATTTGTTTTTCAAAGAACGAGCACTTGCACAGTTGGATTGTTGGCGTTCGAAGAATTGAGTGCAACTTTTGCACACGGTCTCCGTTCTGGCCCATAAGTATTTTTCAAAAATGTAGTGACCGTTTTGGATTGAACTCACAGCACCATCATGATGTAAGAGGTATTTCGGGGGTTTGTTTCTTGAAGAACGAGCATTCGCATATTTGGATTGTCGACGTTCGAAGAATTGAGCGTAACTTTTGCTCACGGTGTTCGTTTTGGGCCATATGTACCTTTCGAAAATGTAGCGACAGTTTTGGATTGAACTCACAGCTTTACCGTGACGTATGACGGATTTCGAGCATTTTTTTAGAAGAACGAGCACTTGCGTATTTGGATTGTCGACGTTCGAAGAATTGAGCGTAACTCTTGCGCGCAGTGTCCGTTTTGGGCCCATAAGTACTTTTAAAAAATGTAGCGACCATTTTGGATTGAACTCACAGCTTTACCATGATGTAGGAGGGATTTTAGGCATTTTTCTTTCGAAGAACGAGCACTTGCATAGTTGGATTGTCGGTGTTGGATGAATTGAGTGTAACTTTTGCACAGGATTTTTGTTTTGGGCCCATAATTACTTTTCGAAAATGCAGCGACCATTTTGGATTGAACTCACGACATCATCATGACGTTAGAGGGATTTCGACCATTTGTTTTTCGAAGAACGAGCACTTGCATAGTTGGATTGTCGATGTTCGAAGAATTGAGCGTAACTTTTGTACACAGTGTCCGTTCTGGGCCCATAAGTACTTTTCAAAAATTTGGCAACCGTTTTGGATTGAACTCACAGGTTTGCCGTAATGTATGAGGGATTTCAGGCATTTTTTTAGAAGAACGAGCACTTGCATATTTGGATTGTTGGCGTTCGAAGAATTGAGCTTAACTTTTGCACACGGCGTCTGTTTTGGGCCCATAAGCACTTTTCGAAAATGTAGCGACAGTTTTGGATTGAACTCACAGCATTACCATGACTTATGAGTGATTTTGGGAGTTTTTTTCGAAGAACGAGCACTTACATATTTGGATTGTCAGCGTTGGAAGAATTGAGCGTAACTTTTGCACAGGTGTTCATTTTGGGCCCATATGTACTTTTCAAAAATGTAGCGACCGTTTTGGATTGAACTCATGGCATCGTCATGATGTAAGAGGGATTTCAACAGTTTGTTTTTAGAAGAACGAGCACTTGCTTCTTTGGATTGTCGACATTCGAAGAATTGAGTGTAACTTTTGGACCCAGTTTTTGTTTTGGGCCCATAAGTACTTTTTGAAAATGTAGCGGCCGTTTTGGATTGAACTCACAGCATCATCATGATGTAAGAGGGATTTTGGCCATTTGTTTTTAGAAGAACGAGCACTTGCTTATTTGGATTGTCGACGTTCGAAGAAGTGAGCGTAACTTTTGCACACGGTTTCCGTTTTGGGCCCATAAGTAGTTTTTAGAAATGTAGCGACCATTTTGGATTGGACTCACGCATCATCGTACTGTAAGAGGGATATCGACCATTTGCTTTTTGAAGAACAAGCACTTGCATATTTGGATTGCCGACGTTCGAAGAATTGAGCGTAACATTTGCACCCGATTTCCTTTTGGGCCCATAAGTACTTTTCGAAAATGTAGCGACCGTTTTTAGATTGAACTCATGCATCATCATGATGTAAGAGAGGAGGTATTGACCATTTGTTTTTCGAAGAATGAGCACTTGCATATTTGGATTGTTGGCGTTCGAAGAATTGAGCGTAACTTTTGCACATGGTTTTCATTTTGGGCCCATAAGTACTTTTCGTACATGTAGCGATTGTTTTGGATTGAACTCATGGCATTGTCTTGACATAAGAGGGATTTCTACCATTTGTCTTTTGAAGAATGAGCACTTGCTTATTTGGATTGTCGGTGTTCGAAGAACTGAGCATAACTTTTGCACATGATTTTCGTTTTGGGCCCATAAGTACTTTTTAGAAATGTAGCAAACGTTTTGGATTGAACTCACGGCGTCATCATGATGTAAGAGGAGTATCGACCATTTGTTTTTCGAAGAACAAGTACTTGCATATTTGGATTGTCGGCGTTCGATGAATTGAGCGTAACTTTTGCGCACGGTGTTCGTTTTGGGCCCATAAGTACTTTTCGAAAATGTAGCGAACCATTTTGGATTGAACTCACGGCATCTTCATGACGTAAGAGGGATTTTGACCATTTATTTTTTGAAGAACGAGCATTTACATATTTGGATTGTCGGCGTTCGAAAAATTGAGCACAACTTTTGCACACGGTGTTCGTTTTGGGCCCATAAGTACTTTTCAAAAATGTAGCGACCATTTTGGATTTAACTCACTACTTTTCCATGACGTATGAGGGTTTTTAGGTGTTTGTTTTTCGAAGAACGAGCACTTGCTTAGTTGGATTGTCGGCATTTGAAGAATTAAGCGTAACTTTTACAAACGGTTTTCATTTTGGGCCCATAAGTACTTTTCGTAAATGTAGCGATCGTTTTGGACTGAACTCATGGCATCGTCATGGCGTAAGAGGGATTTTGACCGTTTGTTTTTAGAAGAACGAGCACTTACATATTTGGATTGTCGACGTTCAAAGAATTGAGCGTAACTTTCGTACACGGTGTCTATTTTGGGCCCATAAGTACTTTTCGAAAATGTAGCGACCGTTTTGGATTGAACTCACAGCTTTTCCATGACGTATGAGGGATTTCGGGTATTTTTTTTGAAGAACGAGCACTTACATATTTAGATTATCGACATTCGAAGAATTGAGCTTAACTTTTGCACACGGTGTTCGTTTTGGGCCCATAAGTACTTTTCAAAAATGTAGCGACCATTTTGGATTGAACTCATGGCATCGTTGTGATGTAAGAGGGATTTCAGCTATTTATTTTTAGAAGAACGAGCACTTGCTTATTTGGATGGTCGATGTTCGAAGAATTGAGCGTAACTTTTACACATGGTTTTCGTTTTGGGCCCATAAATACTTTTTGAAAATGTACCGATAGTTTTGGATTGAACTCACGACATCATCGTGACGTAAGAGAGATTTTGACCATTAGTTTTTCAAAGAATGAGCACTTGCACAGTTGGATTGTCGGCGTTCGAAGAATTGAGTGCAACTTTTGTACACGGTCTCCGTTCTGGCCCATAAGTATTTTTCAAAAATGTAGTGACCATTTTAGATTGAACTCACGGCACCGTTATCATGTAAGAGGGATTTCGGGGGTTTATTTTTTGAAGAACGAGCAATCGCATATTTGGATTGTTGGCGTTCGAAGAATATAGCGTAACTTTTGTTCACGGTGTCCGTTTTGGGCCCATAAGTACCTTTCCGAAATGTACCAACAGTTTTGGATTGAACTCACAGCTTTACCGTGACGTATGAGGGATTTAGGGCATTTTGTTGGAAGAACAAGCACTTCCATATTTGGATTGTCGGTGTTCGAATAATTGAGCGTAACGTTTGCACACGGTTTCCATTTTGGGCCCATAAGTACTTTTCGAAAATGTAGCGACCGTTTTGGATTGAAGTCATGGCATCGTCGTGATGTAAGAGGGATTTCGGTCGTTTGTTTTTTGAACAACGAGCACTTGCATATTTGGATTCTCGACGTTCGAAGAATTGAGCGTAACTTTTGCACTCGATCTCCGTTTTGGGCCCATAAGTACTTTTCGGAAATGTAGCGACCATTTTGGATTGAACTCACAGCTTTACCATGATGTATGAGGGATTTTGGGAATTTTTTCGAAGAACGAGCACTTGTATATTTGGATTGTCGACGTTCGAAGAATTAAGTGTAACTTTTGTACACGGTGTTCGTTTTGGGCCCACAAGTACTTTTTGAAAATGTAGCGACCGTCATGGATTGAACTCATGACATCGTCATGATGTAAGAGGTATTTTGACCGTTTATTTTTCGAAGAACGAGCACTTACATATTTGGATTGTCGATGTTCAAAGAATTGAGCGCAACTTTAACACACGGTGTCCGCTTTCGGCCCATAAGTACTTTTCAAAAATGTAGCGACCGTTTTGGATTGAACTCACAGCTTTGCCATGGCGCATGCGGGATTTCGGGCTTTTTTCTTTCGAAGAATGAGCACTTGCATATTTGGATTGTCAGCGTTCGAAGAATTGAGTGTAACTATTGCACACGATTTTCGTTTTGGGCCAATAAGTACTTTTCAAAAATGTAGCGACCAGTTTGGATTGAACTCACGGCATCATCATGACGTAAGAGGGATTTTGGACTTTTTTTGAAGAATGAGCACTTGCATATTTGGATTGTCGACGTTCGAAGAATTAAGCGTAACTTTTGCACACGATTTTCGTTTTGGGCCCATAAGAACTTTTCGGAAATGTAGCGATTGTTTTGGATTGAACTCAAGCATCATCGTGACGTAAGAGGGATATCGACCGTTTATTTTTCGAAGAACGATCACTTGCATATTTGTATTGTCGGTGTTCAAAGAATTGAGCATAACTTTAACACACGGTGTCCGTTCTCGGCCCATAAGTACTTTTCAAAAATGTAGCGACCGTTTTGGATTGAACTCACCGCTTTGCTGTGACGTATGCGGGATTTCGGGCTTTTTTCTTTTGAAGAATGAGCACTTGCAAATTTGGATTGTCAGCGTTCGAAGAATTGAGCGTAACTATTGCACACGGTTTCCGTTTTGGGCCCATAAGTACTTTTCAAAAATGTAGCGACCATTTTTGGATTGAACTCATGGCATCGTCGTGACGTAAGAGGGATTTCGGCCTTTTTTTTGAAGAACGAGCACTTGCATATTTGGATTGTCGACGTTCGAAGAATTGACCGTAACTTTTGCACACGATTTTTTTTTGGGCCCATAAGAACTTTTCGGAAATGTAGCAACCACTTTGGATTGAACTCACGCATCATCGTGATGTAAGAGGGATATCGACTGTTTATTTTTTGAAGAACGAGCACTTCCATATTTGGATTGTCGGTGTTCGAAGAACTGAGCATAACTTTTGCACACGATGTCCGTTTTGGGCCCAAAAGTACTTTTCAAAAATGTAGCGACCGTTTTGGATTGAACTCACGACCTCGTCGTGACGTAAGAGGGATTTCAACCATTTGTTTTTCAAAGAACAAGCACTTGCATATTTGGATTGTCGGCGTTCAAAGAATTGAGCGCAACTTTTACACACGGTGTCCGTTCTGGGCCCATAAGTACATTTAAAAATGTAGCGACCATTTTTGATTGAACTCACCGCTTTGCCGTGACGTATGAGGGATTTTGGACATTTTTCTTTCGAAGAACGAGCACTTGCATATTTAGATTGTCGGCGTTCGAAGAATTGAGCGTAACTATTGCACACGATTTTCATTTTGGGCCCATAAATACTTTTCGAAAATGTAGCGACCGTTTTAGATTGAACTTATGGCATTGTCGTGACGTAAGAGGGATATCGACCGTTTGTTTTTCGAAGAACGAGCACTTCCATATTTGGATTGTCGGCGTCCGAAGAATTGAGCGTAACTTTTGCGCACGGTGTCCGTTTTGGGCCCATAAGTACTTTTTCGAAATGTAGCGACCGTTTTGAAATAAACTTACGACATCGTCGTGACGTAAGAGGGATTTTGGCCTCTTTTTTTTTTGAAAAACGAGCACTTGCATATTTGGATTGTCGGCGTTCGAAGAATTTAGCGTAATTTTTGCACACAGTTTTCGTTTTAGGTCCATAAGTACTTTTCGGAAATGTAGCGACCGTTTTGGATTGAACTCACGGCATCATTGTGATGTAAGAGGTATTTTGTCCATTTGTTTTTTGAAGAACGAGCACTTGCATATTTGGATTGTCAGCGTTCGAATAATTGAGCGTAACTTTGACACATGGTGTCCATTTTGGGCCCATAAGTACTTTTCTAAAATGTAGAGGCCATTTTGGATTGAACTCATGACGTCATCGTGACGTAAGAGGGATTTCAACCGTTTGTTTTTTGAAAAATGAGCACTTGCATATTTGGATTGTCGGCGTTCAAAGAATTGAGCGCAACTTTTTTACACGGTGTCCGTTCTAGGCCCATAAGTACATTTAAAAATGTAGCGACCATTTTGGATTGAACTCACCACTTTACCATGATGTATGACGGATTTTGGGCATTTCTCTTTCGAAGAACGAGCACTTCCATATTTGGAATGTCGGCGTTCGAAGAATCGAGCGTAACTTGTGTACACGGTGTCCGTTTTGGGCCCATAAGTACTTTTCGGAAATGTAGCGACCATTTTGGATTGAACTCATGGCATCATCATGACGTAAGAGGGATTTTGGCCTTTTTTTTTTGAAGAATGAGCACTTGCATATTTGGATTGTCGGCGTTCGAAGAATTGAGCGTAACTTTTGCACGCAGTTTTCGTTTTAGACCCATAAGTACTTTTCGAAAATGAAGCGACCATTTTGGATTGAACTTACGGCATCGTCGTGTTGTAAGAGAAATTTTTTGGCTGTTTATTTTTGAAGAATGAGCACTTGCATAGTCGGATTGTCGGCGTTCGAAGAATTGGGCGCAACTTCTGCACACGATTTTTGTTTTGGGCCCATATGTACTTTTCGTAAATGTAGCGACCATTTTAGATTAAACTCACGGCATCGTTGTGACGTAAGAGGGATTTTGGCCGTCTATTTTTTGAAGAACGAGCACTTGCATATTTGGATTGCCGACGTTCGAAGAAATAAGAATAACTTTTGCACACGGTATTCGTTTTGGGCCCATAAGTACTTTCCGAAAATGTAGCGACCGTTATGGATTGAACTCACGACATCGTCGTGACGTAAGAGGGATTTCAACCATTTATTTTTTGAAGAATGAGCACTTGCATATTTGGATTGTCGGTTTTCAAAGAATTGAGCGCAACTTTAACACACGGCGTCCGTTCTCGGCCCATAAGTACTTTTCAAAAATGTAGCGACCATTTTGGATTGAACTCACCACTTTGTCATGAAGTATGAGGGATTTCAGGCTTTTTTCTTTTGAAGAACGAGCACTTGCATATTTGGATTGTCAGCGTTCGAAGAATTGAGCGTAACTATTGCACACGGTTTCCGTTTTGGGCCCATAAGTACTTTTCGAAAATGTAGCGACCATTTTGGATTGAACTCATGGCATCGTTGTGACGTAAGAGGGATTTTGGCCTTTTTTTGAAGAACGAGCACTTACATATTTGGATTGTCGACGTTCGAAGAATTGAGCGTAACTTTTGCACACGGTTTTCATTTTGGGCCCATAAGAACTTTTCGGAAATGTAGCAACCGTTTTTTATTGAACTCATGCATCGTCATGACGTAAGAGGGATATCGACCATTTTGTTTTTCGAAGAACGAGCAATTCCATATTTGGATTGTCGGTGTTCGAAGAATTGAGCTAACTTTTGCACACGGTATCCGTTTTGGGTCCATAAGTACTTCTCGAAAATGTAGCGTCCGTTTTGGATTGAACTCATGCCATCATCATGATGTAAGAGGGACTTTGACCATTTATTTTTCGAAGAACGAGCACTTACATATTTGGATTGTCAGCGTTCGAATAATTGAGCGTAACTTTGGCACACGGTGCCCGTTTTGGGCCCATAAGTACTTTTCAAAAATGTAGCGACCGTTTTGGATTGAACTCATGACGTCGTCATGACGTAAGAGGGATTTCAACCGTTTGTTTTTCGAAGAACGAGCACTTGCATATTTGGATTGTCGGCGTTCAAAGAATTGAGCGCAACTTTTACACACGTTGTCCGTTCTGGGCCCATAAGTACATTTAAAAATGTAGCGACCATTTTGGATTGAACTCACCGCTTTACCATGACGTATGAGGGATTTCAGGCATTTTTCTTTCAAAGAACGAGCACATGCATATTTAGATTGTCGGCGTTCGAAGAATTGAGCATAACTATTGCACACGATTTCCGTTTTGGGCCCATATGTACTTTTCGGAAATGTAGCGACTGTTTTAGATTGAACTCATGGCATTATCGTGACGTAAGAGGGATATCGACTATTTGTTTTTCGAAGAACGAGCACTTCCATATTTGGATTGTCGACGTTCGAAGAATTCAACGTAACTTTTGCGCACGGTGTCCATTTTGGACCCATAAGTACTTTTCTGAAATGTAGCGACCGTTTTGAATTGAACTCACGGCACCGTCATGACGTAAGAGGGATTTCGGCCATTTTTTTTTTAGGAACGAGCACTTGCGTATTTGGATTGTCAGCGTTTGAATAATTGAGCGTAACTTTGGCACACGGTGTCTGTTTTGGGCCCATAAGTACTTTTCTAAAATGTAGCGACCGTTTGGGATTGAACTCACGACGTCGTCATGACGTAAGAGGGATTCCAACCATTTGTTTTTCGAAAAATAAGCACATGCATATTTGGATTGTCGGCGTTCAAAGAATTGAGCACAACTTTTTTACACGGTGTCCGTTCTGGGTCCATAAGTACATTTAAAAATGTAGCGACCATTTTGGATTGAACTCACCACTTTGTCGTGACGTATGATGGATTTTGGGTATTTTTCTTTCGAAGAACGAGCACTTGCATATTTAGATTGTCGGTGTTCGAAGAATTGAGCGTAACTATTGCACACGGTTTCCGTTTTGGGCCCATAAGTACTTTTCGAAAATGTAGCAACCGTTTGAGATTGAACTCATGGCATTGTCATGACGTAAGAGTGATATCGACCGTTTGTTTTTTGAAGAACGAGCACTTCCATATTTGGATTGTCGGTGTTCGAAGAATTGAGCGTAACTTTTGCGCACGGTGTCCATTTTGGGCCCATAAGTACTTTTCCAAAATGTAGCGACCGTTTTGAATTGAACTCACGGTATCATCGTGAAGTAAGAGGGATTTCGGCCATTTGTTTTTTGAAGAACGAGCACTTGCATATTTGGATTGTCGGCGTTCGAAGAATTGAGCGTAACTTTTGCACACAGTTTTCATTTTAGGTCCATAAGTACTTTTCGAAAATGTAGCGACCGTTTTGGATTGAACTCACAGCATTGTCGTGATGTAAGAGGGCTTTTGGCCGTTTGTTTTTTGAAGAACGAGCACTTGCGTATTTGGATTGTCAGCGTTCGAATAATTGAGCGTAACTATTGCACATGGTTTCCGTTTTGGGCCCATAAGTACTTTTCGAAAATGTAGCAACCGTTTGAGATTGAACTCATGGCATTGTCATGACGTAAGAGTGATATCGACCGTTTGTTTTTTGAAGAACGAGCACTTCCATATTTGGATTGTCGGTGTTCGAAGAATTGAGCGTAACTTTTTTACATGGTATCCGTTCTGGGCCCATAAGAACATTTAAAAATGTAGCGACCATTTTGAATTGAACTCACCACTTTGCCATGAGGTATGACGGATTTTGGGCATTTTTCGTTCGAAGAACGAGCATTTGCATATTTAGATTGTCGACGTTCGAAGAATTGAGCGTAACTATTGCACACGGTTTTCATTTTGGGCCCATAAGTACTTTTCAAAAATGTAGCGACCGTTTTAGATTGAACTCATGGAATCGTCGTGATATAAGAGGGATATCGACCGTTTGTTTTTTGAAGAACGAGCACTTCCATAATTGGAATGTCGACGTTCGAAGAATTGAGCGTAACTTTTGCACACGGTGTCCGTTTTGGGCCCATAAGTACTTTTAAGAAATGTAGCGACCATTTTGGATTGAACTCACGGCATCGTTGCGACGTAAGAGGGATTTTGGACTTTTTTTTGAAGAACGAGCACTTGCATATTTGGATTGTCGGCGTTTGAAGATTTGAGCGTAACTTTTGCACACAGTTTTCGTTTTAGGCCCATAAGTACCTTTCGAAAATGTAGCGACCGTTTTGGATTGAACTCATGGCATCGTCATGATGTAAGAGGAATTTTGATCATTTGTTTTTGAAGAACGAGCACTTGCATATTTGGATTATCGGCGTTCAAAGAATTGAGCTCAACTTCTGCACACGATTTTCGTTTTGGGCCTATATGTACTTTTCGTAAATGTAGCGACCATTTTAGATTAAACTCACAGCATCATCGTGACATAAGAGGGATTTCGACCGTCTATTTTTTGAAGAACGAGCACTTGCATATTTGGATTGTCGGCGTTCGAAGAATTGAGCATAACTTTTGCACACGGTGTCCATTTTGGGCCGATAAGTACTTTTCGGAAATGTAGCGACCATTTTGGATTGAACTCACAGCTTTTTCGTTACGTATAAGGGATTTTAGGACTTTTTTTGAAGAACGAGCACTTGCATATTTGGATTGTTGGCGTTCGAAGAATTGAGCATAACTTTTGCACAGGATTTCCGTTTTGGGCCCATTAGTACTTTTCGAAAATATAGCGACCATTTTGGATTGAACTCACGGCATCATCGTGACGTAAGAGGGATTTCAGCTGTTTGCTTTTAGAAGAACGAGCACTTGCTTTTTTGGATTGTCGACGTTCGAAGAATTGAGCTCAACTTTTGCACACGGTTTCCGTTTTGGGCCCATAAATACTTTTCGAAAACGTAGCGACCATTTTGGATTGAACTCACAGCATCGTCGTGACGTAAGAGGGTTTTTAGTCATTTGTTTTTGGAAGAAAGAGCACTTGCTTAATTCAATTGTTAGCGTTCTAAGAATTGAGAGTAACTTTTACACACAATTTTCTATTTAACCCCATATGTACTTCTCGAAAATATAGCGACCGTTTTGGATTGAACTTATGGCATCGTCATGTCGTTAGAGGGATTTCGGCCATTTGCTTTTAGAAGAACGAGCACTTGCTTATTTGGATTGTCAGCGTTCGAAGAATTGAGCATAACTTTTGCATACGGTTTCCGTTTTGGGCCCATAAGTACTTTTTGAAAATGTAGCGACCGTTTTGGATTGAACTCATGGCATCATTGTGATGTAAGAGGGATTTCGGCCATTTGTTTTTTAAAGAATGAGCACTTGCATATTTGGACGGTCGACGTTCGAAGAATTGAGGGTAATTTTTGCACACGGTTTCCGTTTTGGGCCTATAAGTACTTTTCGGAAATGTAGCGTCCATTTTGGATTGAAATCACGCATCATCGTGACGTAAGAGGGATATCAATTGTTTGTTTTTCAAAGAATGAGTACTTGCATATTTGGATTGTCCGTGTTCGAAGAATTGAGCGTAACTTTTGCACACGTTGTCCTTTTTGGGCCCATATGTACTTTTCGTAAATGTAGCGACCATTTTGGATTAAACTCATGGCATCGTCATGACGTAAGAGGGATTTTGACCCTTTGCTTTTAGAAGAACGAGCACTTGCTTATTTAGATTATCGACGTTCGAAGAATTGAGCGCAACTTTTGCACACGATTACCAATTTGGGCCCATAAATACTTTTCGAAAATGTAGCGACCATTTTGGATTGAACTCACAGCATTGTCGTGACGTAAGAGGGATTTCAGCCGTTTATTTTTAGAAGAATGAGCACTTGCTTATTTGGATTGTCGACTTTCGAAGAATTGAGCGCAACTATTGCACACGATTTTTGTTTTGGGCCCATAAATACTTTTCGAAAATGTAGTGACCGTTTTGGATTGAACTCACGGCATCGTCATGACGTTAGAGGGATTTCAGCCGTTTGTTTTTGGAAGAACGAGAACTTGCTTATTTGGATTGTCGGCGTTCGAAGAATTGAGCGAAACTTTTGCACACGGTTTCCGTTTTGGGCCCACAAGTACTTTTTGGAAATGTAGCGACCGTTTTGGATTGAACTCATGTATCATCGTGACATAAGAGGGATATAGACCGTTTTTTTTCGAAGAACGAGCACTTGCAAATTTGGATTGTCGGCGTTCGAAGAATTGAGCGTAACTTTTGTACACGGTGTCCTTTTTGGGCCCATAAGTACTTTTCGAAAATGTAGCGACCATTTTGGATTGAACTCACGGAATCATCGTGATGTAAGAGGGATTTCGACCGTTTGTTTTTTGAAGAATGAGCACTTGCATATTTGGATTGTCGACGTTCGAAGAATTGAGCGCAACTTTTGCACACGTTGTCCGTTCTGGGGCCATAAGAACTTTTCAAAAATGTAGCAACCGTTTTGGATTGAACTTACCGCTTTTCCGTGATGTATGAGGGCTTTTGGGTGTTTATTTTTCGAAGAATGAGCACTTGCATATTTAGATTGTCGACATTCGAAGAATTGAGCGTAACTTTTGCACACGGTTTTCATTTTGGGCCCACATGTATTTTTCGAAAATGTAGCGACCATTTTGGATTAAACTCACGGCATCATCATGACATAAGAGGGATTTCGGCCATTTGTTTTTTGCAGAACAAGCACTTACATATTTGGATTGTTGGCATTCGAAGAATTGAGCGTAACTTTTGCACACGGTTTCCATTTTGGGCCCATAAGTACTTTTCAGAAATGTCGCGACCGTTTGGGATTGACCTCGCAGCATCGTCGTGATGTAAGAGGGATTTTGGCTATTTGCTTTTAGAAGAATGAGCACTTGCTTATTTGGATTGCCGACGTTCGAAGAATTGAGCGTAACTTTTGCACACGATTTCCGTTTTGGGCCCATAAATACTTTTCGAAAATGTGGCGACCATTTTAGATTGAACTCATGGCATCGTCGTGATGTAAGAGGGATTTCGACCATTTGTTTTTAGAAGAACGAGCACTTGCTTATTTGGATTGTCGGCGTTCAAAGAATTAAGCATAAATTTTGCACACGGTGCCCGTTTTGGGCCCATAAGTACTTTTCGGAAATGTAGCGACTGTTTTAGATTGAACTCACGCCTTCGTCGTGACGTAAGAGGGATTTCGACCATTTTTTTGAAGAATGAGCACTTGCATATTTGGATTGTCGGCCTTCGAGGAACTGAGTGTAAGTTTTGTAGAAGGTTTTCGTTTTGGGCCCATATGTACCTTTCGTAAATGTAGCGACCATTTTTTATTAGACTCACGGCATCGTCATGACGTAGGAGGGATTTTGGCCATTTTCTTTTAGATGAACGAGCACTTGCTTATTTGGATTGTCGGCGTTCGAAGAATTGAGCGCAACTTTTGCACACGGTGTCCGTTTTGGGCCCATAAATACTTTTCGAAAATGTAGCGACCGTTTTGGATTGAACTCATAGCATTGTCGTAATGTAAGAGGGATTTTGAACATTTTTTTAGAAGAATGAGCACTTGCTTATTTGGATTCTCGACATTAAAAGAATTGAGCGCAACTTTTGCACATGATTTTCGTTTTGGGCCCATAAGTACTTTTTGAAAATGTAGCGACCGTTTTGGATTGAACTCACGATCGTGACGTTAGAGGGATTTCAACCATTTGTTTTTAGAAGAACGAGCAATTGTTTATTTAGATTGTTGGCATTCGAAGAATTGTGCATAACTTTTGCACACGGTTTTCGTTTTGGGCCCATAAGTACTTCTCGAAAATGTAGCGACCATTTTGGATTGAGCTCACGGCATCGTCGTGACGTAAGAGGGATTTCGGCCATTTCTTTTTTGAAGAACAAGCACTTGCATATTTGGATTGTCGATGTTCGAAGAATTGAGCGTAATTTTTGCACAGTTTCCGTTTTAGGTCCACAAGTACTTTTCGAAAACGTAGCGACCATTTTGGATTGAACTCACTCATCATCGTGACGTAAGAGGGATATTGACCGTTTAGTTTTCGAAGAACGAGTACTTGCATATTTGGATTTTCGGCGTTCGAAGAATTGAGCGTAACTTTTGCACACGGTGTCCTTTTTGGGCCCATAAGTACTTTTCGAAAATGTAGCGACCGTTTTGGATTGAACTCATAGCATTGTCGTGACATAAGAGGGATTTCGACCGTTTGTTTTTAGAAGAATGAGCACTTGCTTATTTGGATTGTCGACGTTCAAAGAATTGAGCGCAACTTTTGCACATGATTTCCGTTTTGGGCCCATAAGTACCTTTCGAAAATGTAGCGACCGTTTTGGATTGAACTCACGGCATCATCGTGATGTTAGAGGGATTTTGACCGTTTGTTTTTAGAAGAACGAACAGTTGCTCATTTAGATTGTCGGCGTTCGAAGAATTGTGCGTAACTTTTTGCACACGGTTTCCGTTTGTTGGGTATCTACTTATACATGCTCAGCGAAATTTAAAATAATTTTCGATTCCCAGCAAGAATCACCTTTGTGTTTAGATAGAAATTATGACAAGATTGTACCTTTTCCAGATCTACAAACTTCTTTGCTATTCTTTTCGTTCCAGCAATCTTAATTCGCCATCCACAGTTGTCTAATTGTCCAGCCTCCAACGGTAATCTACACAGAGAACAAGATTGCAGCTACCAGGGTTTTCCCTCTTGTGCCAGCAAGAATAATGAAAACCATATGAATTGAAAACCCTAACATTTTATTTATATAAGCCCAAATGGGCCTGACCCGGCCCGTTCCGGACCAATATTTAATTAAACCATTTAATTAAATTCGGTCCATGAATTAATTAATCCAATTAATTAATTCAGGCCTATAAATAACCAACCCAATTAATTAATTTATCCAACGATTGTTAAATTAATTAATTGATAAATTGCAATCTTCCAATTCTCTTTTGTATGTGACCCATCAGGCTCCCGATCACGATGCCTAACGATGTGAAATATTATTTTGATCTAATCAAAATTGATAAATTAAAACACCTTTTTAATTTATCGTCAATTCACACTCATCGTCCCTAATTGACATCTAGCAATGTGTCAGGGCAATACATGTGACGAAAAATGTCATGTGGTGTGACAAAACCAAACTCGTTCGTTTACCGTGAAACTATAATCCCTTCATCAATATGATCCGATCAACTATGAGATATGAAAGTGTGTCAATCTTGATTATTGATCATATCTTTCACACCACTATTAAGTCAATATAAGTCAAAAACTTCTTTTCGACTTATGAGTACACCTTGGCCAAGGATTTCATCATTGACTTAATTGAATGAAATGCAGATCATAATCTCCTACTATCTAAGAGTGACGAATCCTTTATTGATCAATCACAACCTTCATACGATTCTTGACGTACCCTAACAATGTCGTATTGACGGCCCTTTTCAGAGCAACATCCAACACCGCCAAAGTATGACTGTCCTCATATAAGGTACCGTGACAAACTCAAGTCAAAGGACCAATTCCACTACCGAACATTAGAAATTAACCACTGACACTCAGATAGTTATTCATGTGGAATCTCTCGACGGGTCTTCAATATTTGGTTCTATAACAAAACATCCACGTGTTCACTTAAGTGTCACCACACTTTAGCTTATGAGATCAGCTACTTACTTCACAAGTAAGAAATGCCACACGTGATGGTCTATCCGTAATAACGATATCCGTATCTCGTTATTACTTATGACCATGGATGATTTAAAATTCAATCAGATGTAATTTGTATCTCACAATCGCAACTCCTTGTGATTAACAAATTACGGAGATTTGAATCTTCGGACTTTATTATTTATTTAATTGTCTATTAATTAAATAATAGATCTGCCATTAAATTTCATTAAATATATATCAAAAGTATTTATGTCCAAAATTGATTGGACCTAGGGCATAATACTTACAAACTCCCACTTGCATTAGATCCAATCACTTATGTATCCAATATCATAAGTCTACATGACGATCATGTTTATGTTACGACAACTCTTTGTTAGTGGATCTACAATATTGTTAAATGTGAGAATTTGTTCCTCTCTTTATGTCATTTCTATGTATTATCTCTTTGATGAGATTATACCGCCTTAATACATGTTTGGATCGTTGATGAGACCTTAATTCCTTTGCTTTCGCAATGACTCTATTGTTATCACAATACAATGGTATGTGATCAACAATATCAGGAACTACTCCAAGTTCATTTATGAACATCATGATCCATATTGCAACTCTTTGCTACTTCTGAAGTAACCATGTATTAGGTTTCTACTATTGAATTAACGGTTGCTTCACGTTTGGAACCTTTCCAACATACCGCTTAAGAGTAAACCAGTTTCTCCATATGAAATCTTCTCAAGATTTTATCTATGTAAATTGGGATGAGTTAAGCAATCTTCTAGATCTACCTCTATAGATCAAGTTGCTTATCCCACATCGTTTATGAATAAATCCTTTAACAACCATTATTTCAACGATTGAAACATTGGGATGTCGTTTTCTATAATATTAGGAATACGATAATGCTCCCATTATCTTCTTGTAAACACACAATTTACCTTCAAATTTGATAAAATCAAACACTTTGACTTTTTCCATCAAATCGAAGATTTTAGCTCCATAGAGACTTATCTTAACCTTCAGTTACGATATGCAACTGTTACAAATAAAACCCAAATGGACTTCAGCAAGGCCACCAAGGTCAACACTTAACCTTTGCTTCTAGCCTTGCTTTGTATATAAATGGATATTCACATCCACATCAACCTTTTCTTTTGTAAACTATTTACAAAAGTTTATGGGCTTTATTCCATCAGGAGGCTTGACCAAGGTCCAAACCTTGTTCACTTACGTCGAGTTTCATCTCGAGTTTCATGGCCTCTTGCTATCTCTTTTAAGTCAACCCTTGACTTTATTTTGTTGCAACTAGCGGTTCATTATCCTGGATCACTAATACCTGATTAATGATCATGGATTCGCACCTTCTTGAAGGTCGAATGATCCTCTAGATTCACATAGAGCTGTCGTATCCTCAAGAGTCTTTACTTCCTGATCCAAAGTATGTCCCATATCAGATATGAGATCAAACTCGGATTTATCTACTTGGTTAACTATATCTGTGGACTCTTGAACTCTTTCAAATTCTATTTTACTCCCACTATCCTCTCCTAGAGTAAACATTTTCTCTAAGAAGACGATATGTCGTGAGACGAAGACTTTCTTCATGATAATAGAATTTATATTCAAACGTCTCTTTTGAATATCCCACAAATATATATTTATCGGATTCGGTCTCAAACTTATCTGATTTAAGGCACTTCAAATAAGCGTTATGGCCCCAAACTTTCATATAAGATAAATTGGGACTATTGTCTTTCCATAAGTCGTATGGAGTTCTGTTAATCAATTTAGATGGGACATGGTTTAGTGTGTTGCACACTGTAATCAATGCGTGACCTCAAAACAATTTTGAGAAATTTGCATGGCTTGTTATTAATCGCATTATATATAATAATTAACGATTCCTCCTTTTAGATACACCACCTTGTTGCAGTGTATATGAAGGAGTCCATTGCACGAGAATCTCATTCTCTCTTAGATAATCTAAATTTTATCTTTAAAATACTCTCACTTGATCGAATCTTAATGTGTGGGTATCTTTACCTATTTGTTTCTCTAATTCTAGTGTGAATCCCTTGAACTTTTCCAAAATTTCATGTTTGAGTTTTCATCAAGTATACATGATCATTGATGAAATAAGAGAAACATTACCTGGTATCTTTTGACATAAGTCCATATGCATCACTATGCATTAGACCAATAATTATGCTGACCTTTCTTCTTTTCAAATAAAAGAAGATTTGGTCACTATGCCAGACATGCATAATTTGTACTTGTCAAAATCAGTTAATCCCAAGTATACATCTCTATGTAACTTTGGAATTACTTTTCATCTATATGACAAAGTCTGTCATGCCAGATCTCGGTAATAATTAGATTATCGTATTTATGCCTTATAATTTCTATACTCATTATAGAATCCTTAGTATTTAGAATACAAATGTTATTTTGTAACTTACCACAACTATTAAGATCTTAATCAAGATATGCGGGAACAACAATTGTCCTTAACATTAAAATGCTTCATGTCTGAACATGAAATTCATTTTAATGTTCTAGCTATGGTGGGTACAAAGCAACATTTCTCTAATTCCATTACTAAGTCAAAGGGCAACGGTAAGAAGTATGCTCCTACAGGCAATGCAGCAACATTTGCTCATCTCCATCATGTAGGTTAACTTCTTCCTTTCGCAGTAGTATACTTCTATTTTGTTTCTCCATATTTGTATAAATATGGGATTTACATCTGGTATCAAATACCTAAGAAACTCGTGAAGTAGACTTAAGTCACGCAATATTCCTTCCAACGACCTTTCATTATATAATGAAACCAAGGGTCATTAGATTTGGTATTGTCCTTCGCTTTGACAGTCTTAACCATATTGGACGCTTTCACAAAACCCCTTTAGACTTCCTCTTAATATCTTTAGAGGAATCAATGACTTGCCCACTACTAACTTCGATGTTAGGCTTAATAGTCTTAAGCATGTTAAGCAACTCAATAATTGTGCATTCGAG
>NC_036237.1:13073468-13231420 GCF_002742605.1 Olea europaea var. sylvestris | reverse complement strand
TATATATATATATATATATATATATAATAGTGTGGACGATAATGGACTTTTACTATCTAATCTTCCCGAGCCATAAGGAAGACTAGTTGGTCAATTCCTAGGGAGTATAGCATTGAATATTATCAATGCACCATCTCCATGGTCTCCACCTCTTCTTGTCTCTTCAATTAGTCCAATTTCAACATATATCCTATACTAGTTGGCACGCAAGCCTAAATGAAATTGGACTTGCAGACCCATAGTAACAATAATAATAATGGACTCGCAGGTCCTAAATAATAACAATAATAACGGGCTTGTAGGTCCAAAACAATTAAGAGCTCACAAGCCCATAAAACGACAAAAATAAAAATTAACCATTCAACACATCCATGTGGTCGAGTCCATAATCGTCCACTAATAATACATTCATCAAATAAATGTATATCTATAATATCTAATATTATACTCAAATAAGTTTCAAGTTTCTAGCAATTAAGTCGTCTAAACTCTTTTAGACAAATGGATCGGAACAATTAAATAATTAATTAATCATATTAATTGATTATTTAATTAGCGGGCATGTTTAATTAAAATCTAATTTCAATTAAATACCAAATTAGAGTCCAACTCTAATTCAACAATTATATGGCGGGATTATTCAATTAAAATCAAATTTTAATTAAAAATCAAATTAGAGTCAAACTCTAATTTCACAATTTAAGGCGGCGAAATTTAATTAAAATCAAATTTTAATTAAATAACAAAAGTAGAGTCTAACTCTAATTCCAATAATTAAGGGTGAATTAATTTAATTAAAATCAAAATTTTAAGTAAATACCAAATTAGAGTTCAACTCTGATCGGAACAAATTATAGGGTGAATTGATTTAATTAAAATAGAATTTTAATTAAATGGCAAATTAGAGTCAAACTCTACTTCCAAGTAGAAATTTAGGGCGTGACAATTTAATTAAAATCAAATTTTAATTAAATGTCAAATTATAATTGGGAATCCAATTTTAATTTCGAAAATATATTCGGGTGAATAACCAATTAAAATCAAATTTTAATTAAGTATTAAATTAAAGTCAAACTTTAATTTAAATTGAATTAATATTTTAATATAAGATGAAACTCCTAAATAAAATAAAATTCAATTTAGGGTCAAATTTAATATTTAAGTTAAAATCATATTTTAACGAAAATATAAAAAATCGTCAATTTAAATTAAAATTTTAAATGGGTCCAATTTGAAATTTTAGGTCAAACACATTTAAAAACAAATTTTAAACCATTTTGAAATTAAATTCAAAACTACCTTTTCAAAATTGCAAATTGACCCTAGTTTAAAATTTCCAACAGAGTCCCTTAATTTCATAAATTACGGAACAGGTCCCTTTTCAAAAATTGCAAACTGACCCCATATTCCATAATTGCAACCAGGGGCGTGAAATTTCCAAAATTGCAGTTGAGGCCCCCGTCTCCACCTGATTTCTGAAACCCCTAAAAATTCAAAAAAAAATTTCTTTAATTTAAGTACTCTTGGTTTCATGCCGCCCCTTCCCATTCACCACCTGTTGCCACTTCGACAGCAACAGCGTGCGGCGCTGCTGTTGAAGCAGCGTCGCACACTGCTGCAAGAAGCAGCACCCGGGGCGCTGCTTCCATTGGAGCATCGCCCGGCACTGCCCAAGCCTGGGCAGCGGCGTTGGCAACTCCGCTGCCCAACGCCGGCGACCGGCCAGTCCCTCATCCCCCCCTTTTTTTTAATTCCAATCCAATATATATATATATATATATATATATGAAAATCAAATTTTCATAAATCGCCAGAAACAAGAAATTACAAAATCAACTTTTGATTTCATCAACATTCAAATCAATTCCTAACAAACACAAAGAAGGCTCTGATACCACTGTTGGGAATCTACTTATACATGCACAGCGAATTTAAAATAATTTTCGATTCCCACCAAGAATCGCCTTTGTGTTTAGATAGAAATTATGATAAGATTGTACCTTTTCCAGATCTACAAACTTCTTTGCTATTCTTTTCGTTTCAGCAATCTTAATTCGCTATCCACACATGTCTAATTGTCCAGCCTCCAACGGTAATCCACACAGAGAACAAAATTGCAGCTACCAGGGTTTTCTCTCTTATTCCAGCAAGAATAATGAAAACCATATGAATTGAAAACCCTAACATTTTATTTATTTAACCCCAAACGGACCTGACCCGGCCCGGTCCAGTCCAATATTTAATTAAACCATTTAATTAAATCTGGTCCATGAATTAATTAATCCAATTAATTAATTCGGGCCTATAAATAACCAACCCAATTAATTAATTTATCCAACGATTGTTAAATTAATTAATTAATAAATTGCAATCTTCCAATTCTCTTTTGTGTGTGACCCATCAGGCTCCCGATCACGATGCCTAACGACGTGAAATATTATTTTGATCTAATCAAATTTGATAAAGTAAAATACCCTTTTAATTTATCATCAATTCACACTCGTCGTCCCTATTGACATCTAGCAATGTGTCAGGGCAATACATGTGACGAAAAATGTCATGTGGTGTGACAAAACCAAACTCGTCATTTACCGTGAAGCTATAATCCTTTCGTCAATATGATCTGATCAACTACGAGATATGAAAGTGTGTCAATCTCAATTATCGATCATATCTTTCACTCTACTATTAAGTCAATATAAGTCGAAAACTTCTTTTCGACTTATGAGTACACCTTGGCCAAGGATTTCATCATTGACTTAATTGAATGAAACGCAGATCATAATCTCCTACTAACTAAGAGTGATGAATCCTTTATTGATCAATCACAACCTTCATATGATTCTTGACGTACCCAAACGATGTTGTATTAGCGGCCCTTTTCAGAGTGACATCCAACGAGCACTTGCCTATTTGGATTGTCGACATTCGAAGAATTGAGCGTAACTTTTGCATATGGTTTCTATTTTGGGCCCATAAATACTTTTCGAAAATGTAGCAATCGTTTTGGATTGAACTCATGGCATCATCATGATGTAAGAGGGATTTCGGACGTTTGTTTCTAGAAGAATGAGCACTTGCTCATTTGGATTGTCGGCGTTTTAAGAATTGAGCATAACTTTTGCACACGATTTTCGTTTTGGGCCCATAAGTACTTTTCGAAAATGTAGCGACCGTTTTGGATTGAACTCACAACATCGTCGTGACGTAATAGGGATTTCGGCCATTTGTTTTTAGATGAACGAGCAAGCACTTACTTATATGGATTGTCGGCATTCAAAGAATTGAGCTTAACTTTTGCACACGGTTTACATTTTAGGCCCATTAGTACATAACAAAAATGTAACGACCGTTTTGGATTGAACTCATGGAATTGTCGTGACGTAAGAGAGATTTCGGCGGCCGTTTATTTTTCGAAGAATGAGCACTTTTATATTTGGTTTGCCGACGTTCGAAGAATTGAGCGTAACTTTTGCACAAGGTTTCCGTTTTGAGCCCATAAGTACTTTTTGAAAATGTTGCAACCGTTTTGGATTGAACTCACGCATCGTCGTGACATAAGAGGGATATCGACCATTTGTTTTTCCAAGAATGAGCACTTCCATGTTTGGATTATTGGCGTTCGAAGAATTGAGCGTAACTTTTGCACACGGTGTCCATTTTGGGCCCATAAGTACTTTTCAAAAATGTAGCGACCGTTTTGGACTGAACTCACGCCATAGTCATGACATAAGAGGGATTTCGACCATTTGTTTTTTGAAGAACGAGCACTTGCATATTTAGATTGTCGGCCTTCGAAGAATTGAGCGTAATTTTTGTACACGGTATCCGTTTTGGACCCATAACTACTTTTCGGAAATGTAGCGATCGTCATAGCTTTTCCGTGACGTACGAGGGATTTCGGGCATTTTTTTCAAAGAACAAGCACTTGCATATTTGGATTGTCAACGTTCGAAGAATTGAGCGTAACTTTTGCACACGGTTTCGGTTTTGGGCCCATAAGTACTTTTCGAAAATGTAGCGACCCTTTTGGATTGAACTCACGGCATCATCGTGATGTAAGAGGGATTTCGGCCATTTGCTTTCAGAAGAACGAGCACTTGCTTATTTGGATTGCCGACGTTCGAAGAATTGAGCATAACTTTTGGACATGGTTTCTATTTTGGGCCCATAAATACTTTTCGAAAATGTAGCGATCGTTTTGGATTGAACTCACGGCATCGTCCTGACGTAAGAGGGATTTTTGCCATTTGTTTTTAGAAGAACGAGCACTTGCTCATTTGGATTGTCGGCGTTCGAAGAATTGAGCGTAACTTTTGCACACGGTTTCCGTTTTAGGCCCATTAGTACTTTTCGAAAATGTAGCGACCATTTTGGATTGAACTCACAGCATCGTCGTGAGGTAAGAAGGATTTCGACCATTTATTTTTTGAAGAACGAGCACTTGCATATTTGGATTGTCGACGTTCGAAGAATTGAGCGTAACTTTTGCACAGGGTTTCCGTTTTGGGCCCATAAGTACTTTTCAGAAATGTTACGACCGTTTTCGATTGAACTCATGCATCATCATGATGTAAGAGGGATATCCACCGTTTGTTTTTCAAAGAACGAGCACTTCCATATTTGGATTGTTGGCGTTCAAAGAATTGAGCGTAACTTTCGCACACGGTGTCCGTTTTGGGCCCACAAGTACTTTTCGGAAATGTAGCGACCATTTTGGATTGAACTCACACCATCGTCGTGATGTAAGTGGGATTTCAACCATTTTTTTTCGAAGAACGAGCACATGCATATTTAGATTGTTGGCCTTCGAAGAATTGAGCACAATTTTTATACACGGTGTCCGTTTTGGGCACATAAGTACTTTTCAAAAATGTAGCGATCATTTTGGATTGAACTCACTGCTTTTCCATGATGTATGAGGGATTTTGGGCATTTGTTTTTCAAAGAATGAGCACTTGCATAATTGGATTGTCGGCATTTGAAGAATTGAGCGTAACTTTTGCACAGGATTTTCGTTTTGGGGCCATATGTACTTTTCGTAAATGTAGCGACCGTTTTGGATTAAACTCACGACATCATTGTGACGTAAGAGGGATTTCGGCTTGCTTTTAGAAGAACGAGCACTTGCTTATTTGGATTGTCGATGTTCGATGAATTGAGCGCAACTTTTGCACACGATTTCCGTTTTGGGCCCATAAATACTTTTCGAAAATGTAGCGACCGTTTTGGATTGAACTCACAGCATTGTCGTGAAGTAAGAGGGATTTTGACCGGTTTTTTTTAGAAGAATGAGCACTTGCTTATTTGGATTGTCAACGTTCGAAAAATTGAGCGTAACTTTTGCACACGATTTCCGTTTTTGGCCCATAAGTACTTTTCGAAAATGTAGCGACCGTTTTGGATTGAACTCATGAAATCATCGTGATGTAATAGGGATTTCGGCCCTTTTTTTAGAAGAACGAGCACTTACTTATTTGGATTGTCGACGTTCGAAGAATTGAGCGTAACTTTTGCACACGATTTCCGTTTTAGGCCTATTAGTACTTTTCGAAAATGTAGCGACCGTTTTGGATTGAACTCAAAGCATCATCCTGACGTAAGAGGGATTTAGGCCATTTGTTTTTTGAAAAACGAGCACTTAAATATTTGGATTATCGACGTTCGAAGAATTAAGCGTAAGTTTTGCACACGGTTTCCGTTTTGGGCCCCTAAGTACTTTTCGAAAATGTAGCGACCATTTTGGATTGAACTCACGCATCATCGTGATGTAAGAGGGATATCAAAGAATGAGAACTTCCATATTTGGATTGTCGGCATTCAAAGAATTGAGCGTAACTTTTGCACACGGTGTCCGTTTTGGACCCACGAGTACTTTTCGAAAATGTAGCGACCGTTTTGGATTGAACTCAAGCCATCGTCGTGACGTAAGAGGGATTTTGACCATTTGTTTTTTGAAGAATGAGCACTTGCATATTTAGATTGTTGGCCTTCGAAGAATTGAGCGCAATTTTTGTACACGGTGTCCATTTTGGGCCCATAAGTACTTTTCGAAAATGTAGCGACCGTTTTGGATTGAACTCACCACTTTTTCGTGACATATGAGGGATTTCAGGTGTTTGTTTTTTGAAGAATGAGCACTTGAATATTTGGATTGTCGGCATTCGAAGAATTGAGCGTAACTTTTGCCCACGGTTTTCGTTTTGGGCCCATATGTACTTTTCGTAAATGTAGCGACCGTTTTGGATTAAACACACGGCATCGTCGTGACGTAAGAGGGATTTCGACCATTTTCTTTAAGAAGAAGGAGCACTTGCTTATTTGGATTGTCGACGTTCGAAGAATTGAGCGCAACTTTTGCACACAATTTCTGTTTTAGGCCATAAATACTTTTCAAAAATGCAGCGATCGTTTTGGATTGAACTCACAACTTTTCCGTGACGTATGAGGGATTTCCAGTATTTTTTTCGAAGAACGAGCACTTGCATTTTTGGATTGTCGACGTTCGAAGAATTGAGCATAACTTTTGCACACGGTTCCAGTTTTGGGCCCATAAGTACTTTTCGAAAATGTAGCGACCATTTTGGATTGAACTCACGGCATTGTCGTGACTTAAGAAGGATTTCGGCCAGTTGCTTTTAGAAGAATGATCACTTTCTTAGTTGGATTGTCGGCGTTCGAAGAATTGTGCGTAACTTTTGCACACGGTTTCCGTTTTAGGCCCATAAGTACTTTTTAGAAATGTAGCGACCATTTTGGATTGAGCTGACGGCATCATCGTGACGTAAGAGGGATTTCAGCTGTTTGTTTTTTGAAGAACGAGCACTTGCAAATTTGGATTATCGGCGTTTGAAGAATTGAGCGTAACTTTTGCACACGGTGTCCTTTTTGGGCCCATAAGTACTTTTCGAAAATGTAGCGGCCATTTTAAATTGAACTCATGGCATCGTCATGACGCAAGAGGGATTTCAACCATTTATTTTTCGAAGAATGAGCACTTGCATATTTTGATTGTCGGCATTCGAAGAATTGAGTGCAACTTTTGCTCACGGTGTCCATTTTGGGCCCATAAGTACTTTTCGAAAATGTAGTGACCGTTTTGGTTTGAACTCATCGTATTTTCGTGACGTATGAGGGATTTCGAGCATTTTTTTTCGAAGAATGAGCACTTGCATATTTGGATTGTCGGCGTTCGAAGAATTGAGCATAACTTTTGCACACGGTTTTCGTTTTGGGCCCATATGTACTTTTCGAAAATGTAATGACCGTTTTGGATTGAACTCACGGCATCGTCGTGACGAATGAGGGATTTCGAGCATTTTTTTTGAAGAATGAGCACTTGCATATTTGGATTGTCGGCATTCAAAGAATTGAGCGTAACTTTTACACACGGTTTACTTTTTGGGTCCATATGTACTTTTCGAAAATATAGCGACTGTTTAGGATTGAACTCACGGCATCGTCATGACGTAAGAGGGATTTCAACCGTATGCTTTTAAAAGAACGAGCAATTGCTTATTTGGATTGTCGGCGTTCGAAGAATTGTGCGTAACTTTTGCACAAGGTTTCCATTTTAGGCCCATAAGTACTTTTCAGAAATGTGGCGACCATTTTGGATTGAACTCACGACATCGTCATGACGTAAGAGGGATTTCGGCCGTTTATTTTTTGAAGAACGAGCAATTGCATATTTGGATTGTCGACGTTCAAAGAATTGAGCGTAACTTTTGCACACGATTTTCGTTTTGGGCCCATAAGTACTTTTCGGAAATGTAGTGACCATTTTGGATTGAACTCACGCATCATCGTGACGTAAGCGAGATATTGATCATTTGTTTTTCGAAGAATGAGCACTTGCAAATTTGGATTGTCGGCGTTTGAAGAATTGAGCATAATTTTGGCACACGGTGTCCTTTTGAGCCCATAAGTACTTTTCGAAAATGTAGCGACCGTTTTGGATTGAACTTACGGCATCGTCATGATGTAAGCGGGATTTCAACCGTTTGTTTTTCGAAGAACAAGCACTTTCATATTTGGATTGTCGGCATTCGATGAATTGAGCACAACTTTTGCACACGGTGTCCATTTTGGGCCCATAAGTACTTTTGGGAAATGTAGCGACTGTTTTGGATTGAACTCAAAACTTTTCCATGACGTATGAGGGATTTTAGGCATTTATTTCAAGGAATGAGTACTTGCATATTTAGATTGTCGACGTTCGAAGAATTGAGCGTAACTTTTGCAAGCGATTGCCGTTTTGGGCCTAAAAGTACTTTTCAAAAATGTAGCGACCCTTTTGGATTGAACTCACGGCATCATTGTGATGTAAGAGGGATTTCGACTGTTTGCTTTTAGAAGAACAATCACTTGCTTATTTGGATTGTCGACGTTTGAAGAATTGTGCGTAACTTTTGCACACGATTTCCGTTTTAGGCCCATAAAGTACTTTTCAGAAATGTAGCGACCATTTTGGATTGAACTCACGGCATCATCATGACGTAAGAGGGATTTTGGCCATTTGTTTTTTGAAGAACGAGCATTTGCATATTTGGATTGTCGACGTTCGAAGAATTGAACGTAACTTTTGCACACGATTTCCGTTTTTGGCCTATAAGTACTTTTTGAAAATGTAGCGACCATTTTGAATTGAACTCATGCATCATGTTGACGTAAGAGGGATATCGATCGTTTGTTTTTCGAAGAATGAGCACTTGCATATTTGGATTGTCGGCGTTTGAAGAATTGAGCGTAACTTTTGCACACGGTGTCCTTTTTGAGCCCATAAGTACTTTTTGGAAATGTAGCGACCGTTTTGGATTGAACTCACGGCATTGTCAAGATGTAAGAGGGATATCGACCATTTGTTTTTCGAAGAACGAGCACTTCCATATTTGGATTGTCGGCGTTCGAAGAATTGAGCACAACTTTTGCACACGGTGTCCATTTTGGGCCCATAAGTACTTTTCGGAAATGTAGTGACTGTTTTGGATTGAACTCACAGCTTTTCCGTGACGTATGAGGGATTTCAGGCATTTTTTTCGAAGAACAAGCACTTGCACGTTTGGATTGTCGACGTTCGAAGAATTGAGCATAACTTTTGCACACGGTTTCCATTTTGGACCCATAAGTACTTTTCGAAAATGTAGCAACCCTTTTGGATTGAACTCACGGCATCGTTGTGACGTAAGAGGGATTTCGACCATTTGCTTTCAGAAGAACGATCACTTGCTTATTTGGATTGTCGGCATTCGAAGAATTGTGCGTAACTTTTGCACACGATTTTCGTTTTTGGTCCATAAGTACTTTTCAGAAATGTAGCGACCATTTTTGATTGAACTCATGGCATCGTCATGGCGTAAGAGGGATTTCAGCCGTTTGATTTTTGAAGAACGAGCATTTGCATATTTGGATTGTCAACGTTCGAAGAATTGAACGTAACTTTTGCACACGACTTCTGTTTTTGGCCTATAAGTACTTTTCGAAAATGTAGCGACCATTTTGAATTGAACTCATGCATCATCTTGACGTAAGAGGGATATCGATCGTTTGTTTTCCGAAGAATGAGCGCTTGCATATTTGGATTGTCGACGTTTGAAGAATTGAGCGTAACTTTTGCACACGGTGTCCTTTTTGAGCCCATAAGTACTTTTTGGAAACGTAGCGATCGTTTTGGATTGAACTCACAGCATCGTCAAGATCTAAGAGGGATATCGACCATTTGTTTTTCGAAGAACGAGCACTTCCATTTTTGGATTGTCGGCGTTCGAAGAATTGAGCGCAACTTTTGTACATGGTGTCCATTTTGGGCCCATAAGTACTTTTCGAAAATGTAGCGACTGTTTTGGATTGAACTCACAGCTTTTCCGTGACGTATGAGGGATTTCAGGCATTTTTTTCGAAGAACGAGCACTTGCACATTTGGATTGTCGACGTTCGAAGAATTGAGCATAACTTTTGTACACAATTTTCGTTTTGGGCCCATAAGTACTTTTCGAAAATGTACCGACCCTTTTGGATTGAACTCACGGCGTCGTTGTGACGTAAGAGGGATTTTGACCATTTGCTTTTAGAAGAACGATCACTTGCTTATTTGGATTGTCGGCGTTTGAAGAATTGTGCGTAACTTTTGCACACGATTTCCGTTTTTGGTCCATAAGTACTTTTCAGAAATGTAGCGACCATTTTGGATTGAACTCATGGCATCATCATGGCGTAAGAGGGATTTCGGCCGTTTGATTTTTGAAGAACGAGCATTTGCATATTTGGATTGTCGACGTTCGAAGAATTGAGTGTAGCATTTGCACACGGTTTTCGTTTTTGGGCCCATAAGTACTTTTCAGAAATGTAGCGACCGTTTTAGATTGAACTCAGGCATCGTCATGACGTAAGAGGGATATTGATCATTTGTTTTTCGAAGAATGAGCACTTGCATATTTGGATTGTCGGCGTTTGAAGAATTGAGCGTAACTTTTGCACACGGTGTCCTTTTTGGGCCCATAAGTACTTTTCGAAAACGTAGCGATTGTTTTGGATTGAATTCAAGGCATCGTCATGATGTAAGAGGGATTTCAACCGTTTGTTTTTCAAAGAACGAGCACTTGCATAATTAGATTGTCGGCATTCGTAGAATTGAGCGTAACTCTTGCACACGGTGTCCATTTTGGGCCCATAAGTACTTTTCAAAAATGTAGTGATCGTTTTGGATTGAACTCACAGCATTTTCGTGACGTATGAGGGATTTTGAGCATTTTTTTCGAAGAATGAGCACTTGCATATTTGGATTCTCGGCAGTCAAAGAATTGAGCGTAACTTTTCACACGGTTTTCGTTTTGGGCCCATATGTACTTTTCGTGAATGTAGCGACCATTTTGGATGAAACTCACAGCATCGTCATGATGTAAGAGGGATTTTGGCTATTTATTTTTTGAAAAACGAGCACTTGCATATTTGGATTGTCGATGTTCGAAGAATTGAGCATAACTTTTGCACACGGTTGCCGTTTTGGGCCCATATGTACTTTTCAAAAATGTAGAAACCATTTTGGACTGAACTCACCGCATCATAATAATGTAAGAGGGATTTCAGCCCTTTGTTTTTTGAAGAGCGGGCATTTGCATATTTGGATTGTCGCCGTTCGAAGAATTGAGCGTAACTTTTGCACACGGTTGCCGTTTTGGGCCCATAAGTACTTTTCAAAAATGTAGAAACCATTTTGGATTGAACTCATGGCTTCCATTTTGGGCCCATAAGTACTTTTCGAGTCAAAGAATTGAGCGTAACTTTTGCACACGGTTGCCGTTTTGGGCCCATAAGTACTTTTCAAAAATGTAGAAACCATTTTGGATTGAACTCACCGTATCATCGTAATGTAAGAGGGATTTCAGCCGTTTGTTTTTTGAAGAACGGGCATTTGCATATTTGCATTGTCGGCGTTCGAAGAATTGAGCGTAACTTTTGCACACGGTTGCCGTTTTGGGCCCATAAGTACTTTTCAAAAATGTAGAAACCATTTTGGATTGAACTCACCGTATCATCGTAATGTAAGAGGGATTTCAGCCGTTTGTTTTTTGAAGAACGGGCATTTGCATATTTGCATTGTCGGCGTTCGAAGAATTGAGCGTAACTTTTGCGCACGGTTTCCGTTTTGGGCCCATAAGTACTTTTCAAAAATGTAGAAACCATTTTGGATTGAACTCACCGTATCATCGTAATGTAAGAGGGATTTCAGCCGTTTGTTTTTTGAAGAACGGGCATTTGCATATTTGCATTGTCGGCGTTCGAAGAATTGAGCGTAACTTTTGCGCACGGTTTCCGTTTTGGGCCCATAAGTACTTTTCGAAAATGTAGCGACCGTTTTGGATTGAACTCATAGCTTTTCCATGATGTATGAGGGATTTCGAGGATTTTTACGAAGAACGAGCACTTGCATATTTGGATCGTCGACGTTCGAAGAACTGAGCGTAACTTTTGCACACGGTTGCCATTTTTGGGCCCACAAGTACTTTTCAAAAATGTAGCGACCATTTTGGATTGAACACATGGCATCGTCGTGACGTAAGAGTGGTTTTCAGCCATATGCTTTTAGAAGAACGAGCAAATGCTTATTTGGATTGTCGGCGTTCGTAGAATTGTGCGTAACTTTTGCACATGATTTCCGTTTTAAGCCCATAAGAACTTTTCAGAAATGTAGCGACCATTTTGGATTGAACTCTTGGCATCGTCGTGATGTAAGAGGGATTTCGACCGTTTGTTTTTTGAGGAACGAGCACTTGCATATTTGGATTGTCGACGTTCGAAGAATTGAGCGTAACTTTTGCACATGGTTTCCATTTTGGGCCCACAAGTACTTTTCGGATGGATTGAACTCACGCATCATCGTGACGTAAGAGGGATATCGATCATTTGTTTTTCAAAGAATGAGCGCTTGCAAATTTGGATTGTCGGCATTTGAAGAATTGAGCGTAACTTTTGTACACGGTGTCCTTTTTGAGCCCATAAGTAATTTTCTGAAATGTAGCGGCCGTTTTGGATTGAACTCACGGCATCGTCGTGACATAAGAGGGATCTCAACCGTTTGGTTTTCGAAGAACGAGCACTTGCATAGTTGGATTGTCGGCATTCAAAGAATTGAGCGCAACTTTTGCACATGGTTTCAATTTTGTGCCCATAAGTACTTTTTGAAAATGTAGCGACTGTTTTGGATTGAAGTCACAGCTTTTCTGTGATGTATGAGGGATTTTGGGTATTTTTTTCGAAGAACGAGCACTTGTATATTTGGATTGTCGACGTTCGAAGAATTGAGCGTGACTTTTGTACACGGTTGCCGTTTCGGGCCCATAAGTACTTTTCGAAAATGTAGCGACCATTTTGGATTGAACTCATGGCGTCGTTGTAGCGTAAGAGGGATTTCGGCCATTTGCTATTAGAAGAACAATCACTTGCTTTTTTGGATTGTCAGCGTTTGAAGAATTGTGCTTAACTTTTGCACATGACTTCCATTTTAGGCCCATAAGTACTATTCAGAAATGTAGCAACCATTTTGGATTGAACTCATGACATCATCATGACATAGGAGGGATTTCGGCCATTTGTTTTTGGAAGAACGAGCACTTGCATATTTGGATTGTCGACGTTCGAAGAATTAAGTGTAACTTTTGCACACGATTTTCGTTTTGGGCCCATAAGTACTTTTCAAAAATATAGCGACCGTTTTGGATTGAACTCACGCATCATCGTGATGTAAGAGGGATATCAACCGTTTGTTTTTCGAAGAACGAGCACTTGCATATTTGGATTGTCGACGTTCGAAGAATTAAGTGTAACTTTTGCACACGATTTTCGTTTTGGGCCCATAAGTACTTTTCGAAAATGTAGCGACCGTTTTGGATTGAACTCACGCATCATCGTGATGTAAGAGGGATATCAACCGTTTGTTTTTCGAAGAACGAGCACTTGCAAATTTGGATTGTCGGCGTTTGAAGAATTGAGCGTAACTTTTGCACACGGTGTCCTTTTTGGGCCCATAAGTACTTTTCAAAAATATAGCGACCGTTTTGGATTGAACTCACGGCATTGTTGTGACGTAAGAGGGATTTCAACTGTTTGTTTTTCGAAGAACAAGCACTTGCATATTTGGATTATTGGCATTCGAAGAATTGAGCGCAACTTTTGCACACGGTGTCTGTTTTGGGTCCATAAATACTTTTCGAAAATGTAGTGACCGTTTTGGATTGAACTCATAGCTTTTCCATGACGTATGAGGGATTTCGAGGATTTTTGCGAAGAACGAGCACTTGCATATTTGGATTTTCGACGTTCAAAGAATTGAGCGTAACTTTTGTACACGGTTTCCGTTTTGGGCCCATAAGTATTTTTCGAAAATGTAGCGACCGTTTTGGATTGAACTCGTGACGTAAGCGGGATTTCGATCGTTTGTTTTTCGAAGAACGAGCACTTGCATAGTTGGATTGTCGGCATTCGAAGAATTGAGCTCAACTTTTGCACACGGTGTCCGTTCTAGGTCCATAAGTACTTTTCAAAAATGTAACGACCATTTTGGATTGAACTCATAGCTTTGCTGTGACGTATGAGGGATTTCGGGCATTTTTTTTTGAAGAAGGAGCACTTACATATTTGGATTGTCGGTGTTCGAAGAATTGAGCTTAACTTTTGCCACGGTGTCCGTTTTGGGCCTGGAAGTACTTTTCAGAAATGTAGCGACAGTTTTGGATTGAACTCACAGCTTTATCTTGACATATGAGGGATTTCGAGAATTTTTTGAAGAACGAGCACTTGCATATTTGGATTGTCGACGTTTGAAGAATTGAGCCTAATTTTTGCACACGGCGTTTATTTTTGGCCCATAAGTACTTTTCGAAAATGTAGCGACCGTTTTGGATTGAACTCACGACATCGTCATGACGTAAGAGGGATTTAGATCGTTTTGGAAATGTAGTGACTGTTTTGGATTGAACTCAAAGCTTAACCATGACGTATGAGGGATTTTGGGCATATTTTCAAAGAACGAGCACTTGCATGTTTGGATTGTCGGCGTTCTAAGAATTGAGGGTAACTTTTCACACGGTTTTCGTTTTGGGCCCATAAGTACTTTTTAGAAATGTAGCGACCGTTTTGGAATGAACTCGCTGCTTTGCCGTGACGTTTGAGGGATTTTAGGCATTTTTTTTGAAGAACGAGCACTTGCATATTTGGATTGTCGTCGTTCGAAGAATTGAGCGTAACTTTTGCACACGGTGTCCGTTTTGAGCCCATAAGTACTTTTTGAGAATGTAGCGACCATTTTGAATTGAACTCACACCATCGTCGTGACGTAAGAGGGATTTCAACTGTTTGTTTTTTGAAGAATGAGCACTTGCATATTTGGATTGTCGGCGCTCGAAGAATTGAGCTCAACTTTTGCACACGGTGTCCGTTTTAGGCCCATAAGTACTTTTCGAAAATGTAGCGAATGTTTTGAATTGAACTCACCACATTTTCGTGATATATGAGGGTTTTCGGGTGTTTGTTTTTCGAAGAACGAGCACTTGCATATTTGGATTGTCGGAATTCGAAGAATTGAGCGTAACTTCGCCACACGGTTTCGTTTTGGGCCCATAAGTACTTTTCGTAAATGTAGCGACCATTTTGGATTAAACTAACGGCATCGTCGTGACGTAAGAGGGATTTTAGCAGTTTGTTTTTTGAAGAACGAGCACTTACATATTTGGATTGTCCGCGTTCGAAGAATTGAGCGTAACTTTTGCACACAGTGTCCGTTTTGGGCCCATAAGTACTTTTCGGAAATGTAGCGACCGTTTTGGAATGAACTCGCTGCTTTACCATGACATTTGAGGGATTTCTGGTATTTTTTTCAAAGAACGAGCACTTGCATATTTGGATTGTCGGCGTTCAAAGAATTGAGCATAACTTTTGCACACAGTGTATGTTTTGGGCCCATAAGTACTTTTCGGCAATGTAGCGACCGTTTTGGATTAAACTTACAGCTTTCCCGTGATGTAAGAGGGATTTCAGGCATTTTTTTTGAAGAATGAGCACTTGCTTATTTGGATTGTCGGCGTTCGAAGAATTAAGCGTAACTTTTGCACACGATTTTCGTTTTGGGCCCATAAGTACTTTTCGAAAATGTAGCGACCATTTTGGATTGAACTCACGGCATCATCGTGATGTAAGAGGGAATTCGGCCATTAGTTTTTAGAAGAACGAGCACTTGCATATTTGGATTGTCGGAGTTCGAAGAATTGAGCGTAACTTGTGCACACGATTTCCGTTTTGGGCCCATAAATACTTTTTGAAAATCTAGAGACCATTTTGGATTGAACTCACATGATCATCGTGACGTAAGAGGGATTTCAACCATTTGTTTTTTGAAGAATGAGCACTTTCATAGATGGATTGTCGGTGCTCGAAAAATTGAGCGCGACTTTTGCACGCGGTGTCCGTTCTGGGCCCATAAGTACTTTTCAGAAATGTGGCGACCATTTTGGATTGAACTTATGGCATCATCGTGATGTAAGAGGGATTTCAAACATTTGTTTTTCGAAGAATGACCACTTGCATATTTGGATTGTCGGTGTCAACGAATTGAGCGCAACTTTTGCACACGGTGTCCGTTTTGGGCCCATAAGTACTTTTCGGAAATGTATCGACTGTTTTGGATTGAACTCACCGCTTTTCCGTGATGTTTGAGTGTTTTTGGACATTTTTTTTTAAGAACGAGCACTTGCATATTTGGATTGTCGGCATTCGAAGAATTGAGCGTGACCTTTGCAAACGGTTTTCGTTTTGGGCCAATAAGTACTTTTTGTAAATGTGGCGATCATTTTGGATTAAACTCACGGATCGTCGTGATGTAAGAGGGATTTTGACCATTTTTTTTAAGAATGAGCACTTGCATATTTTGATTGTCGACGTTCGAAGAATAGAGCGTAACTTTTGCACACGGTGTCCGTTTTGAGCCCATAAGTACTTTTCGAAAACGTAGCGACCATTTTGGATTGAACTCATGGCTATTCCGTGACATATGAGGGATTTTGGGCATTTTTTTCGAAAAATGAGCACTTACATATTTAGATTGTCGACGTTCGAAGAATTGACCTTAACTTTTGCACACGATTTCCGTTTTGGGCCTATAAGTACTTTTCAAAAATGTAGCGACCATTTTGGATTCAACTCACGGCATCATCATGACGTAAGAGGGATTTTGACAGTTTGTTTTTAGAAGAACAAGCACTTGCTTATTTGGATTGTTGACGTTCGATGAATTGAGCGTAACTTTGGCACATGGTTTCCGTTTTGGGCCCATAAATACTTTTAGAAAATGTAGCGACCCTTTTGGATTGAACTCACAGCATCGTTGTGATGTAAGAGGGATTTCAGCCATTTGTTTTTTGAAAAATGAGCACTTGCATGTTTGGATTGTCGGCGTTCGAAGAATTGAGCGTAACTTTTGCACACGGTGTCCGTTTTGGACCCATAAGTACATTTCTAAAATGTCGCGACCGTTTTGGATTGAACTCACAGCTTTTCCATGACGTATGAGGGATTTTCGACATTTTTTCAAAGAACGAGCACTTGCATATTTGGATTGTCAGCGTTCGAAGAATTGAGCATAACGTTTGCACACGATGTCCGTTTTGGGCCCATAACTACTTTTCGAAAATGTAGCGACTGTTTTAGATTGAACTCACAGCTTTGCCGTGACGTATGAGGGATTTCGGGCATTTTTTTCGAAGAACGAGCACTTGCATATTTGGATTGTCGGCGTTCGAAGAATGAAGCGTAACTTTTGCACTTGCATAAGTACTTTTGGGAAATGTAGCAACCATTTTGGATTGAACTCACGGCATTGTCATGGTGTAAGAGGGATTTCGACCGTTTGTTTTTAGAAAAACGAGCACTTGCATATTTGGATTGTCGACGTTCGAAGAATTGAGCGTAAATTCTGCACACGGTTTCCGTTTTGGGCCCATAAATACTTTTCAAATATGTAGCGACCATTTTGGATTGAATTCATGGCATCGTTGTGACGTAAGAGGGATTTCGACCATTTTTTTCGAAGAATGAGCACTTGCATAGTTGGATTGTCGGCGTTTGAAGAATTTGGCATAACTTTTGCGCACGGTTTCCGTTTTGGGCCCATAAATACTTTTCAAAAATATAGCGACCATTTTGGATTAAACTCATGGTATCGTCATGATGTAAGAAGGATTTTGAACATTTGGTTTTTGAAGAATGAGCACTTGCATATTTGGATTGTCGATGTTCGAAGAATAGAGCGTAACTTTTGCACACGATGTCCGTTTTGGACCCATAAGTACTTTTCTGAAATGTCGCGACCGTTTTGGATTGAACTCATGGCTATTTCATGACATATGAGGCATTTTGGGCATTTTTTTCAAAGAACGAGCACTTGCATCTTTGGGTTGTCGACGTTCAAAGAATTGACCTTAACTTTTGCACATGATTTTTGTTTTGGGCCCATAAGTGCTTTTCGAAAATGTAGCGACCATTTTGGATTGAACTCACGGCATCGTCGTGACGTAAGAGGGATTTTGACCATTTGTTTTTAGAAGAACGAGCACTTGCTTATTCGGATTGTCGATGTTCGAAGAATTGAGCGTAACTTTTGCACATGGTTTCCATTTTGGGCCCATAAATACTTTTCGAAAATGTAGAAACCATTTTGGATTGAACTCACATCATCGTCGTGACTTAAGAGGGATTTCGGCCATTTGTTTTTTGAAAAATGAGCATTTGTATGTTTGTATTGTCGACGTTCGAAGAATTAAGCGTAACTTTTGCACACGTTGTCCATTTTGGGCCCATAAGTACTTTTCTGAAATGTAGCGACCGTTTTGGATTGAACTCACAGCTTTTCTGCGATGTATGAGGGATTTCGGGCATTTTTTTTCAGAGAACGAGCACTTGCACATTTGAATTGTCGGTGTTCGAAGAATTGAGCATAACTTTTGCACACGATTTTCGTTTCGGGCCCATAAGTACTTTTCGAAAATATAGCGACCATTTTGGATTGAACTCAAGGCATCGTCGTGACGTAAGAGGGATTTCATCCATTTGTTTTTTGAACAACGAGCACTTGCATATTTGGATTTTCGACGTTCGAAGAATTGAGCGTAACTTTTGCACGCGGTTTCTGTTTTGGGCCCATAAGTACTTTTCAAAAATGCACCTACCATTTTGGATTGAACTCACGGCATTGTCATGATGTAAGAGGGATTTTGACCGTTCGTTTTTCGAAGAACAAGCACTTGCATAATTGGATTGTCGGCGTTTGAAGAATTGAGCTTAACTTTTGCACACGGTATCCGTTTTGGGCTCGCAAATACTTTTTAGAAATTTAGCGACAGTTTTGGATTGAACTCATAGCTTTATCGTGACATATGAGAGATTTCGGGCATTTTTTTCGAAGAACGAGCACTTACATATTTGGATTGTCGACATTCGAAGAATGAAGTGTAACTTTGGCACTTGCATAAGTACTTTTGGAAAATGTAGCTACCGTTTTGGATTGAACTCACGGCATTATCGTGATGTAAGAGGGATTTCGACCATTTATTTTTAGAAAAACGAGCACTTGCATATTTGGATTGTCAGCGTTCGAAAAATTGAGCGTAAATTCTGCACACGATTTCCGTTTTGGGCCCATAAATACTTTTCAAATATGTAGCGACCATTTTGGATTGAACTCACGGCATCGTTGTAACGTAAGAGGGATTTCGACCATTTTTTTTTGAAGAATGAGCACTTGCATAGTTAGATTGTCGGCGTTCGAAGAATTGGGCATAACTTTTGCACACGGTTTCCGTTTTGGGCCCATAAATACTTTTCGAAAATATAGCGACCGTTTTGGATTAAACTCATGGCATCGTTGTGATGTAAGAGGGATTTTGACCATTTGTTTTTTGAAGAATGAGCACTTACATATTTGGATTGTCGACGTTCGAATAATAGAGCGTAACTTTTGCACACGATGTCCATTTTGGGCTCATAAGTACTTTTCTAAAATGTAGCGGCCATTTTGGATTGAACTCATGGCTATTCCGTGACGTATGAGGGACTTTGGGCATTTTTTTATAGAATGAGCACTTGCGTCTTTGGATTGTCGACGCTCGAAGAATTGACCTTAACTTTTGCACATGGTTTTCGTTTTGGGCCCATAAGCACTTTTCGAAAATGTAGCGACCATTTTGGATTGAACTCATGACATCGTCGTAACATAAGAGGGATTTCGACCATTTGTTTTTAGAAGAACGAGCACTTGCTTATTTGGATTGTTGACATTCGAAGAATTGAGCGTAACTTTTGCACATGGTTTCCGTTTTGGGCCCATAAATACTTTTCGAAAATGTAGCGACCATTTTGGATTGAACTCACAGCATCGTCGTAACTTAAGAGGGATTTTGGCCATTTGTTTTTTGAAAAATGAGCACTTGCATGTTTGGATTGTCGGCGTTCGAAGAATTGAGCGTAACTTCTGTACACGTTGTCTGTTTTGGGCCCATAAGTACTTTTCTGAAATGTAGCGACCATTATGGATTGAACTCGCAGCTTTTCTACGACGTATGAGGGATTTCGGGCATTTTTTTCATACAACAAGCACTTGCATGTTTGAATTGTCAGCGTTCGAAGAATTGAGTGTAACTTTTGCACACGGTTTCCGTTTTGGGCCCATAAGTACTTTTCGGAAATGTAGTGACCGTTTTGGATTGAACTCATGGCATCGTCGTGATGTAAGAGGGATTTCATCCGTTTATTTTTTGAACAATGAGCACTTGCATATTTGGATTTTCGACGTTCGAAGAATTGAGCGTAACTTTTGCACGTGATTTTCGTTTTGGGCCCATAAGTACCTTTTAAAAATGTAGCGACCGTTTTGGATTGAACTCACGGCATCGTCGTGATGTAAGAGGGATATTGACCATTTGTTTTTTTGAAGAATGAGCACTTCCATATTTGGATTGTCAGCATTTGAAGAATTTAGCGTAACTTTTGCACACGGTGTCCGTTTTGGGCCCATAAGTACTTTTCGTAAATGTAGTGATCGTTTTGGATTGAACTCACGACATCGTCGTGACGTAAGAGGAATTTCGACAGTTTGTTTTTTGAAGAACGAGCACTTGCATATTTGGATTGTCGGCATTCGAAGAATTGAGCATAACTTTTGCACACAGTGTCTGTTTTGGGCCCATAAGTACTTTTCGAAAATGTAGCAACCGTTTTGGAATGAACTCGCAGCTTTGCGGTGACGCATGAGGGATTTTGGGCATTTTTTTTAGGAACAAGCACTTGCATATTTGGATTGTCGACCTTCGAAGAATTGAGCATAACTTTTGCACTTGGTGTCTGTTTTGGGCTCATAAGTACTTTTCGAAAATGTAGCGACCATTTTGGATTGAACTCACTACTTTGCTGTGACGTATGAAGGATTTTAGGCTTTTTTTCGAAGAACGATCACTTGCATATTTGGATTGTCGGCGTTCGAAGAATTGAGCGTAACTTTTGCACACGGTTTCCGTTCTGGGCCCATAAGTACTTTTCAGAAATGTAGTGACCGTTTTGGATTGAACTCATAGCATCATCATGATGTAAGAGGGATTTCAGCCAATTGTTTTTAGAAGAACAAGCACTTGCATAATTGGATTGTCGATGTTCGAAGAATTGAGCATAACTTTTGCCCCATAAATACTTTTGGATTGAACTCACATCATCATCATGACGTAAGAGGGATTTTAACAATTTGTTTTTCGAAGAACGAGCACTTGCATAGATGGATTGTCAGCGTTAGAAGAATTCAGCGCGAGTTTTGCACGCAGTGTCCGTTTTGGGCCCATAAGTACTTTTCGGAAATGTAGCGACCATTTTGGATTGAACACACGACATCGTCGTGACATAAGAGGGATATCGGGTGTTTGTTTTTTGAAGAACGAGCAATTGCATATTTCGATTGTCGGCGTTCGAAGAATTGAGCGTAACTTTTGCACACGGTGTCTGTTTTAGGCCCATAAGTACCTTTCAAAAATGTAACGTCAGTTTTGGATTAAACTCACAGCTTTCCCGTGAGGTATGAGGGATTTTGGGCAATCTTTTCGAAGAACGAGCACTTGCATATTTGGATTGTCGACGTTCAAAGAATTGAGCGTAACTTTTGCACACGGTTTTCGTTTTGGGCCCATAAGTACGTTTAGAAAATGTAGCGACCGTTTTGGATGGAACTCATACAATCATCGTGATGTATGAGGGATTTTGGCCATTTGTTTTTTGAACAATGAGCACTTGCATATTTGGATTTTTGACGTTCGAAAAATTGAGCGTAACTTTTACACACGATTTATGTTTTAGGCCCATAAGTACTTTTCAGAAATGTAGCGATCATTTTGGATTGAACACACGGCATCGTTGTGACGTAAGAGGGATTTCGACCATTTGTTTTTTGAAGAATGACCACTTGCATATTTGGATTGTTGGCATCGAAGAATTGAGCATAACTTTTGCACACGGTGTCCATTTTTGGCCCATAAGTACTTTTCAGAAATGTAGCGACCATTTTGGATTAAACTCACCATTTTTCCATGACGTATGAGGGTTTTAGGGCATTTGTTTTTTGAAGAACGAGCACTTGCATAATTGGATTGTCGGCATTCAAAGAATTGAGCGTGACTTTTGCACACGATTTTCGTTTTGCGCCAATAAGTACTTTTTGTAAATGTAGCAACCATTTTGGATTAAACTGATGGAATCGTCGTGACCTAAGAGGGTTTTCGACCATTTGTTTTTGGAAGAATGAGCACTTGCATATTTGGATTGTCAGCGTTCGAAGAATAAAGCGTAACTTTTGCACACGGTGTCCGTTTTGGGCCCATAAGTACTTTTCGAAAATGAAGCGACCGTTTTGAATTGAACTCATGGCATCATCGTGATGTAAGAGGGATTTCAGCCTTTTTGTTTTTAGAAGAACGAGCACTTGCTTATTTGGATTGTCGACGTTCGAAGAATTGAGTGTAACTTTTATACATGATTTCCGTTTTGGGCCCATAAATACTTTTCGAAAATGTACCGACCATTTTGGATTGAAATCAAGGCATCGTCGTGAACTTTTTTTTTTTAAGAACAAGCACTTGCATGTTTGGATTGTCGGCGTTCGAAGAATTGAGCGTAACTTTTGCACACGGTGTCCATTTTGGGCCCATAAGTACTCTTCGAAAATGTAGCGACCGTTTTGGATTGAACTCACAGCTTATCCGTGACGTATGAGGAATTTTGGGTATTTTTTTCAACGAACGAGCACTTGCATATTTGGATTGTCGGCGTTCAAAGAATTGAGCGTTACTTTTGCACACGGTTTCCGTTTTGGGCCCATAAGTACTTTTCGAAAATGTAGTGACCGTTTTGGATTGAACTCACTGCAATATTGTGATGTAGGAGGGATTTTGGCCATTTGTTTTTAGAAGAATGATCACTTACATATTTGGATTGTCGGCATTCGAATAATTAAGCGTAACTTTTGCACACGGTTTCGGTTTTAGGCCCACAAATACTTTTCGAAAATGTAGCGACCGTTTTGGATTGAACTCATGGCATCATCATGATGTAAGAGGTATTTCAGCCATTTTTTAAAGAAGAATGAGCATTGCATATTTGGATTTTCAGTGTTTGAAGAATTGAGCGTAACTATTGCACACGATTTCCGTTTTGGGCCCATAAGTACTTTCCAAAATGTAGCGGCCGTTTTGGATTGAACTCACGGCATCGTTGTGATGTAAGAGGGATTTTGGTTGTTTGTTTTTAGAAGAATGAGCACTTGCTTATTTAGATTGTCGACGTTCGAATAATTACGCGTAACTTTTGCACACGGTTTCGATTTTGGGCCCACAAATACTTTTCGAAAATGGAGCGACCATTTTGGATTGAACTCATCGCATCATCGTGATGTAAGAGGTATTTCAGCAATTTTTTTAAGAAGAACGAGCACTTGCATATTTAGATTTTCGGTGTTTGAAGAATTGAGCGTAACTTTTGCACACGATTTCCATTTTGGGCCCATAAGTACTTTCCAAAATGTAGCGGCCGTTTTGGATTGAACTCACGGCACCGTTGTGATGTAAGAGGGATTTTGGTCATTTGTTTTTAGAAGAATGAGCACTTGCTTATTTGGATTGTCGATGTTCGAAGAATTGACCGTAACTTTTGCACACGATTTTCGTTTTGGGCCCATAAGTACTTTTCAAAAATGTAGCGACCGTTTTGGATTGAACTCAGGGCATCGTCGTGACGTAAGAGGGATTTCGACCATTTGTTTTTAGAAGAACGAGAACTTGGTTATTTGGATTGTTGACGTTCGAAGAATTGAGCGTAACTTTTGCACATGATTTCCGATTTGGGCCCATAAATACTTTTCGAAAATGTAGTGACCATTTTGGACTGAACTCACGGCATCATCTTGACGTAAGAGGGATTTTGGTCGTTTGTTTTTTGAAGAACGAGCACTTGCATGTTTGGATTGTCGACGTTCGAAGAATTGAGCATAACTTTTGTACACGGTGTTCGTTTTGGGCCCATAAGTACTTTTCGGAAATGTAGCGACCATTTTGGATTGAACTCACAGCTTTACCGTGACGTATGAGGGATTTCGGGCATTTTTTTTGAAGAACAAGCACTTGCATTGTAGGATTGTCGGCGTTTGAAGAATTGAGCGTAACTTTTGCAGACGGTTTCCATTTTGGGCCCATAAATACTTTTCGAAAATGTAGCGACCGTTTTGGATTGAACTCACGGCATCGTCATGACGTAAGAGGGATTTTGCCCATTTTTTTAGAAGAACGTGCTCTTGCATAGTTGGATTATTGGCATTCGAAGAATTGAGCGTAAATTTTGCACACGGTTTCTATTTTGGGCCCAAAAATAATTTTCGAAAATGTAGCGACCATTTTGGATTGAACTCACATCATCGTTGTGACGTAAGAGGGATTTCGACCGTTTGTTTTTCAAAGAACGAGCACTTACATAGATGGATTGTCGACGTTCAATGAATTGAGCGCGACTTTTGCACGCGGTGTCCATTCTGGGCCCATAAGAACTTTTCGAAAATGTAGCGACCGTTTTTTATTGAACTCACGGCACCGTCGTGATGTAAGAAGGATATCGGGTGTTTGTTTTTTGAAGAACGAGCATTTACATATTTGGATTGTCGACGTTCAAAAAATTGGGCGTAAATTTTGCACACGGTGTCCGTTTTGGGCCCATAAGTACCTTTCAGAAATGTAGCGACAGTTTTGGATTGAACTCACAGCTTTACCATGTCTTATGAGGGGTTTCGAGCATTTTTTTGAAGAACAAGCATTTGCATTTTTGGATTTTCGGCGTTCGAAGAATTGACCGTAACTTTTGTACACGGTGTCCGTTTTGGGCCCATAAGTACCTTTCAAAAATGTAACGACAGTTTTGGATTGAACTCACAACTTTACTGTGACGTATGAGGAATTTTGTGCATTTTTTTCGAAGAACGAGCACTTGCATATTTGGATTGTCGACGTTTGAATAATTGAGCGTAACTTTTGCACACGGTTTCCGTTTTGAGCCCATAAATACTTTTCGAAAATGTAGCGACCATTTTGGATTGAACTCACGTCATCGTCATGACGTAAGAGGGATTTCAACCGTTTGTTTTTCGAAGAACGAGCACTTGTATAGTTTGATTGTCGGTGTTCGAAGAATTGAGTACAACTTTTGCACGCGGTGTCCATTCTGGACCCATAAGTACTTGTCGAAAATGTAGCGATCATTTTGGATTGAACTCACAGCATCATCGTGATGTCAGAGGAATTTTGGGTGTTTACTTTTTTAAGAACGAGCATTTGCATATTTGGATTGTCGGTGTTCGAAGAATTGAGTGTAACTTTTGCACACGGTGTTCGTTTTGGGCCCATATGTACCTTTCGGAAATGTAGCGACAGTTTTGGATTGAACTCACAGCTTTACCTTGACGTATGAGGGATTTTGGGCATTTTTTTTGTAGAACGAGCACTTGCATGTTTAGATTGTCAACGTTCGAAGAATTGAGCGTAACTCTTGCACACGATTTCCGTTTTGGGCCCATAAGTACTTTTCGAAAATATAGCAACTATTTTGGATTGAACTTATGGCATCATCGTGACGTAAGAGGGATTTCATCCGTTTGTTTTATGAACAACGAGCACTTGCATATTTGGATTTTCGACGTTTGAAGAATTGAGCGTAACGTTTGCACACGGTTTCCGTTTTGGGCCCATAAGTACTTTTCAAAAATGTAACGACTGTTTTGGATTGAACTCATGGCATCGTCGTGACGTAAGAGGGATTTCAACCGTTTGTTTTTCAAATAACAAGCACTTGCATATTTGGATTGTCGGCGTTCAAAGAATTGAGCTTAACTTTTGCAAACGGTGTCTGTTTTGGGCCCGTAAGTACTTTTCAAAAATTTAGCGACAATTTAGGATTGAACTCACAGCTTTATCGTGACATATGAGGGATTCTGGGCTTTTTTCGAAGAACGAGCACTTGCATATTTGGATTGTCGGCATTCTAAGAATTAAGCTTAACTTTTTGCCACGGTGTTCATTTTGGGCCCATAAGTACTTTTTGAAAATGTTGCGACCGTTTTGGAATGAACTCACGACATCATCATGATGTAAGAGGGATTTTGACCATTTGTTTTTCAAAGAACAAGCACTTGCATATTTGGATAGTTGGCGTTCCAAGAATTGAGCGCAACTTTTGCACACGACGTCCGTTCTGGGCCCATAAGTACTTTTCGAAAATGTAGCGACTGTTTTGTATTGAACTCACCGCTTTGCCATGACGTATGAGGGTTTTGGGCATTTTTCTCTCGAAGGACGAGCTCGTGCATACTTGGATTGTCGGCGTCCGAAGAATCGAGCGTAACTTTTGCACAAAGTTTCCGTTTTGGGCCCATAAGTACTTTTTGGAAACGTAGCGACCGTTTTGCATTGAACTCATGCATCATCGTGACGTAAGAGGGATATTGACCATTTTTTTTTGAAGAATGAGCACTTGCATATTTGGATTGTTGGCGTTCGAAGAATAGAGTGTAACTTTTGCACACGGTGTCCGTTTTGGGCCCATAAGTACTTTTCGAAAATGTAGCGACCGTTTTGGATTGAACTCACGCCATCATCAAGACGTAGGAGGGATTTCAACCATTTTTTTAAAGAATGAGCACTTGCATATTTGGATTGTCGGTGTTCGAAGAATTGAGAGCAACTTTTGCACACTGTGTCCGTTTTGGGCACATAAGTACTTTTCGTAAATGTAGCGACCATTTTGGATTGAACTCATGACATCGTCGTGATGTAAGAGGGATTTTGGCAGTTTGTTTTTTTGTAGAACAAGCACTTGCATATTTGGATTATCGGCGTTCGAAGAATTGGGCGTAACTTTTGCACACGGTGTCCGTTTTGGGCCCATAAGTACTTTTCGAAAATGTAGCGACCGNGAGCACTTGCATATTTGGATTGTCGGCGTTCGAAGAATTGAGCGTAACTTTTGCACACGATTTTCGTTTTGGGCCCATATTTACTTTTCAGAAATGTAGCGACCGTTTTGGAGGGAACTCACGCAATCGTCATGATGTAATAGGGATTTTGGCCATTTGTTTTTTGAACAACGAGCACTTGCATATTTGGATTTTCGACGTTCGAAGAATTGAGCGTAACTTTTGCACACGGTTTATGTTTTGGGCCCATAAGTACTTTTCGAAAATGTAGCTACCATTTTGGATTGAAATCATAGCATCGTTGTGACGCAAGAGGGATTTCGACAGTTTGTTTTTCGAAGAACGGGCACTTGCATAGTTGGATTTTCGACATTCGATGAATTGAGCGCAACTTTTGCAAATGGTGTCCGTTCTCGGCCCAGAAGAAAGCACTTTAACTCAAGAAGAACGAGTCTAATAGCCAATTTAGGTTTTTGGTCATTTGATCACATCTCCCAGGGAAAAGCGAATACGTTTATTTTTCAAATGATTCATATCGACTTTTCGAAAATGTAGCGACCATTTTGGATTGAACTCACGGCTTTGCCGTGACGTATGAGGGGTTTCGAGCATTTTTTTTGAAGAATGGGCACTTGCATATTTGAATTGTCAACGTTCGAAGAATTGAGCTTAACTTTTGCACACGGTGTCCGTTTTGGGCCCGTATGTACTTTTCGAAAATGTAGCGATAGTTTGGGATTGAACTCACAGCTTTATCGTGACGTATGAGGGATTTCGGGCATTTTTTTCGAAGAACAAGGACTTGCATATTTGGATTGTCAGCCTTCGAAGAATTGAGCATAACTTTTGCACACGATTTCCGTTTTGGGCCCATAAGTACTTTTCGAAAATGTAGCGACCATTTTGGATTGAACTCACGTATCGTCATGACATAAGAGGGATATTGACCATTTATTTTTCGAACAACGAGCACTTGCATATTCGGATTGTCGGCGTTCGAAGAATTGAGCATAACTTTTGCACACGATGTCCATTTTGGGCCCATGAGTACTTTTCAGAAATATATCGACCGTTTTGGATTAAACTCACCATTTTTCCATGATGTATGAGGGTTTTAGGGCGTTTGTTTTTTGAAGAACGAGCACTTGCATATTTGGATCGTCGGTATTCGAAGAATTGAGCGTGACTTTTGCACACAGTTTTCGTTTTGGGCCAATAAGTACTTTTTGTAAATGTAGCAACCATTTTAGATTAAACTGATGGAATCGTCGTGAAGTAAGAAGGTTTTCAACAGTTTGTTTTTTTAAGAACGACCACTTGCATATTTGGATTGTCGGCGTTCGAAGAATAAAGCATAACTTTTGCACACGGTGTCTGTTTTGGGCTCATAAGTACTTTTTGAAAATGAAGCGATCGTTTTGAATTGAACTCATGGCTTTTCTGTGATGTATGAGGGATTTCAGACTTTTTTTGAAGAACGAGTACTTGCATATTTGGATTGTCGACGTTTGAAGAATTGACTGTAATTTTTGCACACGATTTTCGTTTTGGGAACATATGTACTTTTCGAAAATGTAGCGACCATTTTGGAATGAACTCATGACATCATCGTGATGTAAGAGGGATTTTAGCCATTTGTTTTTAGAAGAAAGAGCACTTGCTTATTTGGATTGTCGACGTTCAAAGAATTGAGCGTAACTTTTGCACATGGTTTCCGTTTTGGGCCCATAATACTTTTCGAAAATGTAGCGACTATTTTGGATTGAACTCACGACATTGTCATGATGTAAGAGGGATTTCAACCATTTGTTTTTTGAAGAACAAGCACTTGCATGTTTGGATTGTCGGCGTTCGAAGAATTGAGTGTAACTTTTGCACACGGTGTCCGTTTTGGGCCCATAAGTACTCTTCGAAAATGTAGCAACCATTTTGGATTGAACTCACAGCTTTTCCATGACGTATGAAGGATTTAGGGTATTTTTTTCAACGAACGAGCACTTGCATATTTGGATTGTCAGCGTTCGAAGAATTGAGCGTAACGTTTGCACACGGTTTCCGTTTTGTGCCCATAAGTATTTTTTGAAAATGTAGCGACCGTTTTGGATTGAACTCACGGCATCGTTGTGATATACGAGGGATTTTGGCCATTTGTTTATAGAAGAACGAGCACTTACATATTTGGATTGTCGGCGTTCGAATAATTGAGCGTAACTTTTGCACACATTTTCGGTTTTGGGCCCACAAATACTTTTCGTAAATGTAGCGACCATTTTGGATTGAGCTCATGGTATCGTCATGACGTAAGAGGTATTTTAGCTATATTTTTTTATAAAGAATGAGCACTTGCATATTTAGATTGTCGGCGTTCAAAGAATTGAGCGTAACTTTTGCACGAGGTTTCCGTTTTGGGCCCATAAGTACTTTCCAAAATGTAGCGGCCGTTTTGGATTGAACTCACGGCATCGTCATAATGTAAGAGGGATTTTGGTCATTTGTTTTCAGAAGAATGAGCACTTGCTTATTTGGATTGTCGACGTTCGAAGAATTCACCGTAACTTTTGCACACGATTTTCGTTTTTGGCCCATAAGTACTTTTCGAAAATGTAGCGATCTTTTTGGATTGAACTCAGGGCATCGTCGTGACGTAAGAGGGATTTCAACCATTTGTTTTTAGAAGAACGAGCACTTGGTTATTTGGATTGTTGACGTTCCAAGAATTGAGCGTAACTTTTGCACATGGTTTTCGATTTGGGCCGATAAATACTTTTCGAAAATGTAGCGACCATTTTGGATTGAACTCACGGCATCGTCTTGACGTAAGAGGGATTTCGGCCATTTGTTTTTTGAAGAACGAGTGCTTGCATGTTTAGATTGTCGACGTTCGAAGAATTGAGCGTAACTTTTGCACACGGTGTTCGTTTTGGGCCCATAAGTACTTTTCGAAAATGTAGCGACCATTTTGGATTGAACTCACAGCTTTGCCGTGACATATGAGGGATTTCGAGCATTTTTTTTGAAGAACGAGCACTTGCATTGTTGGATTGTCAGCGTTCGAAGAATTGAGCGTAACTTTTGCACAGGGTTTCCGTTTTGGGTCCATAAATACTTTTCGAAAATGTAGCGACCGTTTTGGATTGAACTCATGACATCATCGTGATGTAAGAGGGATTTTCCCATTTTTTTAGAAGAACGAGCTCTTGCATATTTAGATTATTGGCATTCAAAGAATTGAGCGCAACCTTTGCACACGGTTTCTGTCTTGGGCCCAAAAATAATTTTCAAAAATGTAGCGACCATTTCGGATTGAACTCACATCATCGTTGTGACATAAGAGGGATTTCGACCATTTGTTTTTTGAAGAACGAGCACTTACATAGATGGATTGTCGACGTTCAAAGAATTGAGCACGACTTTTACACGCGGTGTCCGTTCTGGGCCCATAAGAACTTTTCAAAAATGTAGCGACCGTTTTTTATTGAACTCACGGCATCGTCGTGACGTAAGAAGGATATCGGGTGTTTGTTTTTTAAAGAACGAGCATTTAAATATTTGGATTGTCGGCGTTCGAAGAATTGAGCGTAACTTTTGCACACGGTGTCCGTTTTGGGCCCATAAGTACCTTTCGAAAATGTAGCGATAGTTTTGGATGAACACACAGCTTTACCATGTCTTATGAGGAATTTTGGGCATTAAAAAAGCATTTGCATACTTGGATTGTCAGCGTTCGAAGAATTGAGCGTAACTTTTGTACACGGTGTCCGTTTTGGGCCCATAAGTACCTTTCGAAAATGAAGTGACAGTTTTGGATTGAACTCACAGCTTTACTGTGACGTATGAGGAATTTTGTCCATTTTTTTGGAAGAACAAGCACTTGCATATTTGGATTGCCGACGTTTGAAGAATTGAGCGTAACTTTTGCACATGGTTTCCGTTTTGGGACCATAAATACTTTTTGAAAATGTAGCGACCATTTTGGATTGAACTCACGTAATCGTCGTGAGATAAGAGGGATTTCAACCATTTGTTTTTCAAAGAACGAGCACTTGTATAGTTTGATTGTCGTTGCTCGAAGAATTGAGTGCAACTTTTGCACGCGGTGTCCGTTCTGGGCCCATAAGTAATTGTCGAAAATGTAGCGATCATTTTGGATTGAACTCACAGCATCGTCGTGACATTAGAGGAATTTTAGGTGTTTACTTTTTTAAGAACGAGCATTTGCACGTTTGGATTGTCGGTGTTCGAAGAATTGAGTGTAACTTTTGTACACGATGTCCGTTTTGGGCCCATATGTACCTTTCGGAAATGTAGAGATAGTTTTGGATTGAACTCATAGCTTTACCGTGACGTATGAGGGATTTCGGACTTTTTTTTGTTGAACGAGCACTTGCATGTTTGGATTGTCGACGTTCGAAGAATTGAACGTAACTCTTGCACACGGTTTCCGTTTTGGGCCCATAAGTACTTTTCGGAAATATAGCGACCGTTATGGATTGAACTCACGGCATCGTCATGACGTAAGAGGGATTTCATCCATTTATTTTATGAACAACGAGCACTTGCATATTTGAATTTTCGATGTTCGAAGAATTGAGCGTAACTTTTGCACGCGGTTTCCGTTTTGGGCCCATAAATACTTTTCAAAAATGTAGCGACCATTTTGGATTGAACTCACGGCATCATCGTGACGTAAGAGGGATTTCAACCGTTTGTTTTTCGAAGAATGAGCACTTGCATATTTGGATTGTCGGCGTTCGAAGAATTGAGCTTAACTTTTGCAAACGGTGTCCGTTTTGGGCCCGTAAGTACTTTTAGGAAATTTAGTGACAGTTTATGATTGAACTCACAGCTTTATCGTGACATATGAGGAATTTCGGGCATTTTTTTGAAGTACGAGCACTTGCATATTTAGATTGTTGGCGTTCTCAAAATTGAGCGTAACTTTTGCACACGGTGTTCGTTTTGGGCCCATAAGTACTTTTCGAAAATGTAGCGACCATTTTGGATTGAACTCACGACATCATCATGATGTAAGAGGGATTTTGACCGTGTTTTTTTCAAAGAACAAGCACTTTCATATTTGGATAGTCGGCGTTCCAAGAATTGAGCGCAACTTTTGCACACGGCGTCCGTTCTGGGCCCATAAGTACTTTTCAAAAATGTAACGACTGTTCTGTATTGAACTCACCGCTTTGCCATGATGTATGAGGGTTTTGGGCATTTTTCTCTTGAAGAACGAGCTCATGCATATTTGGATTGTCGACGTCCGAAGAATTGAGCGTAACTTTTGCACAAAGTTTCCGTTTTGGGCCCATAAGGACTTTTTGAAAACGTAGTGACCGTTTTGCATTGAACTCATGCATCATCGTGACGTAAGAGGGATATCGATCGTTTGTTTTTGAAGAATGAGCACTTGCATATTTGGATTGTCGGCGTTTGAAGAATTGAGCGTAACTTTTGTACACGGTGTCCGTTTTGGGCCCATAAGTACTTTTCGGAAATGTAGCGTCCGTTTTGGATTGAACTCACACCATCATCATGATGTAGGAAGGATTTCAACCATTTTTTTTAAAGAACGAGCATTTACCTATTTGGATTGTCAGCGTTCGAGGAATTGAGCGCAACTTTTGTACATGGTGTCCGTTTTGGGCACATAAGTACTTTTCATAAATGTAGCGACCATTTTGGATTGAACTCACGACATCGTCATGACGTAAGAGGGATTTCGGCAGCTTGTTTTTTGTATAACGAGCACTTGCATATTTGGATTGTCGGCGTTTGAAGAATTGGGCGTAACTTTTGCACACGGTGTCCGTTTTGGGCCCATAAGTAGTTTTCGAAAATGTAGCGATCGTTTTGGATTGAACTCACTGCTTTGCCGTGACGTATGAGGGATTTCAGGCTTTTTTTCAAAGAACGAGCACTTGTATATTTGGATTGTCGGCATTCGAAGAATTAAGCGTAACATTTACACACGGTTTCCGTTCTGGGCCCATAAGTACTTTTCAAAAATGTAGCGACCGTTTTGGATTGAACTCACGGCATCGTTGTGATGTAAGAGGGATTTTAGCCATTTTTTTTTAGAAGAACGAGCACTTGCATATTTGGATTGTCGGCGTTCGAAGAATTGAGCATAACTTTTGCATACGATTTCCATTTTGGGCCCATAAATACTTTTCAAAAATGTAGCGACCGTTTTGGATTGAACTCACATCATCGTCATGACATAAGAGGGATTTTGACCGCTTGTTTTTCGAAGAACGAGCACTTGCGTAGATGGATTTCAGCATTCGAAGAATTGAGCGCGACTTTTGCACGCGGTGTCCGTTCTGGGTCCATAAGTACTTTTCGAAAATGTAGCGACCATTTTCGATTGAACTCGGGTTACCGTCGTGACGTAAGAGGGATATTGGGTGTTTGTTTTTTGAAGAACGAGCAATTGCATATTTGGATTGTCGGCATTCAAAGAATTGAGCGTAACTTTTGCAGACGGTGTCCGTTTTGGGCCCATAAATTTTCAAAAATGTAGCGATAGTTTTGGATTAAACTCATAGCTTTACCGTGACATATGAGGGATTTCGAGCATTTTTTTCGAAGAATGAGCACTTGCATATTTGGATTGTCGGCGTTCGAAAAATTGAGTGTAACTTTTGCACACGATTTCCGTTTTGGGCCCATATGTACTTTTTGGAAATGTAGCGACCATTTTGGATGGAACTCACACAATCGTCATGACGTAAGAGGGATTTTGGCCATTTGTTTTTTGAACAATGAGCACTTGCATATTTGGATTTTCGAAGTTTGAAGAATTGAGCGTAACTTTTGCACACGGTTTACGTTTTGGGCCCATAAGTACTTTTTGGAAATGTAGCGACCATTTTGGATTGAAATCACGGCATCATTGTGACATAAAAGGGATTTCAACCATTTTTTTCGAAGAATGGGCACTTGCATAGTTGGATCGTCGACGTTCGAAGAATTGAGCGCAACTTTTGCAAACGGTGTCCGTTCTAGGCCCATAAGTACTTTTCGAAAATGTAGCGACCATTTTGGATTGAACTCACGGCTTTCCCATGACGTATGAGGGGTTTCGAGCATTTTTTTTGAAGAATGGGCACTTGCATATTTAGATTGTCGGTGTTTGAAGAATTGAGCTAAACTTTTGTACACGGTGTTCGTTTCGGGCCCGTAAGTACTTTTCGGAAATGTAGCGACAGTTTGGGATTGAACTCACAGCTTTATCGTGACGTATGAGGGATTTTGGGAATTTTTTTCAAAGAACGAGGACTTGCATATTTGGATTGTTGGCCTTCGAAGAATTGAGCGTAACTTTCGCACACGATTTCCGTTTTGGGCCCATAAGTACTTTTCGAAAATGTAGCGATCGTTTTGGATTGAGCTCACGTATCGTCATGACATAAGAGGGACATCAACCATTTATTTTTTGAACAACGAGCACTCGCATATTTGGATTGTCGGCGTTCGAAGAATTGAGCATAACTTTTGCACACGGTGTCCATTTTGGGCCCATAAGTACTTTTCGAAAATGTAGCGACCGTTTTGGATTGAACTCACAACATCGTCATGACGTAAGAGAGATTTCGACCGTTTGTTTTTTGAAAAACAACCGCTTGCATTTTTGGATTGTTGGCGTCGAAGAATTGATTGTAACTTTTGCACATGGTGTCCGTTTTGGTCCCATAAGTACTTTTCGGAAATATAGCGATCGTTTTAGATTGAACTCACCATTTTTTCGTGACGTATGAGGGTTTTCAGGCATTTTTTTTTGAAGAACGAGCACTTGCATATTTGGATTGTCGGCATTCGAAAAATTGAGCGTGACTTTTGCACACAATTTTCGTTTTGGGCCAATAAGTACTTTTTGTAAATGTAGCGACCGTTTTGGATTAAACTGACGGAATCGTCGTGACGTAAGAGGGTTTTCGACCGTTTGTTTTTTGAAGAACGAGAACTTGCATATTTGGATTGTTGGCGTTTGAAGAATAAAGCGTAACTTTTGCACACGGTATCCGTTTTGGGCCCATAAGTACTTTTCGAAAATAAAGTGACCGTTTTGGATTGAACTCATGGCTTTTCCGTGACGTATGAGGGATTTTAGGCATTTTTTTTCGAAGAACAAGCACTTGCATATTTGGATTGTCGACGTTCGAAGAATTGATCGTAACTTTTGCACACGGCTTCTGTTTTGTGCCAATAAGTACTTTTCGAAAATGTAGCGACCATTTTGGATTGAACTCACGGCATCGTCGTGAAGTAAGAGGGATTTTGCCCTTTTGTTTTTAGAAGAATGAGCACTTGCTAATTTGGATTGTCGACGTTCGAAGAATTGAACGTAACTTTTGCACATGGTTTTCGTTTTGGGCCCATAAATACTTTTCGAAAATGTAGCGACCATTTTGGATTGAACTCACGGCATCGTCGTGACGTAAGAGGGATTTCAGCCATTTGTTTTTTGTAGAATAAGAACTTGCATGTTTGGATTGTCGGAGTTCGAAGAATTGAGCGTAACTTTTGCACACGATGTCCGTTTTGGGCCCATAAGTACTCTTCGAAAATGTAGCGACCGTTTTGGATTGAACTCACAGCTTTTCCATGACGTATGAGGGATTTTGGGCATCTTTTTTAAAGAACGAGCACTTGCATATTAGGATTGTCGGCGTTCAAAGAATTGAGCGTAACTTTTGCACACGGTTTTCGTTTTGGGCCCATAAGTACTTTTCGAAAATGTAGCGACCGTTTTGGATTGAACTCACGGCATCGTCGTGACGTAAGAGGGATTTTGGCAGTTTGTTTTTAGAAGAACGAGCACTTACATAATTGGATTGTCGGCGTTTGAATAATTGAGCGTAACTTTTGCACACGATTTCGATTTTGGGCCCATAAATACTTTTCAAAAATGTAGTAACCGTTTTGGATTAAACTCACGGCATCGTTATGACGTAAGAGGTATTTCATCTATTTTTTTAGAAGAATGAGCACTTGCATATTTGGATTGTCAGCGCTCTAAGAATTGAGCGCAACTTTTGCACACGATTTCCGTTTTGGGGCCATAAGTAATTTCCAAAATGTACCAGCCGTTTTGGATTGAACTCACGGAATCGTCGTGATGTAAGAGGGATTTTGGCCATTTGTTTTCAGAAGAACGTGTACTTATTTGGATTGTCGACATTCGAAGAATTGAGCGTAACTTTTGCACACAGTGTCCGTTTTGGGACCATATGTACATTTCGGAAATGTAGCGACAGTTTTGGATTGAACTCACAACTTTACCGTGACCTATGACGGATTTAGGGAATTTTTTTTGAAGAACGAGCACTTGCATATTTTGATTGTTAATGTTCGAAGAATTGAGCGTAACTTTTGCACACGGTTTCCGTTTTGGGCCCATAAGTACTTTTCGGAAATGTAGCGACCGTTTTGGATGGAACTCATGGCATCCTCGTGACATAAGAGGGATTTCGGCCATTTGTCTTTTGAACAACGAGCACTTGCATATTTGGATTTTCGACGTTCGAAGAATTGAGGGTAACTTTTGCACACGATTTCCGTTTTGGGCCCATAAGTACTTTTCGAAAATGTAGAGATCGTTTTGGATTGAACTCACGGCATCATCATGACATAAGAGGGATTTCGACCATTTTTTTTCAAAGAACGAGCACTTGCATAGTTGGATTGTCGGCGTTCGAAGAATTGAGCGTGACTTTTACACACGATTTCCGTTTTGGGCCCATAAATACTTTTCGAAAATGTAGCGACCATTTTGGATTGAACTCACGGCATCGTCAGGACGTGAGAGGGATTTTAGCCTTTTTTTATAGAAGAACAAGCACTTGCATATTTGGATTGTCATCGTTCGAAGAATTGAGCGTAACTTTTGCACACGGTTTCCATTTTGGGCCCCTATATACTTTTCGAAAATGTAGTGACCATTTTGGATTGAACTCACGGCATCACTGTGATGTAAGAGGGATTTCGGCCATTTATTTTTTGAAGAACGAGCACTTGCATGTTTGGATTGTCGGCGTTCGAAGAATTGAGCGTAACTTTTGCACACGGTGTTCGTTTTGGGCCCATAAGTACTTTTCAAAAATGTAACGACCATTTTGGATTGAACTCATAGCTTTTCCGTGACGTATAAGGAATTTTGGGCATTTTTTCGAAGAACGAGCAATTACATATTTGGATTCTCAGCGTTCGAAGAATTGAGCGTAACTTTTGCATACGGCGTCCGTTTTGGGCACATAAGTACTTTTCAAAAATGTAGCGACCATTTTAGATTGAACTCATAGCTTTTTCGTGACGTATGAGAGATTTTGGGCATTTTTTTCGAAGAACGGGCACTTGCATATTTGGATTGTTGGCATTCGAAGAATTGAGCATAACTTTTGCACACGGTTTTCGTTTTGGGCCCACAAGTACTTTTCAAAAATGTAGCGACCGTTTTGGATTTAACTCACGGCATCATCGTGACGTAAGAGGGATTTTGACCTTTTTTTCTTAGTACGAGCACTTGCATAGTTGGATTGTCGGCATTCGAAGAATTGGGCGTAACTTTTGCACACGGTTTCCATTTTGGGCCCATAAATATTTTTCGAAAATGTAGCGACCGTTTTGGATTGAACACGGCATCGTCATGATGTAAGATGTATTTCGGCCATTTTTTAGAAGAACGAGCACTTGCATATTTGGATTGTCGGGGTTTAAATAATTGAGCATAACTTTTGCACACGGTTTCCGTTTTGGTTCCATAAGTACTTTCCAAAATGTAGCGGCCGTTTTAGATTGAACTCACGGTATCGTCGTGATGTAAGAGGGATTTCGGCCATTTGTTTTTAGAAGAACGAGTGCTTGCTTATTTGGATTGTCAACGTTCGAAGAATTAAGCGTACCTTTTGCACACGGCTTTCGTTTTGGGCCAATAAATATTTTTCGAAAATGTGGCGACAATTTTGGATTGAACTCATGGCATCGTCGTGACGTAGGAGGGATTTTTGCCATTTATTTTTTGAAGAACGAGCACTTGCATGTTTGGATTGTTGGCATTCGAAGAATTGAGCATAACTTTTGCACACGATGTCCGTTTTGGGCCCATAAGTAATTTTCATAAATGTAGCGACCATTTTGGATTGAACTCACAGCTTTTACGTGACGTATGAGGGATTTCAGGCATTTTTTTCGAAGAACGAGCACTTGCATATTTGGATTGTCGGCGTTCGAAGAATTGAGCGTAACTTTTACACACGGTGTCCATTTTGGGCCCATATGTACTTTTTGAAAATGTAGCGTCCATTTTGGATTGAACTCACAGTTTTGGCGTGACGTATGGGGGATTTCGGGCATTTTTTTTGAAGAACGAGCACTTGCATATTTGGATTGTCGACGATCGAAGAATTGAGCATAACTTTCACACATGGTTTTCATTTTGGGCCCATAAGTATTTTTCAGAAAGGTAGCGATCGTTTTGGATTGAACTCACAGCATTGTCGTGACGTAAGAGGGATTTCGACCTTTTTTTCGAAGAACGGGCACTTGCATAGTTGGATTGTCAGCGTTCGAAAAATTGGGAGTAACTTTTTCACACGGTTTTTGTTTTGGGGCCATAAATACTTTTTGAAAATGTAGCGACTGTTTTGGATTAAACTTACGACATCATCATGTCGTAAGAGGGATTTCGGCATTTTTTTTAGAGGAACGAGCACTTGCATATTTGGATTGTTGGAGTTCGAAGAGTTGAGCGTAACTTTTGCACACGGTTTTCGTTTTTGGCCCATAAATACTTTTCAAAAATGTAGCAACCGTTTTGGATTGAACTCACATCATCGTCGTCACGTAAGAAGGATTTCGACTATTTGTTTTCGAAGAACAAGCACTTGCATTGTTGGATTGTCGGCGTTCAAAGAATTGAGCGCAACTTTTACACGCGTTGTCCGTTCTGGGCCCATAAGTACTTTTTGAAAATGTAGCGATCGTTTTGGATTGAACTCACAGCTTTTTTGTGACGTTTAAGGGATTTCGGGCTTTTTTTTTGAAGAACGAGCACTTGCATATTTGGATTGTCGGCGTTTGAAGAATTGAGCTTAACTTTTGCACACGGTGTCCGTTTTGGACCCGTAAGTACTTTTCGAAAATGTAGCGACAGTTTTGGATTGAACTCATAGCTTTGCCGTGACGTATGATGGATTTCGGGCATTTTTTTCAAAGAATGAGCACTTGCATATTTGGATTGTCGACGTTCGAAGAACTGATCTTAAATTTTGCACATGGTGTCCGTTTTGGGCCGGTAAGTACTTTTCTGAAATGTAGCGACAATTTTGGATTGAACTCACCGCTTTATCGTGACGTATGAGGGATTTCGGGCATTTTTTCGAAGAAAGAGCACTTGCATATCTAGATTGTCGGCGTTCGAAGAATTGAGCGTAACTTTTGCACACGGTGTTCGTTTTGGTCCCATAAGTACTTTTCGAAAATGTAGCGATCATTTTGGATAGAATTCACCACTTTATCGTGACGTATGAGGGATTTTGAGCATTTTTCTATTAGAGAACGAGCACTTGCATATTTGGATTGTCGCCGTTCGAAGAATTGAGCGTAACTTTTGCACACGGTTTCCGTTTTGGGCCCATAAGTACTTTTCGAAAATATAGCGACCGTTTTGGATTGAACTCACAGCTTTTCCATGACGTATGAGGGATTTTGGGCATTTTTTTGAAGAACAAGTACTTGCATATTTGGATTGTTGGCGTTCGAAGAATTGAGCGTAACTTTTGCACACGGTGTCCGTTTTGGGCCCATAAGTACGTTTCGAAAATGCAGCGAACATTTTGGATTGAACTCATAGCTTTTTGGTGACGTATGAGGGATTTCAGACATTTGTTTTTCGAACAACGAGCACTTGCATATTTGGATTTTTGACGTTCGAAGAATTGAGTGTAACTTTTGCACACGATTTTCGTTTTGGGGCCATAAGTGCTATTCGAAAATGTAGTGACCGTTTTGGATTGAACTCACGGCATCGTCGTGACGTAAGAGGGATTTTGACCATTTGGTTTTCGAAGAATTAGCACTTGCATAGTTAGATTGTCGGCGTTCGAACAATTGAGCGTAACTTTTACACACGGTGTCCGTTCTAGGCCCATAAGTACTTTTCGAAAATGCAGCGACCGTTTTGGATTGAACTCACAGTTTTTTCGTGACGTATGAGGGATTTCGGGCATATTTTGGAACAATAAGCAGTTACATATTTGGATTGTTGGCGTTCGAAGAATTGAGCTTAACTTTTGCACACGGTGTCCGTTTTGGGCCAGTAAGTACTTTTCGGAAATATAGTGACAGTTTTGGATTGAACTCATAGCTTTGCCATGACGTATGAGGGATTTTGGGCATTTTATTCAAAGAACGAGCTCTTTCATATTTAGATTTTCGACGTTCGAAGAATTGATCTTAACTTTTGCACACAGTGTCCATTTTGGGCCCGTAAGTGATTTTCGGAAATGTAGCGAGAGTTTTGGATTGAACTCACACCTTTATCGTGACCTATGAGGGATTTAGGGCATTTTTTCGAAGAACGAGCACTTGCATATCTGGATTGTCGGCGTTCGAAGAATTGAGCGTAACTTTTGCACACGGTGCTCGTTTTGGGCCCATAAGTACTTTTCGGAAATGTAGCAACCGTTTTGGATTGAACTCATTGCTTTATTGTGATGTATGAGGGATTCGGGCATTTTTCTTTTGAAGAACAAGTACTTGCATATTTGGATTGTCTCCGTTCGAAGAATTGAGCGTAACTTTTGCACACGATTTCCGTTTTGGGCCCATAAGTACTTTTCAAAAATATAGCGACCATTTTGGATTGAACTCACACATCATCGTGATGTAAGAGGGATATCAACCGTTTGTTTTATGAGGAAAGAGCACTTGCATATTTGGATTGTCGGCGTTCGAAGAATTGAGTTTAACTTTTGCACACGGTGTCCGTTTTGGGTCCATAAGTACTTTTCAGAAATGTAGTGACCAATTTGGATTGAGTTCATTTCATCGTCTTGAGGTAAGAGGGATTTCGACCATTTGTTTTTCGAAGAACGAGCACTTGCATATTTGGATTGTCGACGTTGGAAGAATTGAGCGCAACTTTTGCACACGGTGTTCGTTTTTGGCCCATAAGCACTTTTCTAAAATGTAACGATCGTTTTAGATTGAGCTCACTGCTTTTCCATGACGTATGAGGGTTTTCGGGCATTTGTTTTTTGAAGAACGAGCACTTACATATTTGGATTGTCAGCATTCGAAGAATTGAGCGTAACTTTTGCACACGATTTTCATTTTGGGCCCATAAGTACTTTTCGTAAATGTAGCGACCGTTTTGTATTGAATTCACAGCTTTTTTCATGATGTATGAGGGATTTCGGGTATTTTTTCGAAGAGCGAGCACTTGCATATTTGGATTGTTGACGTTCGAAGAGTTGAGCGTAACTTGCACACGATTTCCATTTTGGGCCCATTAGTAGTTTTCGAAAATGTAGCGACCATTTTGGAATGAACTCACGGCATCGTCGTGATGTATGAGGGATTTCGGCCGTTTGTTTTTGGAAGAACGAGCACTTGCATATTTGGATATTTGGCGTTCGAAGAATTGAGCGTAACTTTTACACCTGGTTTCTGTTTTGGGCCAATAAATACTTTTTGAAAATGTAGCGACCATTTTGGATTGATCTCACAGCATCGTCGTGACATAAGAGGGATTTCGATCATTTTTTTCAAGGAACGAGCACTTGCATAGTTGGATTGTCGGCGTTCGAAGAATTGAGTGCAACTTTGGCACACGGTGTCCGTTCTGGGCCCATAAATACTTTTCAGAAATGTAGCGACATTTTGGATTGAACTCACAGCACCATCGTGGCGTAAGAGGGATTTGGGGTGTTTGTTTTTTCAACAACGAGCATTTGCATCTTTGGATTATCGGCGTTCGAAGAATTGAGCGTAACTTTTGCACACGGTGTCCGTTTTGGGCCCATAAGTACCTTTCGAAAATGTAACGACAGTTTTGGATTGAACTCATAGCTTTAGCATGATGTATGAGGGATTTCGAGCATTTTTTTCGAAGAACGAGCACTTGCATATTTGGATTGTCAACGTTCGAAGAATTGAGAGTAACTTTTGCAAAAGGTTTTCGTTTTGGGCCCATAAGTACTTTTCGAAAATATAGCGACCGTTTTGGATTGAACTCATGGCATGATCGTGACATAAGAGGGATTTTGGCCTTTTGTTTTTTGAACAACAAGCACTTGCATATTTGGATTCTCGATGTTCAAAGAATCTAGCGTAACTTTTCCACAGGATTTTCGTTTTGGGCCCATAAGTACTTTTCGAAAACGTAGCGATGGTTTTGGATTGAACTCACATTTTTTTCGTGACATATGAGGGATTTCGGGCATTTTTTTTGAAGAACGAGCACTTGCATATTTGGATTGTCGGCGTTCAAAGAATTGAGCTTAACTTTTGCACACGGTGTCCGTTTTGGGTCAGTAAGTACTTTTCAGAAATGTAGCGACAGTTTTTGATTGAACTCACAGCTTTGCCGTGACGTATGAGGGATTTTGGGATTTTTTTCGAAGAACGAGCACTTGCATATTTGGATTGTCGGCGTTCGAAGAATTGAGCGTAACTTTTGCACAGGGTGTCCGTTTTGTGCCCATAAGTACTTTTCGAAAATGTAGTGACCATTTTGGATTGAACTCACAGCTTTGCGATGACATATGGGGGATTTCGAGCATTTTTTCGAAGAATGAGCACTTGCATATTTGGATTGTCGGCGTTCGAAGAGTTGAGCATAACTTTTGCACACGGTTTCCGTTTTGGGGCCATAAGTACTTTTCGGAAATGCAACGACCATTTTGGATTGAACTCATGGAATCGTCGTGAAGTAAGATTTTGGCCATTTCTTTTTAGAAGAACGAGCACTTGCATATTTGGATAGTCGGCGTTCGAAGAGTTGAGCGTAACTTTTGCACACTGTTTCTGTTTTGGGCCCATAAATACTTTTCAAAAATATAGCGACCATTTTGGATTGAACTCACTGCATCATCATGACGTAAGAGGGATTTTGGGCGTTTGTTTTTAGAAGAGCGAGGACTTGCATATTTGATAGTCGTCGTTCGAAGAGTTGAGCGTAACTTTTGCGCACGGTTTCCGTTTTGGGCCCATAATTACTTTTTGAAAATGTAGCGACTGTTTTGGATTGAACTCACTGTATCATCATGATGTAAGAGGGATTTTGACCTTTTTTTTAAGAACGAGCACTTGCATAGTTGTATTGTCGGCGTTCGAAGAATTGAGCGTACCTTTTGCACACGGTTTCCATTTTGGGCCCATAAATACTTTTCCAAAATGTAGTAACCGTTTTGGACTAAACTCATGGCATCGTCGTGGTGTAAGAGGGATTTTGACCATTTTTTTAGAAGAACGAGCACTTGCATATTTGGATTGTCGGCGTTCGAAGAATTGAGCGTAACTTTTGCACATGGTTTCCGTTTTGGGCCCATAAATACTTTTCAAAAATCTAGCGGCCGTTTTGGATTGAACTCGCATCATCGTCATGACGTAAGAGGGATTTCAACCGTTTGTTTTTCAAAGAACGTTCATTTGCATATTTGGATTGTCGGCGTTCGAAGAATTGAGCTCAACTTTTACACGCGGTATCCATTTTGGACCCATAAGTACTTTTCGAAAATGTGGCGACCGTTTGGGATTGAACTTACTGCTTTTTCGTGACATATGAGGGTTTTCGGGTGTTTGTTTATTGAAGAATGAGCACTTGCATGTTTGGATTGTCGGCGTTCAAAGAATTGAGAGTAACTTTTGCACACGATATCCGTTTTGGGCCTATAAATACTTTTTGAAAATGTAGTGACCGTTTTGGATTGAACTCATGGCATCGTCGCCACGTAAGTGGGATTTCGACCATTTGTTTTTTGAACAATGAGCACTTGCATATTTGGATTTTCGACGTTCGAAGAATTGAGTGTAACTTTTGCAAACGGTTTCCGTTTTGGGCCCATAAGTACTTTTCAAAAATATAGCGACCGTTTTGGATTGAACTCACGGCATCATCATGACGTAAGAGGGATTTCGACAATTTGTTTTTCGAAGAACGAGCACTTACATAGTTGGATTGTCGGCGTTCGAAGAATTGAGTGCAACTTTTGCACGCGGTGTCCTTTCTGGGCCCATAGGTACTTTTCGGAACTGTAGCGACTGTTTTGGACTTAACTCATGGCACCATCGTGACGTAAGAGGGATTTCGGGTTTTTGTTTTTTTAAGAACGAGCATTTGCATTTTTGGATTGTCGACGTTCGAAGAATTGAGCGTAACGTTTGCACACAGTGTCCGTTTCGGGCCCATAAGTACCTTTCGGAAATGTAGCGACAGTTTTGGATTGAACTCACAGCTTTACCGTGATGTGTGAGGGATTTTGAGCATTTTTTTGGAAGAACGAGCACTTGTGTATTTGGATTGTCGACGTTCGAAGAATTGAGCGTAACTTTTGTACATGACTTTAATTTTGGGCCCATAAGTACGTTTCAAAAATGTAGCGACCATTTTGGATTGAACTCATGGGATCGTCTTGACGTAAGAGGGATTTCAGCCGTTTGTTTTTTGAACAACAAGCACTTGCATATTTAGATTTTCAATGTTCGAAGAATTGAGCGTAACTTTTGCACACGGTTTTTGTTTTGGGCCGATAAGTACTTTTTGAAAATGTAGCGACCATTTTGGATTGAACTCAGGCCATCATCGTAGCATAAGAGGGATTTCGACCATTTGTTTTTCAAAGAACGAGCACTTGCACAGTTGGATTGTCGATGTTTGAATAATTGAGTGCAACTTTTGTACACGGTGTCCGTTCTAGGCCTGTAAGTACTTTTCGAAAATGTAGCGACTATTTTAGATTGAACTCACAGCTTTGCCGTGACGTATGATGGATTTTGGGCATTTTTTTTGGAGAATAAGCACTTGCATATTTAGATTGTCGGCGTTCGAAGAATTGAGCTTAACTTTTGCACACGGTGTTCGTTTCGGGCCCGTAAGTACTTTTTGGAAATGTAGCGACAGTTTGGGATTGAACTCACAGCTTTATCGTGACGTATGAGGTATTTCGAGCGTTGTTTTTGAAGAACCAGCACTTGCATATTTGCATTGTCGACGGTCGAAGAATTGAGCATAACTTTTGCACACGGTGTTCGTTTTGGGCCCATATGTACTTGTCGAAAATGTAGCGACCATTTTGGATTGAACTCACCGCTTTGCCGTGACGTATGAGGGATTTCGAGTATTTTTCTTTTGAAGAACGAGCACTTGCATATTTGGATTATCGGCGTTCGAAGAATTGAGCGTGACTTTTGCACACGGTTTCCATTTTGGGCCCAAAAGTACTTTTCGGAAATGTAGCGACCGTTTTGGATTGAACTCACGTATTGTCATAAAGTAAGAGGGATATCGACCATTTTTTTCGAAGAACAAGCACTTGCATATTTGGATTATCGGCCTTCGAAGAATTGAGTGTAACTTTTGCACACGGTGTCCGTTTTGGGTCCATAAGTACTTTTTGAAAATGTAATGACCATTTTGGATTGAACTCATGGCATCGTCATGACGTAAGAGGGATTTTGATCGTATGTTTTTTGAAGAACGAGCACTTGCATATTTGGATTGTCGACATTCGAAGAATTGAGCGTAACTTTTGCACACGGTGTCCGTTTTGGGCCCATAAGTACTTTTCGAAAATGTAGTGACTTTTTTGGATTGAACTCACCGCTTTACCATGACGTATGAGGGTTTTCGGGCATTTATTTTTCAAAGAAAGAGTACTTGCATATTTGGATTGTCGGCATTCGAAGAATTGATTACACACGATTTTCGTTTTGGGCCCATAAGTAATTTTCGTAAATGTATCGACCATTTTGGATTAAACTCACGGCACTGTCATAACGTAAGAGGGATTTCGACCATTTTTTTTTGAAGAACGAGCACTTGCATATTTGGATTATCGACGTTCAAAGAATTGAGCGTAACTTTTGCGCACGGTGTCCGTTTTGGGCCCATAAGTACTTTTCGAAAAAGTAGCGACCGTTTTGGATTGAACTCACAACTTTTCCGTGACATATGAGGGATTTCTGGCTTTTTTTGAAGAACGAGCACTTGCATATTTGGATTGTCGACGTTCGAAGAATTGAGCGTAACTTTTGCACACGGTTTCGGTTTTGGGCCCATAAGTACTTTTCGAAAATGTAGCGACCATTTTGGAATGAACTCACGGCATCGTCATGGCGTAAGAGGGATTTTAGTCATTTCATTTTATAAGAACAAGCACTTGCTTACTTGGATTGTCGGTGTTCAAAGAATTGAGCATAACTTTTGCACACGATTTTCATTTTGAGCCCATAAATACTTTTCGAAAATGTAGCGACCGTTTTGGATTGAACTCATGGCCTCATCGTGATGTAAGAGGGATTTCGATCATTTTTTCGAAGAACGAACACTTGCATAGTTGGATTTAGGCGTTCGAAGAATTGAGCGCAACTTCTGCACACGGTGTCCGTTCTGGGCCCATACGTACTTTTCGGAACTGTAGCAATCGTTTTGGATTGAACTCATGGCACCGTCGTGACGTAAGAGGGATTTCGGGTGGTTGTTTTTTGAAGAACGAGCATTTGCAAATTTGGATTGTCGGTGTTCGAAGAATTGAGCGTAACTTTTACACACGGTGTCCGTTTTGGGAGCATAAGTACCTTTCGGAAATATAGCGACAGTTTTAGATTAAACTCACAGCTTTACCATGATGTATGAGGGATTTCGGACATTTTTTTAGATGACTGGGCACCTGCATATTTGGATTGTCGGCGTTCAAAGAATGGAGAGTAACTTTTGCACACGATTTCCGTTTTGGGCCCAAAAGTACTTTTCGAAAATGTAGCGACCGTTTTGGATTGAACTCATGGCATTGTCATGATGTAAGAGGGATTTCGGCCATTTTTTTTAACAACGAGCACTTGCATAATTTGGATTCTCGAAGTTTGAAGAATTAAGCGTTACTTTTGCACACGGATTCCGTTTTGGGCCCATAAGTACTTTTCGAAAATGTAGCGACCATTTTAGATTTAACTCACGGCATCATCGTGACGTAAGAGGGATTTTGACCATTTCTTTTTCGAAGAACGAGCACTTGCACAGTTGGATTGTCGGCGTTCTAAGAATTGAACACAACTTATGCACACATTGTCCATTCTGGGCTGATAAGTACTTTTCGAAAATGTAGCGGCCATTTTGGATTGAACTCACAGCTTTGTCGTGACGTATGAGGGATTTCGGGCCTTTTTCGAAGAACGAGCACTTACATATTTGGATTGTCTGAGTTCAAAGAATTGAGCTTAAATTTTGCACACGGTGTCCGTTTTTGGTCCATAAGTACTTTTCGAAAATGTAACGACAGTTTTGGATTGAACTCATAGCTTTTCCATGATGTATGAGGGATTTTGGGCATTTTTTTCGAAGAACGACCACTTGCATATTTGGATTGTCGGCGTTAGAAGAATTGAGTGTAACTTTTGCACACGGTGTTCGTTTTGAGCACATGAGTACTTCTCGAAAATGTAGCGACCGTTTTGGATTGAACTCATGACATCATCGTGATGTAAGAGGGATTTCAGCCGTTTGTTTTTTGAAGAACGAGCATTTACATATTTAGATTGTCGGCGTTCGAAGAATTGAGCGTAACTTTTGTACACGGTTTTAGTTTTAGGCCCATAAGTACTTCTCGAAAATGTAGCTACCGTTTTGGATTGAACTCATGGCATCATCATGACGTAAGAGGGATTTTGGCCATTTGTTTTTTGAACAACAAGCACTTGCATATTTGGATTCTCGACGTTCGAAGAATTGAGCGTAACTTTTGCACAGGGTTTCCATTTTGGGCCCAAAAGTACTTTTCGAAAATGTAGCGGCCATTTTGGATTGAACTCACGGCATCGTCACGACGTAAGAGGGATTTCAATCATTTTTTTTGATAAACTAGCACTTGCATAGTTGGATTGTCGACATTCGAAGAATTGAGCGTAACTTTTGCACACGATTTTGGTTTTTGGCCCATAAGTACTTTTCGAAATGTAGCGGCCGTTTTGGAATGAACTCACGATATCGTCCCGACATAAAAGGGATTTCGGTCATTTGTTTTCAGAAGAACGAGAACTTGCATATTTGGATTGTCGGCGTTCGAAGAATTGAGCGTAACTTTTGCTCACGGTGTAAGTTTTGAGCACATAAGTACTTCTCGAAAATGTAGTGACTATTTTGGATTGAACTCATGGCATCATCATGATGTAAGAGGGATTTTGGCCGTTTGTTTTTTGAAGAAAAAGCATTTACATATTGGGATTGTCGACGTTCGAAGAATTGAGCGTAACTTTTGTACACGGTTTCAGTTTTGGGCCCATAAGTACTTCTCGAAAAGGCAGCTGCCATTTTGGATTGAACTCATGGCATCGTCATCACGTAAGATGGATTTCAGCCGTTTGTTTTTTGAACAATAAGCACTTGCATATTTGGATTCTCGACGTTCGAAGAATTGAGCGTAACTTTAGCACACGGTTTTCATTTTGGGCCCATAAGTACTTTTCGAAAATGTAGCGACCATTTTAGATTGAACTTACGGCATCATCATGACATAAGAGGGATTTCGATCATTTTTTTCAAAGAACGAGCACTTGCATAGTTGGATTGTCGACGTTCGAAGAATTGAGCGTAACTTTTGCACACGATTTTGATTTTTGGCCCATAAGTACTTTTCGGAAATGTAGCGACCATTTTGGAATGAACTCATGACATCATCATGGCGTAAGAGGGATTTCGGCCTTTTGTCTTTAGAAGAATGAGCACTTGCTTATTTGGATTGTCGGCGTTCGAAGAATTGAGCATAACTTTTGCACACAGTTTCCATTTTGGGCCCATAAATACTTTTCAAAAATGTAGCGACCGTTTTGGATTGAACTCACGGCATCTTCATGACGTAAGAGTGATTTCGATCATTTTTTCGAAGAACGAACACTTGCATAGTTGGATTTAGGTGTTCGAAGAATTGAGCGCAACTTCTGCACACGGTGTCCGTTCTAGACCCATACTTACTTTTTGGAAATGTAGCGATCGTTTTGGATTGAACTCATGGCACCATCGTGATGTAAGAGGGATTTTGGGTGTTTGTTTTTTGAAGAACGAGCATTTGCATATTTAGATTGTCGACGTTCGAAGAATTGAGCGTAACTTTTGCACACGGTGTCCGTTTTGGGACCATAAGTACCTTTCGAAAATGTAGCGACAGTTTTGGATTGAACTCACTGCTTTTCCGTGACGTATGAGGGATTTCGGGCATTTGTTTCAATGACTGGGCACTTGCATATTTGGTTTGTCGGCGTTCGAGGAATGGAGAGTAACTTCTGCACATGGTTTTCATTTTGGGCCCATAAGTACTTTTCGAAAATGTAGCGACCATTTTGGATTGAACTCATGGCATCATCGTGATGTAAGAGGGATTTTGACCGTTTGTTTTTTGAACAACGAGCACTTGCATATTTGGATTCTCGACGTTTGAAGAATTGAGCGTAACTTTTCCACATGGTTTTCGTTTTGGGCCCATAAGTATTTTTTGGAAATGTAGTGACCATTTTAGATTTAACTCACGGCATCGTCGTGATGTTAGAGAGATTTTGATTGTTTCTTTTTCGAAGAATGAGCACTTGCACAGTTGGATTGTCGGCGTTCAAAGAATTGAGCACAACTTATGCACACGTTGTCCGTTTTGGGCCGATAAGTACTTTTCGAAAATGTAGCGGCCGTTTTGGATTGAACTCATAGCTTTACCGTGACGTATGAGGGATTTCGGGCCTTTTTATCGAAGAACGAGCACTTGCATATTTGGATTGTTGGCGTTCGAAGAATTGAGCTTAACTTTTGCACACGGTGCCCATTTTGGGCCCATAAGTACTTTTCGAAAATGTAGCGACAGTTTTGGATTGAATTCATAGATTTACCATGATGTATGAGGGATTTCAGGCATTTTTTTGGAAGAACGAGCACTTGCATATTTGGATTGTCGGCGTTCGAAGAATTGAGCGTAACTTTTGCAAACGGTTTCCGTTTTGGGCCCATAAGTACTTTTCGAAAATGTAGCGACCGTTTTGGAATGAACTCATAGCATCGTCATGACGTAAGAGGGATTTCGACCATTTGTTTTTTGAAGAATGAGCACTTGCATAGTTGGATTGTCGGCATTCGAAGAATTGAGCGTAACTTTTGCACACGATTTTCGTTTAGGGCCCATAAGTACTTTTAGGAAGTAAAGCGACCGTTTTGGATTGAACTCATGGCAACGTCATGACGTAAGAGGGATTTCGACCATTTGTTTTTTGATGAATGATCACTTTCATAATTGAATTGCCGACGTTCAAAGAATTGAGCGTAACTTTTGTAGACGGGATCCATTTTGGGCCCATAAGTACTTTTCGAAAATGTAGTGACCGTTTTGGATTGAACTCATGGCATCGTCATGACGTAAGAGGGATTTTGGCCGTTTGTTCTTTGAACAACGAGCACTTGCATATTTCGATTCTCGACGTTTGAAGAATTGAGCGTAACTTTTGCACAAGGTTTTCCGTTTTGGGCCTATAAGTACTTTTCGAAAATGTAGCGTCCGTTTTGGATTAAACTCACGGCATCGTCGTGACGTAAGAGGGATATCGACGGTTTGTTTTTTGAAGAACGAGCACTTGCATATTTGGATTGTCAGCATTCGAAGAATTGAGCGTAACTTTTCCACACGGTTTCCATTTTGGGCCCATAAGTACTCTTAAAAAATGTAGCGACCATTTTGGATTGAACTCACAACATCGTCATGACGTACGAGGGGTATCGACCTTTTGATTTTCGAAGAACGAGCACTTACATATTTGGATTGCCGTCGTTCGAAGAATTGAGCGTGACTTTTGTGCACGGTGTCCGTTTTGGGCCCATAAGTACTTTTCGAAAATGTTGCGATCATTTTCGATTGAACTCACAGCTTTACCATGACGTACGAGGAATTTCGGGCAATTTTTTTGAAGAACGAGCACTCGCATATTTGGATTGTCGGCGTTCGAAGAATTGAGCGTAACTTTTGCACACGATGGTCGTTTTGGGCCCATAAGTACTTTTCGGAAATGTGGCGACCGTTTTGGATTGAACTATCGGCATCATCGTGGTGTAAGCGGGATTTTGACCATTTGTTTTTTGAAGATCGAGCACTTACATATTTGGATTGTCGGCGTTCGAAGAATAGAGCGCAACTTTTGCACATGGTGTAAGTACTTTTCGTAAATGTAGTGACCGTTTTGGATTGAACTCACCGCTTAGCCGTGATGTATGAGGGATTTCGAGCATTTTTCTTTCAAAGAATGAGCACTTACATATTTAGATTGCGACGTTCGGAGAATTGAGCATAACCTTTACACACGATTTCCATTTTGGGCCCATAAGTACGTTTCGAAAATGTATCGATCATTTTCGATTAAACTCATGCATCGTCGTGATGTAAGAGGGATTTCTCATAGTTGGATTGTTGGCGTTCGAAGAATTGAGCGCAACTTTTACACATGGTGTCCGTTCTCGGCCCATAAGTACTTTTCGAAAATGTAGCGACCGTTTTGGATTGAAATCACAGCTCTTCCATGACGTATGAGGGATTTCAAACATTTTTTTTGAAGAACGAGCACTTGCATATTTGGATTGTCGGCATTCGAAGAATTGAGCTTAACTTTCGAAAACGGTGTCCGTTTTGGGCCCGTAAGTACTTTTCGAAAATGTAGCGACAATTTAGGATTGAACTCACAGCTTTGCCATGACGTATGAGGGATTTCAGGCATCTTTTATGAAGAACGAGCACTTGCATATTTGGATTGTCGACGTTTGAAGAATTGATCTTAACTTTTGCACACGGTGTCAGTTTTGGGCTCGTAAGTACTTTTTGGAAATGTAGCGATAGTTTTGGATTGAACTCACAGCTTTATCATGATGTATGAGGGATTTCGGGCTTTTTTTTTGAAGAATGAGCACTTGTATATCTGGATTGTTGGCGTTCAAAGAATTGAGTGTAACTTTTGCACACGGTGTTTGTTTTGGGCCCATAAGTACTTTTTGGAAATGTAGCGACCGTTTTGGGTTGAACTCACTACTTTATCATGATGTATGAGGGATTTCATGCATTTTTCTTTTGAAGAACGAGCACTTGCATATTTGGATTGTCGCCGTTCGAAGAATTGAGCGTAACTTTTGCACACGATTTCCGTTTTGGGCCCGTAAGTACTTTTCGAAAATATAGCGACCATTTTGGATTGAACTCACAGCTTTTCCGTGCCGTATGAGGGATTTTGGGCATTTTTTTGAAGAACAAGAACTTGTATATTAGATTGTTAGCGTTCGAAGAACTGAGCGTAACTTTTGCACACGGTGTCCGTTTTAGGCCCATAAGTACCTTTCGAAAATGTAGCGACCGTTTTGGATTGAACTCACAGCTTTTTCATGACGTATGAGAGATTTTGGACATTTGCTTTTTGAACAACAAGCACTTACATATTTGGATTTTCGACGTTCGAAGAATTGAGCGTAACTTTTGTACACGATTTCCGTTTTGGGCCCATAAGTACTATACGAAAATGTAGCTACCATTTTGGATTGAACTCACGGTACCTTCGTGATGTAAGAGGGATTTTGACCATTTGTTTTTCGAAGAACGAGCACTTGCATTTTTGGATTGTTGGCGTTTGAAGAATTGAGAGCAACTTTTACACACGGTGTCCGTTCTAGGCCCGTAAGTACTTTTTGAAAATGTAGCAATCGTTTTGGATTGAACTCACAGCTTTTTCATGATGTATGAGGGATTTCTAGAATTTTTTTTGAAGAACGAGCACTTGCATATTTGGATTGTCGACGTTCGAAGAATTGAGCTTAACTTTTGCACACGGTGTTCGTTTTGGGCCCTTAAGTACTTTTCGAAAATGTAGCGATAGTTTTGGATTGAACTCACAGCTTTGCCGTGACGTAAGAGGGATTTCGGGTATTTTTTTTCAAAGAATGAGCACTTGCTTATTTGGATTGTCGGTGTTTGAAGAATTGATCTTAACTTTTGCACACGGTGTCCGTTTTGGTCCCGTAAGTACTTTTCAGAAATGTAGCGACATTTTTGGATTGAACTCACAGCTTTATCGTGACGTATGAGGGATTTCGAGCATTTTTTTTGATGAACGAGCACTTGCATATCTAGATTGTCGGCGTTCGAAGAATTGAGCGTAACTTTTGCACACGGTGTTCGTTTTGGACCCATAAGTACTTTTTGGAAATGTAGCGACTGTTTTGGATTGAACTCACCACTTTATCATGACGTATGAGGGATTTCAGGCATTTTTCTTTCGAAGAACGAGCACTTGCATAATTGGATTGTCGCCGTTCGAAGAATTTAGCGTAACTTTTGCACACAGTTTTCGTTTTGGGCCCGTAAGTACTTTTCCAAAATATAGTGACCGTTTTGGATTGAACTCACGCATTGTCGTGACGTAAGAGGGATATCGACCATTTGTTATTCGAAGAACGAGCACTTGTATATTTAGATTGTCGGCGTTCGAAGAATTGAGCGTAACTTTTGCACGCAGTGTCCGTTTTGGGCCCACTAGTACTTTTCGAAAATGTAGCGACCGTTTTGGATTGAACTCATGTCATCGTCTTGATGTAAGAGGGTTTTCGACCGTTTGTTTTTTGAAGAACGAGCACTTGCATATTTGGATTGTCGGCATTCGAAGAATTGAGCGAAACTTTTGCACACTATTTTCGTTTTGGGCCCGTAAATACTTTTCGTAAATGTAGCAACCATTTTGGATTGAACTCACCACTTTTTCATGACGTATGAGGGATTTCGGGCATTTTTTTGAAGAACGAGCACTTGCATATTTGGATTGTCGGCGTTCGAAGAATTGAGCGTAACTTTTGCACACGGTTGTCGTTTTGGGCCCATAAGTAGTTTTCGAAAATGTAGCGACCGTTTTGGAATGAACTCACAGCATCATCGTGATGTATATGGGATTTCAGCCATTTGTTTTTGGAAAAATGAGCACTTGCTTATTTGGATATTTGGCATTCAAAGAATTTAGTGTAACTTTTGCGCCCGATTTCCATTTTGGGCCCATAAATACTTTTCGAAAGTGTAGCAACCGTTTTGGATTGAACTCACGGCATTGTCATGACATTAGAGGGATTTTGACCATTTTTTTCGAAGAACGAGCACTTGTATAGTTGGATTGTCGGCGTTCGAAGAATTGAGCGCAACTTTTGCACACGGTGTCCGTTCTGGACTCATAAGTACTTTTCGAAAATGTAGCAACCGTTTTGGATTGAACTCATGGCATCGTTGTGACATAAGAGGGATTTCTGGTGTTTGTTTTTTGAAGAATGAGCATTTGCATATTTGGATTGTTGGCATTCGAAGAATTGAGCGTAACTTTTGCACACCATTTTCATTTTGGGCCCATAAGTACTTTTCGTAAATATAGCGACCGTTTTGGATTAAACTCACGACATCATCGTTACATAAGAGGGATTTCGGCCGTTTTTTTTGAAGAACGAGCACTTGCATATTTGGATTGTCGACGTTCGAAGAATTGAGCGTAACTTTTGCACACGGTGTCCATTTTGGGCCCATAAGTACTTTTCAAAAATGTAGCGACCGTTTTGGATTGAACTCACAGCTTCTTCGTGATGTATGAGGGATTTTGGGCATTTTTTTGAAGAACAAGCACTTGCATAGTTGGATTGTCGGCGTTCGAAGAATTGGGCGTAACTTTTGCACACAGTGTCCGTTTTGGGCCCATAATTACTTTTCAAAAATGTAGCGACCATTTTGGATTGAACTCACAACTTTTTCGTGACGTATGAGGGATTTTGGTTGTTTGTTTTTCGAACAACGAGTACTTGCATATTTGAATTTTCAACGTTCGAAGAATTGAGCGTAACTTGTGCACACGATTTTTGTTTTGGACCCATAAGTACTATTCAAAAATGTAGCAACCATTTTGGATTGAACTCACGGCATCGTCGTGACGTAAGGGGATTTTGACCATTTGTTTTTCGAAGAATGAGCACTTGCATAGTTGGATTATCGGCGTTTGAAGAATTGAGCACAACTTTTACTCACGGTGTTCGTTCTAGGCCCATAAGTACTTTTCGAAAATGTAGCTACTGTTTTGGATTGCACTCACAGCTTTTCCGTGACGTTTGAGGGATTTCGGGCATTTTTTTTTAAGAACGAGCACTTGCATATTTGGATTGTCGGCGTTCGAAGAATTGAACTTAACTTTTGCACACGATGTCCGTTTTGGGCCCGTAAGTACTTTTCGAAAATGTAGCAACAGTTTGAACTCACAGCTTTGCCATGAGGTATGAGGGATTTCGGGCATTTTTTTTGAAGAACGTGAACTTACATATTTGGATTGTCGATGTTCAAAGAATTGATCTTAACTTTTGCACACGGTGTCCGTTTTGGGCCCGTAAGTACTTTTCGAAAATGTAGCGACAATTTTGGATTGAACTCACACCTTTATCATGACGTATAAGGGATTTTGGGCCTTTTATTTGAAGAACGAACACTTGCATATCTAGATTGTCGGCTTTCAAAAAATTGAGCATAACTTTTGCACACGGTGTTCGTTTTGGGTCGATAAGTACTTTTCGAAAATGTAGCGACCATTTTCGATTGAACTCACCGCTTTATCGTGACGTATTCGGGCATTTTTCTTTCGAAGAACGAGCACTTGCATATCTGGATTGTCGGCGTTCGAAGAATTGAGCGTAACTTTTGCACACGATATTCGTTTTAGGCCCATAAGTACTTTTCGAAAATGTAGCGACCGTTTTGGATTGAACTCATCGCTTTATCATAACGTATGAGGGATTTCGGGCATTTTTCTTTCGAAGAACGAGCACTTGCAAATTTGGATTGTCGCCGTTCGAAGAATTGAGCTTAACTTTTGCACACGATTTCCATTTTGGGCCCATAAGTACTTTTCGAAAATATAACGACCGTTTTGGATTGAACTCACGCATCGTCATGACGTAAGTGGGATATCAACCATTTTTTTCGAAGAATGAGCACTTGCATATTTGGATTGTCGGCGTTAGAAGAATTGAGCGTAACTTTTGCACACGGTGTCCGTTTTGGGCCCATAAGTACTTTTCGAAAATGTAACGACCATTTTGGATTGAACTCATGTCATCATCTTGATGTAAGAAGGATTTCAACCATTTATTTTTTGAAGAACAAGCACTTGCATATTTGGATTGTCGGCGTCGGAAGAATCGAGCGTAACTTTTGCACACGGTGTCCGTTTTGGGACCATAAGTACATTTTGAAAATGTAGCGATCGTTTTGGATTTAGCTCACTGCTTTTTTGTAACGTATGAGGGTTTTTGGGCATTTCTTTTGAAGAACTAGCACTTGCATATTTCGATTGTCAGCATTCGAAGAATTGAGCATAACTTTTGTACACGATTTTTGTTTTCGGCCCATAAGTACTTTTCGTAAATGTAGCGACCGTTTTGGATTGAACTCACAGCTTTTTCGTGACGTATGAGGGATTTTGGGCATTTTTCGAAGAACGAGCACTTGAATATTTGGATTGTCGACGATCGAAGAATTGAGAGTAACTTTTGCACACGGTTTCCATTTTGGGCCCATAAGTAGTTTTCGAAAATTTAGCGACTGTTTTGGAATGAACTCACGGCATTGTCGTGACGTATGAGAGATTTCGGTCGTTTATTTTTGGAAGAATGAGCACTTGCTTATTTGGATATTCGGCATTCGAAGAATTGAGCGTAACTTTTGCACCCGATTTCCGTTTTGGGCCCATAAATACTTTTCGAAAATGTAGCGACCATTTTGGATTGAACTCATGGCATTGTCGTGACATCAGAGGGATTTCGATCATTTTTTCAAAGAACGAGCACTTGCATAGTTGGATTGTCGACGTTCGAAGAATTGAGCCAAGTTTTGCACACGGTGTCCGTTCTGGGCCCATAAGTACTTTTCGAAAATGTAGCGACCATTTTGGATTGAACTCACAGCACCGTCGTGACGTAAGAGGGATTTGGGGTGTTTATTTTTTGAAGAACGAGCATTTACATATTTGGATCATCGGCGTTCGAAGAATTGAGCGTAACTTTTGTACACGGTGTCCGTTTTGGCCCCATAAGTACCTTTCGAAAATGTAGCAACAGTTTTGGATTGAACTCATAGCTTTACCATGATGTATGAGGGGTTTCGGGCATTTTTTTCGAAGAACGAGCCCTTTCATATTTGGATTGTCCACGTTCGAAGAATTGAGAGTAACTTTTGCAAAAAGTTTCTGTTTTGGGCCCATAAGTACTTTTTGGAAATGTAGCGATCGTTCTGGATTGAACTCATGGCATGATCGTGACGTAAGAGGGATTTTGGCCTTTTGTTTTTTGAACCACGAGCACTTGCATATTTGGATTGTCGACGTTCGAAGAATTGAGCGTAACTTTTGTACACGGTTTCCGTTTTGTGCCCATAAGTACTTTTCGGAAATATAGCAACCGTTTTGGATTGAACTCACGGCATCGTCGTGATGTAAGAGGGATTTTGACCGTTTGTTTTTCGAAGAATGAGCACTTGCATAGTTGGATTGTCGACGTTCAAAGAATTGATCACAACTTTTGCACGCGGTGTCCGTTCTGGGCCCATAAGTACTTTTCGAAAATGTAACGGCCATTTTGGATTTAACTCACAGCGTTTCCATGATGCATGAGGGATTTCGAGCTTTTTTTTCGAAGAACGTGCACTTACATATTAGGATTGTCGACGTTCGAAGAATTGAGCATAACTTTTGCACGCGGTGTCCGTTCTGGGCCCATAAGCACTTTTCGAAAATGTAATGGCCGTTTTGGATTTAACTCACAGTGTTGCCATGACGTATGAGGGATTTCGAGCTTTTTTCGAAGAACGTGCACTTACATATTTGGATTGTCGGCATTCGAAGAATTGAGCATAACTTTTGCACACGGTGTTCATTTTGGGCCCATGAGTACTTTTCGAAAATGTAGCGACCATCTTGGATTGAACTCATGACATTGTCATGACGTAAGATGGACTTCGATCATTTGTTTTTCGAAGAATGAGCTCTTGCATATTTGAATTGTCGGCGTCCGAAGAATTCAGTGCAACTTTTGCACACGGTGTCCGTTCTGGGCCCATAAGTACTTTTTGAAAATGTAGCGACCGTTTTGGATTGAACTCACCACTTTGCTGTGATGTATGAGGGATTTTGTGCATTTTTCTTTCAATGAACGAGCCCTTGCATATTTGGATTGTCGGCGTTCGAAGAATTGAGCGTAACTTTTGAACACGGTTTCCGTTTTGGGCCCATAAGTACTTTTCAGAAATGTAACGACCATTTTGGATTGAACTCATGGCATCATCATGATGTAAGAGAGATTTTAGCCATTTGTTTTTTGAAGAACGAGTACTTGCATATTTGGATTGTCGACGTTCGAAGAATTGAGCGTAACTTTTGCACACGGTTTCCGTTTTGGGCCTATAAGTACTTTTCGAAAAATGTAGCGACCGTTTTGGATTGAACTAATGGCACCATCATGACATAGAGGGATTTCGAGTGTTATTTTTTCTTGAGAACGAGCATTTGCATATTTGGATTGTCGACGTTCGAAGAATTGAGCGTAACTTTTGCACACGGAGACCGTTTTGGGCCCATAAGTACTTTTCGAAAATTTAGCGACCATTTTGGATTGAACTCACAGCTTTACCGTGACGTATGAGGGATTTCGGGCATTTTTTTTAAGAACAACCACTTGCATATTTGGATTGTCGGCGTTCGAAGAATTGAGCTTAACTTTTGCACACTGTGTCCGTTTTGGGCCTGTAAGTACTTTTCAGAAATGTAGCGATAGTTTTGGATTGAACTCACAACTTTCCCATGAGGTATGAGGGATTTCGAGCATTTTTTTGAAGAACGTGAACTTACATATTTGGATTGTCGACGTTCAAAGAATTGATCTTAACGTTTGCACATGGTGTCCGTTTTGGGCCCGTAAGTACTTTTCGAAAATGTAGCGACAGTTTTGGATTGAACTCACTGCTTTATCATGACGTATGGGGGATTTTGGGCATTTTTTTTGAAAAACGAGCACTTGCATATCTGGATTGTTGGCGTTCGAAGAATTGAGCGTAACTTTTGCACACGGTGTTCGTTTTGGGCCGATAAGTACTTTTCGGAAATGTAGCGACCATTTTGGATTGAACTCACCACTTTATTGTGATGTATGAGGGATTTTGGGCATTTTTCTTTCGAAGAACAAGCACTTGCATATCTGGATTGTCGGCGTTCGAAGAATTGAGCATAACTTTTGCACACGGTGTTCGTTTTGGGCCCATAAGTACTTTTTGAAAATGTAGCGACCGTTTTGGATTGAACTCACCACTTTATCATGACATATGAGGGATTCCGGGCATTTTTCTTTCGATGAACGAGCACTTGCATATTTGGATTGTCGTCGTTCGAAGAATTGAGCGTAACTTTTGCACACGATTTTCGCTTTGGGCCCATAAGTACTTTTCGAAAATATAGCGACCATTTTGGATTGAACTCACGCATCATCGTAATGTAAGTGGGATGTCAACCATTTGTTTTTTGAAGAACGAACACTTGCATATTTGGATTGTCGGCGTTCGAAGAATTGAGCGTAACTTTTGCACACGGTGGCCGTTTTGGGCCCATAAGTACCTTTTGTAAATGTAACGACCATTTTAGATTGAACTCATGTCATCATCTTGATGTAAGGAGGATTTTGACCGTTTGTTTTTTGAAGAACGAGTACTTGCACATTTGGATTGTCGGCGTTGGAAGAATTGAGCGCAACTTTTGCACACGGTGTCCGTTTTGGGACCATAAGTACTTTTCGAAAATGTAGCGATCGTTTTGGATTGAGCTCACCGCTTTTCCGTGACGTATGAGGGTTTTTGGGCATTTTTTTTAAGACCGAGCACTTGCATATTTGGATTGTCAGCATTCAAAGAATTGAGCGTAACTTTTGTACACGATTTTCGTTTTGGGCCCATAAGTACTTTTCGTAAATGTTCCGATTGTTTTGGATTGAACTCACAGCTTTTTCGTGATGTATGAGGGATTTCAAGCATTTTTTCGAAGAACGAGCACTTGAATATTTGGATTGTCGGCAATCGAAGAATTGAGCGTAACTTTTGCACACGGTTTCTGTTTTGGGCCCATAAGTAGTTTTCAGAAATGTAGCGACCGTTTTGGAATGCACTCACGGCATCGTCGTGACGTATGAGGGATTTAGACCATTTGTTTTTGGAAGAATGAACACTTGCTTATATGGATATTCAGCGTTCGAAGAATTGAGCGTAACTTTTGCACCCGATTTTCGTTTTGGGCCCATAAATACTTTTCGAAAATGTAGCGACCGTTTTGGATTGAACTCACGGCACAGTCATAACGTAAGAGGGATTTCGGGCATTTTTCTTTTGAAGAACAAGCACTTGCATATTTGAATAGTTGACGTTCGAAAAATTGAGCGTAACTTTTGCACACGATTTTCGTTTTGGGCCCATAAGTACTTTTCGAACATGTAGCTATCATTTTGGATTGAACTCATGGAATAGTCGTGACGTAAGAGGGATTTCAGCCTTTTCTTGAACAACAAGCACTTGCATATTTGGATTGTCGGCGTTCGAAGAATTGAGCGTAACTTTTGCACACGGTGTCCGTTTTGTGCCCATAAGTACTTTTCGAAAATGTAGTGATCGTTTTGGATTAAACTCATAGCATCGTCATGACGTAAGAGGGATTTTGGCCTTTTTTTTTGAAGAACGAGCACTTGTATATTTGGATTGTCGGCGTTCAAAGAATTAAGCTTAACTTTTGCACACGATGTCCGTTTTGTGCCCATAAGTACTTTTCGAAAATGTAGCGCCCTTTTTGGATTGAACTCACGGCATCGTCGTGACATAAGTGGGATTTTGGCCATTTGATTTTAGAAGAACGAGCACTTGCATATTTGGATAGTCGACGTTCGAAGAGTTGAGCGTAACTTTTGCACACGGTTTTCGTTTTGGGCCCATAAATACTTTTCGAAAATGTAGCGACCGTTTTGGATTGAACTCACTGCATCATCATGATGTAAGAGGGATTTCGACCATTTTTTTTGAAGAACGAGCACTTGCATAGTTGGATTGTCGGCGTTCGAAGAATTGAGCGTAACTTCTGCATACGGTTTCCATTTTGGGCCCATAAATACTTTTCCAAAATGTAGCAACCATTTTGGATTAAACTCACGGCATCATCGTGGCGTAAGAGGGATTTTAACTATTTTTTTAGAAGAACGAGCACTTGCATATTTGGATTGTCGACGTTGAAAAATTGAGCGAAACTTTTGCACACGATTTTCGTTTTGGGCCGATAAATACTTTTCGAAAATGTAGCGACCGTTTTGGATTGAACTCACGTCATCGTCATGACATAAGAGGGATTTCGATCGTTTGTTTTTCCAAGAACGAGCACTTGCATAGTTAGATTGTCGGCGTTCGAAGAATTGAGCGCAACCGTTCTGGGCCCATAAGTACTTTTCGAAAATGTGGTGACCGTTTTGGATTGAACTCACAGATTTGCCGTGACGTATGAGGGGTTTCAAGCATTTTTTTCGATGAACGAGCACTTGCATATTTGGATTGTCACCGTTCGAAGAATTGAGCTTAACTTTTGCACACGGTGTTCGTTCTGGGCCCATAAGTACTTTTTGAAAATGTAGCGATCGTTTTGGATTAAACTCACCGCTTTGCCGTGACATATGAGGGAATTTGGGCATTTTTCTTTCGAAGAACGAGTACTTGCATAATTGGATTGTCGGCGTTCGAAGAGTTGAGCGTAACTTTTGCACATGGTTTTCATTTTGGGCCCATATGTACTTTTCGAAAATGTAGCGACCATTTTAGATTGAACTCGTGGCATAGTCGTGATGTAAGAGGGATTTCGACCTTTTTTTTTAAAGAACGAGCACTTGCATATTTGGATTGTCGACGTTCAAAGAATTGAGCGTAACTTTTTCACACTGTTTCCGTTTTGGGCCCATAAGTACTTTTCAAAAATGTAGCAACCTTTTGGTTTGAACTCACGACATCATCATGATGTAAGAGGGATTTCGGGTGTTTATTTTTTGAAGAACGAGCATTTGCATATTTGGATTGTCGGCCTTCGAAGAATTGAGCGTAACTTTTGCACACTGCGTCCGTTTTGGGCCCATAAGTACCTTTCGAAAATACAGCGATAGTTTTGGATTGATCTCACAGCTTTACTGTGATGTATGAGGGATTTCGTGCATTTTATTCGATGAACGAGAACTTGCACATTTGGATTGTTGGTGTTCAAAGAATTGAGGGTCACTTTTGCACACGATTTCCGCTTTGGGCCCATAAGTACTTTTCAGAAATGTAGCGATCGCTTTGGATTGAACTTGTGGCATCGTTGTGGCGTAAGAGGGATTTTAGCATTTTGTTTTTTGAACAATGAGCACTTGCATATTTAGATTGTCCGCATTCGAAGAATTGAGCATAACTTTTGCACACGGTGTCCGTTTCGGGCCCATAAGTACTTTTCGAAAATGTAGCGACCATTTTGGATTGAACTCACGGCATCGTCGTGATGTAAGAGGTATTTTGACCGGTTGTTTTTCGAAGAATGATCACTTGCATATTTGGATTGTCGGTGTTCGAAGAATTGAGCGCAACTTTTGCACGCGGTGTTCGTTTTGGTCCCATAAGTACTTTTCGAAAATGTGGCGACCGTTTTGGATTGAACTCACTACTTTTTCGTGACATATGAGGGTTTTTGGCCATTTGTTTTTCGAAGAACGAGCACTTGCATATTTGGATTGTCGGTGTTCAAAGAATTGAGAGTAAATTTTGCACACGATATCCGTTTTGGGCCCATACGTACTTTTCGAAAATATAGTTACCGTTTTGTATTAAACTCATGGCATCGTCATGACATAAGTGGGATTTCAGCCATTTGTTTTTTGAACAACAAGCACTTGCATATTTGGATTCTCAACGTTCGAAGAATTGAACGTAACTTTTGCACATGGTTTCCGTTTTGGGCCCATAAGTACTTTTCGAAAATGTAGCGACCATTTTGAATTGAACTCACGACATCGTCATGACGTAAGAGGGATTTCGACCATTTGTTTTTCGAAGAACGAGCACTTACATAGTTGGATTGTCGATGTTCAAAGAATTGAACGCAACTTTTGTACACGATGTCCGTTCTGGGCCCATAAGTAATTTTCGAAATTGTAGCGGCCGTTATGGATTAAACTCACAGCTTTGCCATGACGTATGAGGGATTTCGGGTATTTTTTCGAAGAATGAGCACTTACATATTTTGATTGTCGACGTTCGAAGAATTGAGCTTATCTTTTGCACACGGTATCCGTTTTGGGTCCTTAAGTACTTTTCGAAAATGTAGCGACAGTTTTGGATTGAACTCACAACTTTGCCGTGACGTATAAGGGATTTTGGATATTTTTTTGGAAGAACGAACACTTGCATATTTGGATTGTCGGCGTTCGAAGAACTGAGCGTAACTTTTGCACACGGTGTTCGTTTGAACCCATAAGTACATCTTGGAAATGTAGCGACCGTTTTGGATTGAACTCATGGCATCGTCATGACGTAAGAGGGATTTCGGATGTTTATTTTTTGAGGAACGAGCATTTGTATATTTGGATTGTCGGCGTTCGAAGAATTGAGCGTAACTTTTGTACACGGTTTCCATTTTGGGCCCATAAGTACTTCTCAGAAATGTAGCGAACATTTTGGATTGAACTCATGGCATCATCATGACATAAGAGGGATTTCGGCCATTTGTTTTTTGAACAATGAGCACTCGCATATTTAGATTCTCGATGTTCAAAGAATTGAGCATAACTTTTACACACGGTTTTCGTTTTGGGCCCATAAGTACATTTCAAAAATGTATCGACCGTTTTGGATTGAACTCACGGCATCGCCGTGACGTAAGAGGGATTTCGACCATTTGTTTTTCAAAGAACGAGCACTTGCATAGTTGAATTGTCGGCGTTCGAAGAATTGAGCGCAACTTTTGCACACGGTGTCCATTCTGGGCCGATAAGTACTTTTCGAAAATGTAGCAACCATTTTGGATTGAACTCATAGCTTTGCCGTGACGTATGAGGGATTTCGGGCATATTTTTCAAAGAACGAGCACTTGCATATTTGGATTGTCGACGTTCGAAGAATTGAACTTAACTTTTGTACACAGTGTCCGTTCTGCGCCCATAAGTACTTTTCGAAAATGTAGCGACTGTTTTCGATTGAACTCACCGCTTTCCCATGACGTATGAGGGATTTCAGGCATTTTTCTTTCAAAGAACGAGCACTTGTATATTTGGATTGTCGGCGTTCGAAGAATTGAGCGTAACATTTGCACATGATTTTCGTTTTGGGCCCATAAATACTTTTCGAAAATGTAGCGACTATTTTGGATTGAACTCACGGCATCTTCATGACGTAAGAGGGATTTTCACCTTTTTTTTGAAGAACGAGCACTTGCATAGTTGGATTGTCGGTGTTCGAAGAATTGTGCATAACTTTTGCACATGGTTTCCGTTTTGGGCCCATAAATACTTTTCGAAAATGTAGCAACCATTTTGGATTGAACTCACGGCATCGTCATGGTGTAATAGGGATTTTGGTCATTTTTTTAGAAGAACAAGCACTTGCATATTTGGATTGTCGACGTTCGAAGAATTGAGCATAACTTTTGCATAAGGTTTCCATTTTAGGCCCATAAATACTTTTTGAAAATGTAGCGATCGTTTTGGATTGAACTCACGTCATCATCGTGACTTAAGAGGGATTTTGACCGTTTGTTTTTCGAAGAATGAGCACTTGCATAGTTGGATTGTCAGCGTTCGAAGAATTGGGCGCAACTTTTGCACGCGGTGTCCGTTCTGTGCCCATAAGTACTTTTCAAAAATGTAGCGACCATTTTGGACTTAACTCATGGCACCATCGTGACGTAAGAGGGATTTTGGGTGTCTGTTTTTTTAAGAATGAGCATTTGCATATTTGGATTGTCGACATTCGAAGAATTAAGCGTAACTTTTGCACACGGTGTCTGTTTCAGGCACATAGGTACCTTTCGAAAATGTAGCGATAGTTTTGAATTGAACTCACAGCTTTACCGTGACGTATGAGGGATTTTGGGCATTTTTTTTGAAGAACGAGCACTTGTGTGTTTGGATTGTCGGCGTTCGAAGAATTGAGCGTAACTTTTGCACACGATTTCCATTTTGGGCCCATAAGTACTTTTTGAAAATGTAGCGACCGTTTTGGATTGAACTCAGAGCATCATCGTGACGTAAGAGGGATTTCGGCCATTTGTTTTTTGAAGAATGAGCACTTGCATATTTGGATCATCGGCTTCGAAGAATTGAGAGTAACTTTTGCAAACGGTGTCCGTTTTGGGCCCATAAGTACTTTTCGAAAATGTAGCGACCGTTTTGGATTGAACTCACCGCTTTCCCGTGACGTATGAGGGATTTTGGACATTTTTTTCGAAGATCGAGCACTTGCATATTTGGATTGTCGACGTTCAAAGAATTGAGCGTAACTTTTGCACACGGTTTCCATTTTGGGCCCATAATTACTTTTCGAAAATGTAGCGACCATTTTGGAATGAACTCACGGCATCGTCGTGACGTAAGAGGGATTTCGACCATTTGTTTTTTGAAGAACGAGCACTTGCATATTTGGATTGTTGGTGTTCGAAGAATTGAGCGTAACTATTGCACACGATTTTTGTTTAGGGCCCATAAGTACTTTTCGGAAATAAAGCGACCATTTTGGATTGAACTCATGGTATTGTCGTGACGTAAAAGGGATTTCGACCGCTTGTTTTTTGATGAACGAGCACTTTCATATTTGTATTGCCGACATTCAAAGAATTGAACGTAACTTTTGCAAACGGGGTTCATTTTGGGCCTATAAGTACTTTTCGGAATTGTAGCGAACATTTTGGCTTGAAATCATGCATCTTCGTGATTTAAGAGGGATTTTGGCCATTTTTTTTTGAAGAACGAGCACTTACATATTTGGATTATCGGCGTTCGAAGAATTGAGCGTAACTTTTGTACACGATTTTTGTTTTGGGCCCATAAGTACTTCTCGAAAATGTAGTGACCGTTTTGGATTGAACTCCTGGCATCATCATGATGTAAGAGGGATTTCGGCCATTTGTTTTTTGAACGACGAGCACTTGCATTTTTAGATTCTTGACGTTCGAAGAATTGAGCGTAACTTTTGCACATGGTTTTTCGTTTTGGGCCTATAAGTACTTTTTGAAAATGTAGCGTCCGTTTTGGATTAAACTCACGGCATCGTCATGACGTAAGAGGGATATCGACCGTTTGTTTTTCAAAGAACGAGCACTTGCATATTTGGATTGTCGGCGTTCGAAGAATTGAGCGTAACTTTTGCACACGGTTTTTGTTTTGGGCCCATAAGTACACTTCAAAAATGTAGCGACCGTTTTGGATTGAACTCACAGCATCTTCATGACGTAAGAGGGATATCGACCTTTTGATTTTCAAAGAATGAGCACTTGCATATTTGGATTGCCGGCGTTCGAAGAATTGAGTGTAACTTTTGCGCACGATGTCCGTTTTGGGCCCATAAGTACTTTTCGAAAATGTTGCGACCATTTTCGATTGAACTCATAGCTTTACCATGATGTACGAGGGATTTCGGCCATTTTTTTCAAAGAATGAACACTCGCATATTTGGATTGTCGGCGTTCGAAGAATTGAGCATAACTTTTGCACACGATGTTCGTTTTGGGCCCATAAGTACTTTTCGAAAATGTGGCGACCATTTTTGGAGTGAACTATCGGCATCATCGTGGCGTAAGAGGGATTTTGACCATTTCTTTTTTGAAGAATTGGCACTTGCATATTTAGATTGTCGATGTTCGAAGAATTGAGCATAACTTTTGCACAAGGTTTTCGTTTTGGGCCCATACGTACTTTTCCGAAATGTGGCGACCATTTTGTATTGAACTAGTGGCACCGTCATGACATAAGAGGGATTTCGGGTGTTATTTTTTTTGAGAACGAGCATTTGCATATTTGGATTGTCGACGTTCGAAGAATTGAGTGTAACTTTTGCACACGGTGACAGTTTTGGGCCCATAAGTACTTTTCGAAAATGTAGTGACGCTTTTGGATTGAACTCACAGCTTTTTTGTGACGTATGAGGGATTTCGGGTGTATTTTTTTTGAGAATGAGCATTTGCATATTTGGATTGTCGACGTTCGAAGAATTGAGCGTAACTTTTGCACACGGTGATCGTTTTGGGGCCATAAGTACTTTTCGAAAATGTAGCGACCCTTTTGGATTGAACTCACAGCTTTTTTGTGACGTATGAGGGATTTCGGGTGTTATTTTTTTTGAGAACGAGCATTTGCATATTTGGATTGTCGACGTTCGAAGAATTGAGCGTAACTTTTGCACACGGTGACCGTTTTGGGCCCATAAGTACTTTTCGAAAATGTAGCGATCGTTTTGGATTGAACTCACAGCTTTTTTGTGACGTATGAGGGATTTTGAGCATTTTTTTTGAAGAATGAGCACTTGCATATTTGGATTGTCGGCGTTCGAATAATTGAGCTTAACTTTTGCACACGGTGTCCGTTTTGGGCCCGTAAGTACTTTTTGAAAATGTAGCGACGGCTTTGGATTGAACTCACAGCTTTGCCGTGAGGTATGAGGGATTTCAGGCATTTTTTTTGAAGAATGTGAACTTCCATATTTGGATTGTCGACGTTCAAAGAATTGATCTTAACTTTTGCACACGGTGTCCGTTTTGGGCCTGTAAATACTTTTCGGAAATGTAGCGAGAGTTTTGTATTGAACTCACAGCTTTATCATGATGTATGAGGGATTTTGGGCATTTTTTTAGAAGAACGAGCACTTGCATATCTGGATTGTCGGCGTTCGAAGAATTGAGCGTAACTTTTGCACACGGTGTTCGTTTTGGGCCGATAAGTACTTTTCGGAAATGTAGCGACCATTTTGGATTGAACTCACCGCTTTATGGTGATGTAGGAGGGATTTCGGGCATTTTTCATACGAAGAACGAGCACTTGCATATCTGGATTGTCGGCGTTCGAAGAATTGAGCGTAACTTTTGCACATGGTGTTCATTTAGGGCCCATAAGTACTTTTTGGAAATGTAGCGACCGTTTTGGATTGAACTTACCGCTTTATCGTGATGTATGAGGGATTTCGGGCATTTTTCATTCGAAGAATGAGCACTTGCATATTTGGATTGTCGCTGTTCGAAGAATTGAGCGTAACTTTTGCACACGGTGTCCGTTTTGGGCCCATAAGTACTTTTCGAAAATGTAACGACCGTTTTGGATTGAACTCATGTCATCATCTTGATGTAAGAGGGATTTCAACCATTTATTTTTCGAAGAACGAGCACTTGCATATTTGGATTGTCGGCGTTGGAAAAACTGAGGTTAACTTTTGCACACGGTGTCCGCTTTGGGACCATAATACTTTTCAAAAATCTAGCGATTGTTTTGGATTGAGCTCACCGCTTTTTCGTGACGTATGAGGATTTTCGGGCATTTTTTTTGAAGAACGAGCACTTGCATATTGGGATTGTCAGCATTTGAAGAATTGAGCGTAACTTTTGTACACAATTTTTATTTTAGGCCCATAAGTACTTTTCGAAAATGTAGCGACCGTTTTGGATTGAACTCACAGCTTTTTCGTGACGTATGAGGGATTTCGGGCATTTTTCGAAGAACGAGCGCTTGAATATTTGGATTGTTGGCGATCGAAGAATTGAGCGTAACTTTTACACAAGATTTTCGTTTTGGGCCCATAAGTAGTTTTCAGAAATGTAGCGGCTGTTTTGGAATGAACTCACGGCATTGTCGTGACGTATGAGGGATTTCGGCCTTTTGTTTTTGGAAGAATGAGCACTTGCTTATATGGATATTCGGCGTTCAAAGAATTGAACGTAACTTTTGCTCCCAGTTTTCATTTTGGGCCCATAAATACTTTTCTAAAATGTAGCGACCGTTTCGGATAGAACTCATGGCACCGTCGTGATGTAAGAGGGATTTCGAGCATTTTTCTTTTGAAGAACGAGCACTTGCATATTTGGATTGTCGGCGTTCGAAGAATTGAGCGTAACTTTTGCACCTGGTTTTCGTTTTGGGCCCATAAGTACATTTCGAAAATGTAGCGACCGTTTTGGTTTGAACTCCCAGCATCTTCATGACGTAAGAGGGATTTTGGGTGTTTATTTTTTGAAGAACGAGCATTTGCTTATTTGGATTGTTGGCCTTCATTGAATTGAGAGTAACTTTTGCACACGGCGTTCGTTTTGGGCCCATAAGTACATTTCGAAAATGTAGCGACCGTTTTGGTTTGAACTCCCAGCATCTTCATGACGTAAGAGGGATTTTGGGTGTTTATTTTTTGAAGAACGAGCATTTGCTTATTTGGATTGTTGGCCTTCATTGAATTGAGAGTAACTTTTGCACACGGCGTTCGTTTTGGGCCCATAAGTACATTTCGAAAATGTAGCGACCGTTTTGGTTTGAACTCCCAGCATCTTCATGACGTAAGAGGGATTTTGGGTGTTTATTTTTTGAAGAACGAGCATTTGCTTATTTGGATTGTTGGCCTTCATTGAATTGAGAGTAACTTTTGCACACGGCGTTCGTTTTGGGCCCATAAGTACATTTCGAAAATGTAGCGACCGTTTTGGTTTGAACTCCCAGCATCTTCATGACGTAAGAGGGATTTTGGGTGTTTATTTTTTGAAGAACGAGCATTTGCATATTTGGATTGTCGGCGTTCGAAGAATTGAGCGTAACTTTTGCACACGATTTCCGCTTTGGGCCCATAAGTACTTTTCGAAAATGTAGCGACCGTTTTGGTTTGAACTCCCAGCATCTTCATGACGTAAGAGGGATTTTGGGTGTTTATTTTTTGAAGAACGAGCATTTGCATATTTGGATTGTTGGCCTTCATTGAATTGAGAGTAACTTTTGCACACGGCGTTCGTTTTGGGCCCATAAGTACCTTTCGAAAATGTAGCGATAGTTTTGGATTGATCTCATAGCTTTACTGTGATGTATAAGGGATTTCGGGCATTTTTTTCAAAGAACGAGAACTTGCACATTTGGACTGTCGGTGTTCAAAGAATTGAGGGTCACTTTTGCACACGGTTTCATTTTTGGGCCCATAAGTACTTTTCAGAAATATAGTGACCGCTTTGGATTGAACTCGTGGCATCGTTGTGGCGTAAGAGGGATTTTAGCCATTTGTTTTTGAACAACGAGCACTTGCATATTTGGATTGTCGGCGTTCGAAGAATTGAGCGTAACTTTTGCACACGGTGTCCATTTCGGGCCCATAAGTACTTTTCGAAAATGTAGCGACCATTTTGGGTTGAACTCATGGCATCGTCGTGACGTAAGAGGGATTTTGACCGTTTATTTTTCGAAGAATGATCACTTGCATATTTGGATTGTCGGCGTTCGAAGAATTGAGAGCAACTTTTGCTCGCGCTATCTGTTTTGGACCCATAAGTACTTTTCAAAAAATGTGGCGACCGTTTTGGATTGAACTCGCTGCTTTTTCGTGACATATGAGGGCTTTTGGGCATTTGTTTTTAAAGAACGAGCACTTGCATATTTAGATTGTTGGCGTTCAAAGAATTGAGAGTAACTTTTGCACACGATATCCGTTTTGGGCCAATAAGTAATTTTCGAAAATGTAGCGACTATTTTGGATTGAACTCACGGCATCATCGTGACGTAAGAGGGATTTTCACCTTTTTTCGAAGAACGAGCACTTGCATAGTTGGATTGTCGGTGGTCGAAGAATTGAGCATAACTTTTGCACACAATTTCCATTTTAGGCCCATAAATACTTTTCGAAAATGTTGCAACAGTTTTGGATTGAACTCACGGCATCGTCATGATGTAATAGGGATTTTGGCCATTTGTTTAGAAGAACGAGCACTTGCATATTTGGATTGTCGGCGTTCGAAGAATTGAGCATAACTTTTGCATAAGGTTTTCGTTTTGGGCCCATAAATACTTTTCGAAAATGTAGCGACCGTTTTGGAATGAACTCACGTCATCATCGTGACTTAAGAGGGATTTTGACCGTTTGTTTTTCGAAGAACGAGCACTTGCATAGTTGGATTTCGACGTTCGAAGAATTGAGCGCAACTTCTGCACACGGTGTCCGTTCTGGGCCCATAAGTACTTTTTAGAAATGTAGCGATCATTTTGGATTGAACTCATGGAACCATCGTGACGTAAGAGGGATTTCGGGTGTTTGGTTTTTGAAGAACGAGCATTTACATATTTGGATTGTCGGCGTTCGAAGAATTGAGAGCAACTTTTGCTCGCGCTATCTGTTTTGGACCCATAAGTACTTTTCAAAAAATGTGGCGACCGTTTTGGATTGAACTCGCTGCTTTTTCGTGACATATGAGGGCTTTTGGGCATTTGTTTTTAAAGAACGAGCACTTGCATATTTAGATTGTTGGCGTTCAAAGAATTGAGAGTAACTTTTGCACACGATATCCGTTTTGGGCCAATAAGTAATTTTCGAAAATGTAGCGACTATTTTGGATTGAACTCACGGCATCATCGTGACGTAAGAGGGATTTTCACCTTTTTTCGAAGAACGAGCACTTGCATAGTTGGATTGTCGGTGGTCGAAGAATTGAGCATAACTTTTGCACACAATTTCCATTTTAGGCCCATAAATACTTTTCGAAAATGTTGCAACAGTTTTGGATTGAACTCACGGCATCGTCATGATGTAATAGGGATTTTGGCCATTTGTTTAGAAATTGTTCGAAGAATTGAGCTTAACTTTTGCAGACGGTGCCCGTTTTGGGCCCTTAAGTACTTTTCGAAAATGTAACGACATTTTTGGATTGAACACACAGCTTTATCATGATGTATGAGGGATTTTGAGCATTTTTTTTGAAGAACGAGCACTTGCACATTTGGATTGTCGACGTTCGAAGAATTGAGCGTAACTTTTACACACAGTGTTCGTTTTGGGCCCATAAGTACTTTTCGAAAATGTAGCGACCGTTTTGGATTGAACTCACCAATTGCCATGACGTATGAGGGATTTAGGGCTTTTTCTTTTGAAGAACGAGCACTTGCATATTTGGATTATCGGCGTTCGAAGAATTGAGCGTAACTTTTGCACACGGTGTCCGTTTTGGGCCCATATGTACTTTTCGAAAATGTAGCGACCCTTTTGGATTGAACTCACGGTATCATCATGATGTAAGAGGGATTTTGACCGTTTGTTTTTCGAAGAATGAGCACTTGCATATTTGGATTGTCAGCCTTCGAAGAATTGAGCGCAACTTTTGCGCACGGTGTCCGTTTTGGGCCCATAAGTACTTTTCGAAAATTTAGAGACCGTTTGGGATTGAACTCACAGCTTTTCCATGACGTATGACGGATTTTGGGCTTTTTTTCAAAGAACGAGTACATACATATTTGGATTGTTAACGTTCGAAGAATTGAGCATAACTTTTGCACACAGTTTCGGTTTTGGGCCCATAAGTACTTTTTGAAAGTGTAGCGACAATTTTGGAATGAACTCATGGCATCGTCGTGGCATAAGAGGGATTTCAGCCATTTTGTTTTTAGAAGAATGAGCACTTGCTTATTTAGATTGTCCGCGTTCGAAGGATTGAGCGTAAATTTTGCACACGATTTCCGTTTTGGGCCCATAAATACTTTTCGAAAATGTAGCAACCATTTTGGATTGAACTCATGGCATCGTCGTGATGTAAGAGGAATTTTGATCATTTTTTTTGAAGAACGAGCACTTACATAGTTGGATTGTCGACGTTCGAAGAATTGAGCGTAACTTTTGCACACGATTTTGATTTTGGGCCCATAAGTATTTTTCGAAAATGTAGCAACCATTTTGGATTGAACTCACGGCATCGTCGTGATGTAAGAGGAATTTTGATCATTTTTTTTGAAGAACGAGCACTTATATAGTTGGATTGTCGACGTTCGAAGAATTGAGCGTAACTTTTGTACACGGTGTTTGTTTTGAGCACATAAGTACTTCTCGAAAATGTAGCGACCGTTTTGGACTGAACTCATGGCATCATCATGACGTAAGAGGGATTTTAGCCGTTTTTTTTAAGAATAAGCATTTACATATTTGGATTACTGGCGTTCGGAGAATTGAGCGTAACTTTTGTACACGGTTTCAGTTTTGGGCCCATAAGTACTTCTCCAAAATGTAGCGACCATTTTGGATTGAAATCATGGCATCGTCATAACGTAAGAGGGATTTCGGCCGTTTGTTTTTTGAACAACAAGCACTTGTATATTTGGATTCTCGACGTTTGAAGAATGAGCGTAACTTTTGCACACTGTTTCTGCTTTGGGACAATAAGTACTTTCTGGAAATGTAGCGATCATTTTGGATTGAACTCACGACATCGTCATGACGTAAGAGGGATTTCGACCGTTTATTTTTCAAAGAACGAGCACTTGCATTGTTGAATTGTCGACGTTCGAAGAATTGAGCACAACTTTCGGACACGGTGTCCGTTCTGGGCCCATAAGTACTCTTCGAAAATGTAGCGACCATTTTAGACTGAACTCATAGCTTTACCGTGACGTGTGAGGGATTTTGGGTATTTTTTCAAAGAACGAGCACTTGCATATTTGGATTGTCGACGTTCGAAGAATTGAGCTTAACTTTTGCACACGGTGTCCGTTCTTGGCCCATAAGTACTTTTCGAAAATGTAGCGATCGTTTTGGATTGAACTCACCACTTTGCTGTGATATATGAGGGATTTCGTGCATTTTTCTTTTGAAGAACGAGCACTTGCACATTTGGATTGTCGGCGTTCGAAGAATTGAACGTAACGTTTCCACATGGTTTCTGTTTTGGGCCCATAAGTACTTTTCAGAAATGTAGCGACCGTTTTGGATTGAACTTGTGGCATCGTCGTGATGTAAGTGGGGTTTTGGCCGTTTGTTTTTTGAAAACGAGTACTTACATATTTGGATTGTCGACGTTCGAAGGATTGAGCGTAACTTTTGCACACGATTTTCATTTTTGACCCATAAGTACTTTTTGAAAATGTAGCGACCGTTTTGGATTGAACTCACGGCGCCGTCAGGACAAAAGAGGGATTTCGGGTGTTTGTTTTTTGAAGAACAAGCATTTGCATATTTGGATTGTCGACGTTCGAAGAATTGAGCGTAACTTTTACACACGGTGTCCGTTATGGGCCCGTAAGTACATTTCGAAAATGTAGCGACAGTTTTGGATTGAACTCACAGCTTTACCATGATGTATGTATGAGGGATTTCGGGCTTTTTTTCTAAGAACGAGCACTTGCACATTTGGATTGTCGGTGCTTGAAGAATTGAGCATAACTTTTGCACACGGTTTCCAATTTGGGCCCATAAATACTTTTCGAAAATGTAGTGACCATTTTGGATTGAACTCACGGCATCGTCATGACGTAAGATGGATTTCGGCATTTTTTTAACAAGAACGAGTACTTGCATATTTGGATTGTCGACGTTCGAAGAATTAAGCGTAACTTTTGCACACGGTTTCGGTTTTGGGCCCATAAGTACTTTTCAAAAATGTAGCGGCCATTTTGGAATGACCTCACGACATCATCGTGGCGTAAGAGGGATTTCAGCCATTTGTTTTTAGAAGAACGAGCATTTGCTTATTTGGATTGTCCGCGTTCGAAGGATTGAGCGTAAATTTTGCACACGATTTCCGTTTTGGGCCCATAAATATTTTTCGAAAATGTAGCGACCGTTTTGGATTGAACTCACGGCATCATCGTGACATAAGAGGAATTTTGAACATTTTTTCCGAAGAACGAGCACTTACATAGTTGGATTTAAGCGTAACTTTTGCACACGATTTCGATTTTCGGCCGATAAGTACTTTTTGAAAATGTAGCGACTTTTTTGGAAGGAACTCACGGCATTATCGTGGTGTAAGAGGGAATTCGGCCGTTTATTTTTAGAAGAACGAGCACTTGCTTATTTGGATTGTCGGCGTTCGAAGAATTGAGCGTAACTTTTGTACACGATTTCCGTTTTGGGCCCATAAATACTTTTCGAAAATGTAGCGACCGTTTTGGACTGAACTCAAGGCATCTTCGTGATGTAAGAGGGATTTCGATCTTTTTTTTGAAGAACGAACACTTGCATAGTTGGATTTCGACGTTCGAAGAATTGAGCGCAACTTCTACACACGGTGTCCGTTCTGGGCCCATAAGTACTTTTTAGAAATGTAGCGATCATTTTGGATTGAACTCATGGCACCATCGTGACGTAAGAGGGATTTCGGGTGTTTGGTTTTTGAAGAACGAGCATTTACCTATTTGGATTGTCGGCGTTCGAAGAATTGAGCGTAACTTTTGCACACGGTGTCTGTTTTAGGACCATAAGTACCTTTCGGAAATGTAGGGACGGTTTTGGATTGAACTCACAGCTTTACCATGACGTATGAGGGATTTCGGGCATTTTTTTCGATGACTGGGCACTTGCATATTTGGATTGTCGACTTTCGAAGAATGGAGAGTAACTTTTGCACTCGATTTTCGTTTTGGGCCAATAAGTACTTTTCGGAAATGTAGGGACCATTTTGGATTGAACTCATGGCATTGTCATGACGTAAGAGGGATTTCGGCCATTTGTATTCTGAACAACGAGCACTTGCATATTTGGCTTCTCGACGTTCGAAGAATTGAGCGTAACTTTTGCACACGATTTCCATTTTGGGCCCATAAGTACTTTTCGAAAACGTAGCGACCGTTTTGGATTGAACTCACGGCTTTTTTGGGACGTATGAGGGATTTCGATCATTTCTTTTTTGAAGAACAACACTTGCACAGTTGGATTGTCGGCGTTCAAAGAATTGAGCGCAACTTATGCACACGGTGTCCGTTCTGGGTCGATAAGTACTTTTCAAAAATGTAGCGACCATTTTGGATTGAACTCACAGCTTTGCCATGACGTATGAGGAATTTCGGGCCCTTTTTTTCAAAGAACGAGCACTTGCATATTTGGATTGTCGGCGTTCGAAGAATTGAGCTTAACTTTTGCACACGGTGTTCGTTTTGGGCCCATAAGTACTTTTCGAAAATGTAGCGATAGTTTTGGATTGAACTCACATCTTTAGCGTGATGTATCAGGGATTTTGGGCTTTTTTTTCGAAGAACGAGTGCTTGCATATTTGGATTATCGACTTTTGAAGAATTGAGCATAACTTTTGTACACGATGTTCGTTTTGAGCACATAAGTACTTCTCGAAAATGTAGCGACTGTTTTGGATTGAACTCATGGCATCGTCGTGACGTAAGAGGGATTTTGGCCGTTTGTTTTTTGAAGAACAAGCACTTGCTTATTTGGATTGTCGGCGTTCGAAGAATTGAGCGTAACTTTTGCACACGGTTTCCGTTTTGGGCCCATAAATACTTTTCGAAAATATAGCGACCGTTTTGGATTGAACACACGGCATCGTCGTGACGTAAGAGGGATTTCGATCTTTTTTTGAAGAACGAACAATTGCATAGTTGGATTTCGACGTTCGAAGAATTGAACGCAACTTCTGCACACGGAGTCCATTTTGGGCCCATAAGTACTTTTTAGAAATGTAGCGATCGTTTTGGATTGAACTCATGGCACGGTCGTGACGTAATAGGGATGTCGGGTGTTTGGTTTTTGAAGAACGAGCATTTACATATTTGGATTGTCGGCGTTCGAAGAATTGAACGTAACTTTTGCACACGGTGTCTATTTTAGGACCATAAGTACCTTTCGGAAATGTAGCGATAGTTTTGGATTGAACTAACAGCTTTACCGTGACGTATGAGGGATTTCGGGCATTTTTTCGATGACTGGGCACTTGCATATTTAGATTGTCGACTTTCGAAGAATGGAGAGTAACTTTTGCACTCGATTTTCATTTTGGGCCAATAAGTACTTTTCAGAAATGTAGGGCTCATTTTGGATTGAACTCATGGCATTGTCATGACGTAAGAGGGATTTCAGCCATTTTCTTCTGAACAACGAGCACTTGCATATTTGGATTCTCGACGTTCGAAGAATTGAGCGTAACTTTTGTACACGATTTCCGTTTTGGGCCCATAAGTACTTTTCGAAAACGTAGCGACCATTTTGGATTGAACTCACAGCTTTTTCGAGACGTATGAGGGATTTCGACCATTTCTTTTTTGAAGAACAACACTTGCACAGTTGGATTGTCGGCGTTCAAAGAATTGAGCGTAACTTATGCACACGGTGTCCGTTCTGGGCCGATAAGTACTTTTCAAAAATGTAGCGACCATTTTGGATTGAACTCACAGCATTGCCTTGACGTATGAGGAATTTCGGGCCCTTTTTTCAAAGAACGAGCACTTGCATATTTGGATTGTCGACGTTCGAAGAATTGAGCTTAACTTTTGCACACGGTGTTCGTTTTGGGCCCATAAGTACTTTTCGAAAATGTAGCGATAGTTTTGGATTGAACTCACATCTTTACCATGATATATGAGGGATTTCGGGCATTTTTTTCGAAGAACGAGCGCTTGCATTTTTAGATTGTCGAATTTTGAAGAATTGAGCGTAACTTTTGTACACGGTATTCGTTTTGAGCACATAAGTACTTCTTGAAAATGTAGCGACTGTTTTGGATTGAACTCATGGCATCGTCGTGACGTAAGAGGGATTTTGGCCGTTTGTTTTTTGAAGAACGAGCACTTGCTTATTTGGTTTGTCGGCGTTCGAAGAATTGAGTGTAACTTTTGCACACGGTTTCCGTTTTGGGCCCATAAATACTTTTCGAAAATATAGTGACCGTTTTGGATTGAACACAAGGCATCGTCGTGACGTAAGAGGGATTTCGATCTTTTTTTGAAGAACGAACAATTACATAGTTGGATTTCGGTGTTCGAAGAATTGAGCGCAACTTCTGCACACGGTGTCCGTTTTGGGCCCATAAGTACTTTTTAGAAATGTAGCGATCGTTTTGGATTGAACTCATGGCACCGTCGGGATGTAAGAGGGATTTCGGGTGTTTGGTTTTTGAAGAACGAGCATTTGCATATTTAGATTGCTGGCATTCGAAAAATTGAGCGTAACTTTTGCACACCGTGTCTGTTTTAGGATCATAAGTACCTTTCGAAAATGTAGCGACAGTTTTGGATTGAACTCGCAGCTTTAACGTGACGTATGAGGGATTTCGGGCATTTTTTTCGATGACTGGGCACTTGCATATTTGGATTGTCGACGTTTGAAGAATGGAGAGTAACTTTTGCACTCGATTTTCGTTTTGGGCCAATAAGTACTTTTCGAAAATGTAGCGACCATTTTGGACTGAACTCATGGCCTTGTCGTGACGTAAGAGGGATTTCGGCCGTTTATTTTCTGAACAACGAGCACTTGCATATTTGGATTCTCGACGTTCGAAGAATTGAGCGTAACTTTTACACACGATTTCCGTTTTGGGCCCATAAGTAATTTTCGAAAATGTAGCGACCGTTTTGGATTGAACTCACAGCTTTTCCGTGACGTATGAGGGATTTTGGGCTTTTTTCGAAGAACGAACACTTGCATATTTGAATTGTCGACGTTCGAAGAATTGAGCGTAACTTTTGCACACGGTTTCGATTTTGGGCCCATAAATACTTTTCGAAAATATAGCGACCGTTTTGGATTGAACTCACGGCATCGTCATGACGTAAGAGGGATTTTGATCCTTTTTTCGAAGAAGGAACACTTGCATAGTTGGATTTCGGCGTTCGAAGAATTGAGCACAACTTCTGCACACGGTGTCCGTTCTAGGCCCATAAGTACTTTTTGGAAATGTAGCGATCATTTTGGATTGAACTCATGGCACCGTGGTGACGTAAGAGGGATTTCGGGTGTTTGTTTTTTGAAGAATGAGCATTTGCATATTTGGATTGTCGGTGTTCGAAGAATTGAATCTAACTTTTGCACACAGTGTCTATTTTAGGACCATAAGTATCTTTCGGAAATGTAGCGACAGTTTTGGATTGAACTCACAGCTTTATCGTGACGTATGAGGGATTTCGGGCATTTTTTCGATGACTGGGCACTTGCATATTTGGATTGTCGACGTTCGAAGAATGGAGAATTACTTTTGCACTCGATTTTCGTTTTGGGCCAATAAGTACTTTTCGAAAATGTAGCGACCATTTTGGATTGAACTCATGGCATTGTCGTGACGTAAGAGGGATTTCAGCTGTTTGTTTTCTGAACAACGAGCACTTGCATATTTGGATTCTCGACGTTCAAAGAATTGAGCATAACTTTTGTACATGGTTTCCGTTTTGGGTCCATAAGTACTTTTCGAAAATGTAGTGACTGTTTTGGATTGAACTCACGATATCATCATAACGTAAGAGGGATTTCGACCATTTTTTTTTGAAGAACGAGCCCTTGCACAGTTGGATTGTTGGCGTTCAAAGAATTGAGCGCAACTTATGCACACGGTGTCCGTTCTGGGCCGATAAGTACATTTCAAAAATGTAGCGGCCATTTTGGATTGAACTCACAGCTTTGTCGTGACATATGAGGAATTTCGGGCCTTTTTTTCAAAGAACGAGCACTTGCATATTTGGATTGTCGGCATTCGAAAAATTGAGCTTAACTTTTGCACACGGTGTTCATTTTGGGCCCATAAGTACTTTTCAGAAATGTAGCGATAGTTTTGGATTGAATTCATAGCTTTACCATGATGTATGAGGGATTTCAGGCATTTTTTTCGAAGAACGAGCCCTTGCATATTTGGATTGTCGACGTTCGAAGAATTTAGCGTAACTTTTGTACACGGTGTTCATTTTGAGGACATAAGTACTTCTCGAAAATGTAGCGACCATTTTGGATTGAACTCATGGCATCGTTGTGACATAAGAGGGATTTCGACAGTTTGTTTTTTGAAGAATGAGCATTTACATATTTGGATTGTTGGCATTTGAAGAATTGAGCGTAACTTTTGTACACGGTTTTAGTTTTGGGCCCAGAAGTACTTCTCGAAAATGTAACGACCATTTTAGATTGAACTCATGGCATTGTCATGACGTAAGAACGATTTTGGCCATTTGTTTTTTGAACAACAAGCACTTGCATATTTGGATTCTCGACGTTTGTAGAATTGAGCGTAACTTTTGCACCCGGTTTCCGCTTTGGGACAATAAGTACTTTTCGAAAATGTAGCGATCATTTTGGATTGAACTCACGGTATCATCGTGATGTAAGAGGGATTTCAATCATTTGTTTTTCGAAGAACGAGCACTTGCATAGATGAATTGTCGACGTTCGAAGAAGTGAGCTCAACTTTTGGACACGGTGTCCGTTCTGGGCCCATAAGTACTCTTCGAAAATGTAGCGACCATTTTAGATTGAACTCACAGCTTTGCCATGACGTATGAGGGATTTTGGGTATTTTTTTTGAAGAACGAGCACTTGCATATTTGGGTTGTTGGCGTTCGAAGAATTGAGCTTAACTTTTGCACACGGTGTCCGTTCTTGGCCCATAAGTACTTTTCAAAAATGTAGCGATCGTTTTGGATTGAACTCACCACTTTGCTGTGATATATGAGGGATTTCATGCATTTTTCTTTTGAAGAACGAGCACTTGCACGTTTGGATTGTCGGCGTTTGAAGAATTGAACGTAACTTTTCCACATGGTTTCCGTTTTGGGCCCATAAGTACTTTTTAGAAATGTAGCGACCGTTTTGGATTGAACTCGTGGCATCGTCGTGATGTAAGAGGGATTTCGGCCGTTTGTTTTTTGAAGAACAAGCACTTGCATATTTGGATTGTCGACGTTCGAAGAATTGAGCGTAACTTTTGCACACGATTTTCATTTTTGAACCATAAGTACTTTTCGAAAATGTAGCGACCATTTTGGATTGAACCCACGGCACCGTCGTGACATAAAAGGGATTTTCGGTGTTTGTTTTTTGAAGAACGAGCATTTGCATATTTGGATTGTCGACGTTCGAAGAATTGAGCGTAACTTTTGTACACGGTGTCCGTTTTGGGCCCATAAGTACTTTTTAGAAATGTAGCGACCGTTTTGGATTGAACTCGTGGCATCGTCGTGATGTAAGAGGGATTTCGGCCGTTTGTTTTTTGAAGAACAAGCACTTGCATATTTGGATTGTCGACGTTCGAAGAATTGAGCGTAACTTTTGTACACGGTGTCCGTTTTGGGCCCATAAGTACCTTTCGGAAATGTAGCGATAGTTTTGGATTGAACTCACAGCTTTACCATGATGTATGAGGGATTTTGGGCTTTTTTTTCTAAGAACGAGCACTTGCACATTTCGATTGTCGGTGTTCGAAGAATTGAGCATAACTTTTACGCACTGTTTCCATTTTGGGCCCATAAATACTTTTCGAAAATGTAGCGACCATTTTGGATTGAACTCACGGCATCATCATGACGCAAGATGGATTTCGGCCATTTTTTTTAGAAGAACAAGCACTTGCATATTTGGATTGTCGACGTTCGAGGAATTGAATGTAACTTTTGCACACGGTTTCCGTTTTGGGCCAATAAATACTTTTTGAAAATGTAGCGACTATTTTAGATTGAACTCACCGCTTAGCCATGACGTATGACAGATTTTGGGCGTTTTAATTTCAAAGAACGAGCACTTGTATATTTAGATTGTCGACGTTCAAAGAATTGAGCGCAACTTTTGCGCACAGTGTCCGTTCTAGGCCTATAAGTACTTTTCAAAAATGTAGTGACCATTTTTTATTGAACTCATAGTTTTGTCATGACGTATCATGGATTTCGGACATTTTTTTCGAAGAATGAGCACTTGCATATTTGGATTGTCGACATTCGAAGAATTTTGAGCTTAACTTTTGCACACGGTGTCCATTTTGGGCTCGTAAGTACTTTTCGGTAATGCAGCCACAGTTTTGGATTGAACTCATAGCTTTATCATGACGTATGAGGGATTTTTGGCATTTTTTCGAAGAACGAGCATTTGCATATTTGGATTGTCGGCGTTTGAAGAATTGAGGGTAACTTTTGCACACAGTGTTCATTTTGGACCCATAAGTACTTTTCGAAAATGTAGCGACCGTTTTGGATTGAACTCACCGCTTTGCCATGATGTATGAGGGATTTCGGGCATTTTTCTTTCGAAGAACGAGTACTTGCATAGTTGGATTGTCGGCGTTCGAAGAGTTGAGCTTAACTTTTGCACACGGTGTCCGTTCTGGGCCCATAAGTACTTTTCGAAAGTGTAGCGACCGTTTTGGATTGAACTCATCACTTTGCCGTGACGTATGAGGGATTTGGGGCATTTTTCTTTAGAAGAACGAGCACTTGCATATTTGGATTGTTGACGTTCAAAGAATTGAGTGTAACTTTTGCTTATGGTTTCCATTTTGGGCCCATAAGTGCTTTTCGAAAATGTAGCGACCATTTTGGATTGAACTCACGGCATCGTCGTGATGTAAGAGGGATTTTGGCCATTTGTTTATTAAAGAACGAGCACTTGCATATTTGGATTGTCAACGTTCGAAGAATTGAGCGTAACTTTTGCACATGGTTTTCGTTTTAGGCCGATAAGTAATTTTTGGAAATGTAGCGATCATTTTGGATTGAACTCATACATCGTTGTGATGTAAGAGGGATGTCAACCGTTTGTTTTTCAAAGAACAAGCACTTGCTTATTTGGATTATCGACGTTCGAAGAATTGAGCATAACTTTTGCGCACAGTGTCCGTTTCGGGCCCATAAGTACTTTTCGAAAATGTAGCGACCATTTTGGATTGAACTCATGACATCTTCATGATGTAAGAGTGATTTCGACCGTTTGTTTTTTGAAGAACGAGCACGTGCATATTTGGATTGTCGGCGTTCGAAGAATTGAGCGTAACTTTTACACACGGTGTCTGTTTTGGGCCCATAAGTACTTTTTGAAAATGTAGCGACAATTTCGGATTGAACTCACCACTTTTTCATGAAGTATGAGGGATTTCAGGCGTTTGTTTTTCGAAGAACGAGCACTTACATATTTGGATTGTCGACATTCAAAGAATTGAGCGTAACTTTTCCACACGGCATCATCGTGACGTTAGAGGGATTTCGACCGTTTGTTTTTCAAAGAACGAGCACTTGCATAGTTGGATTGCCGACATTCAAAGAATTGAGCGCAACTTTTGCTCACGGTGTCCGTTCTGGGCCCATAAGTACTTTTCAAAAATTTAACGACCATTTTGGATTGAACTCACGGCACCGTTGTGACGTAAGAGGGATTTCAGGCCTTTTTCTTTTGAAGAATGAGCACTTGTATATCTGGATTGTTGGCGTTCGAGGAATTGGGCGTAACTTTTGCACACGGTTTCTATTTTGGGCCCATAAATAGCTTTTGAAAATGTAGCGACCGTTTTGGATTGAACTCACGGTATCATCATGACGTAAGAGGGATTTCAGCCGTTTGTTTTTTGAAGAACAAGCACTTGCAAATTTGGATTGTCGACGTTCGAAGAATTGAGCATAACTTTTGCACACGGTTTCCATTTTGGGCCCATAAATACTTTTCGAAAATGTAGCGACCATTTTGGATTGAACTCACCTCTTTGCCGTGATGTATGAGGGATTTCGGGCATTTTTTTCGAAGAATGAGCACTTACATATTTGGATTGTGGGCGTTCGAAGAATTGAGCATAACTTTTGCACACGGTTTTCGTTTTGGGCCCATAAGTGCTTTTCGAAAATGTAGCGACCGTTTTGGATTGAACTCACGGCATCGTTATGACGTAAGAGGGATATTGACCATTTGTTTTTCGAAGAACGAGCACTTGCATAATTAGATTGTCGACGTTCGAAGAATTGAGCGTAACTTTTGCACACGGTGTCCATTTTGGGCCCATAAGTACTTTTCAGAAATGTAGCAACCGTTTTGGATTGAATTCACGACATCGTCGTGATGTAAGAGAGATTTGGACCATTTTTTTTGATGATCGAGCACTTGCATATTTGGATTGTCGACGTTCAAAAAATTGAGCGCAACTTTTGCACACGGTGTTCGTTTTGGGCCCATAAGTACTTTTCTGAAATGTAGCGACCGTTTTGGATTGAACTCACCACTTTTTTGTGACGTATGAGGGATTTCGGGCATTTGTTTTACAAAGAACGAGCACTTGCATATTTGGATTGTCGGCATTCAAAGAATTGAGCGTAACTTTTACACGCGATTTTCATTTTGGGCCCATAAGTACTTTTCGTAAATGTAGCGACCGTTTTGGATTAAACTCACAGCATCGTCATGACGTAAGAGGGATTTCAGCCGTTTGTTTTTTGAAGAACGAGCACTTGCATATTTAGATTGTCGACGTTCGAAGAATTGAGCGTAACTTTTGCACACGGTGTCCGTTTTGGGCCAATAAGTACTTTTCAAAAATGTAGCGATCGTTTTGGAATGAACTCATGGCGTCATTGTGACGTAAGACGGATTTCAGCCATTTGTTTTTTTAAGAACGAGCGCTTGCATATTTGGATTGTCGGCGTTCGAAGAATTGAGCGTAACATTTGCACACGGTTTTCGTTTTGGGCCCATAAGTACTTTTTGAAAATGTAGCAACCATTTTGGATTGAACTCATGGCATCATCATGATGTAAGAGGAATTTTGGCCGTTTGGTTTTTGAAGAACGAGCTCTTGCATATTTGGATTGTCGGCGTTCGAAGAATTGAGCGTAATTTTTGTACACAATTTCTGTCTTGGGCCCATAAATACTTTTCGAAAATGTATCGACCATTTTGGATTGAACTCACCGCTTTACCGTGGTGCTTGAGGGATTTCAGGCATTTTTTTTGACAAACGAGTACTTGCATATTTGGATTGTCGACGTTCGAAGAATTGAGAGTAACTTTTGCACACGGTTTCCGTTTTGGACCCATAAGAACTTTTCAAAAATATAGCGACCGTTTTGGATTGAACTCACAGCATTATTGTGACGTAAGAGGGATTTTGGCCGTTTGTTTTTTGAAGAACGAGCACTTGCATATTTGGACTGTCGGTGTTCGAAGAATTGAGCGTAACTTTGGCACACGGTGTCCGTTTTGGGCCCATAAGTACTTTTCGAAAATTTAGTGACCGTTTTGGATTGATCTCACCGCTTTTCCGTGACGTATGAGGGATTTCAGGCATTTTTTTGGAAGAACGAGCACTTGTATATTTGGATTGTCGGCGTTTGAAGAATTGAACGTAACTTTTGCACACGATTTTCATTTTGGGCCCATAAGTACTTTTCGAAAATGTGGCAACTATTTTGGATTGAACTCACGGCATCATCATCATGTAAGAGGGATTTTGGATGTTTGTTTTTTGATGAACGAGCACTTGCATATTTGGATTGTCGACGTTTGAAGAATTGAGCGTAACTTTTGCCCACGGTTTCTGTTTTGGGTCCATAAGTAATTTTTGAAAATGTATCGACCATTTTGGATTGAACTCACCACTTTGTCGTGGCGTATGAGGGATTTCGGGCATTTTTTTCGAAGAACGAGAACTTGCATATTCGGATTGTCGGCATTCAAAGAATTGAGCGTAACTTTTGCACACGGTTTTTGTTTTGGGCCCATAAGTACTTTTCGATAATGTAGCGACAGTTTTGGATTGAACGCACGGCATCATCATGATGTAAAAGGGATTTCAGCTGTTTATTTTTTGATGAACGAGCACTTGCATAATTGGATTGTCGACGTTCGAAGAATTGAGCGTAACTTTTGCCCACGATTTTCGTTTTGGGTCCATAAGTACTTTTCGGAAATGTATCGACCATTTTGGATTGAACTCACCGCTTTGCCATGGCGTATGAGGGATTTCGGGCATTTTTTTCGAAGAACGAGCACTTGCATATTCAGATTGTCGGCGTTCAAAGAATTGAGCCTAACTTTTGCACACGGTTTCCGTTTTGGGCCCATAAGTACTTTTCGAAAATTTAGCGACTGTTTTGGATTGAACTCACGACATCATCGTGATGTAAGTGGGATTTCGGCAGTTTGTTTTTTGAAGAACGAGCACTTGCATATTCGGATTGTCGGCGTTCAGAGAATTGAGCGCAACTTTTGCACATAGTGTCCGTTTCAGGCCCATAAGTACTTTTCGAAAATGTAGCGGCCGTTTTCGATTGAACTCACAGCTTTACCATGATGTATTAGGGATTTTGGGCATTTTTTCGATGAACGAGCACTTGCATATTTGGATTGTCGGTGTTCGGAGAATTGAGCGTAACTTTTGCACACAGTGTCCATTTTGGGCCCATAAGTACTTTTCAGAAATGTAGCGACCGTTTTGGATTGAACTCTCCGCTTTGCTATGAGGGATTTCCGGCATTTTTCTTTCGAAGAACGAGCACTTGCATAGTTGGATTGTTGGCGTTCGAAGAATTGAGCATAACTGTTGCACACAGTTTCCGTTTTGGGGCCATAAGTACTTTTCGAAAATGTTGCAACCGTTTTGGATTGAACTCACGGCATCGTCGTAACATAAGAGGGATTTCAGCCATTTGCTTTTTGAAGAACGAGCACTTGCATATTTGGATTGTCGACGTTCGGAGAATTGGGTGTAACTTTTGCATACGATTTCCGTTTTGGGCCCATAAGTACTTTTCGAAAATGTAGCAACCGTTGTGGATTGAACTCATCCATCGTCACGACGTAAGAGGGATTTCGACAATTAATTTTTTGATGAACGAGCACTTGCATATTTGGATTGTCGGCGTTCAAAGAATTGAGCGTAACTTTTGTACACGGTGTCCTTTTTGGGCCCATAAATACTTTTCGAAAATGGAGCGACCGTTTTGGATTGAACTCACAGCCTTGTTGTGATGTATGAGGGATTTTGGGCATTTTTCTTTCGAAGAACGAGCACTTACATAATTGGATTGTCGGCGTTCGAAGAATTGAGCGTAACTTTTGCTCATGGTGTTCGTTTTGGGCCCATAAGTACTTTTCGAAAATGTAGCGACCGTTTTGGATTGAACTCACGGCATCGTCGTGACATAAGGGGGATTTTGACCGTATATTTTTTGAAGAACGAGCATTTGTATTTTTGGATTGTCGACGTTCAGAGAATTGAGCATAACTATTACATACGATTTTCGTTTTGGGCCCATAAGTACTTGTCGAAAGTAAAGTGACCGTTTTGGATTGAACTCATGGCATCATCGTGATGTAAGAGGGATTTTGACTGTTTGTTTTTCGAAGAATGGGCACTTTCATATTTAGATTGTCGACATTCGAAGAATTGAGTGTAACTTTTGCACACGGTGTCCGTTTTGGGCCCATTAGTACTTTTCAAAAATGTAGCGACCGTTTTGGATTGAACTCATAGCTTTACCGTGATGTATTAGGGATTTTGGGCATTTTTTTCGAAGAACGAACACTTGCATATTTGGATTGTCGGCGTGTGAAGAATTGAGCGTAACTTTTGCACACGGTGTTCGTTTTGGTCCATAAGTACTTTTCTGAAATGTAGCGACCATTTTGGATTGAACTTATGGCTTCATCGTGATGTAAGAGGGATTTCAATCTTTTGTTTTTTGAAGAACGAGCACTTACATACTTGGATTTTCGGCGTTCGAAGAATTGAGAGCACCTTTTGTACACGGTGTCCGTTCCGGGCCCATAAGTACTTTTCGAAAATGTAGCGACCGATTTAGATTGAACTCACCTCTTAGCCATGACGTATGATGGATTTCGGGCATTTTTCTTTCGAAGAATGAGCACTTGCATATTTGGATTGTCGGCGTTCGAAGAATTGAGCATAACTTTTGCACACGATTTTCGTTTTGGGCCCATAAGTACTTTTCAAAAATGTAGTGACCATTTTGGATCGAACTCACGGCATCGTCATGATGTAAGTGGGATTTCAGCCTTTTGTTTTTGGAAGAACGAGCACTTGCATATTTGGATTATCGGCGTTCGGAGAATTGAGCGTAACTTTTGCACACGGTGTTCGCTTTGGGCCCATAAGCACTTTTCGAAAATGTGGCGACCGTTTTGGATTGAACTATCAGCATCATCATGGCGTAAGAGGGATTTCGACCCTTTGTTTTTCAAAGAACGAGCACTTGTATATTTGGATTGTCGATGTTCGAAGAATAGAGCACAACTTTTGCACATGGTGTCCGTTCTGGGGCCGTAAGTATTTTTCAAAAATGTAGCGACCATTTTGGATTGAACTCACCACTTAGTCATGATGTATGAGGGATTTTGGGCATTTTTATTTCGAAGAACGAGCATTTTCATAATTAGATTGTCAGCGTTTGGAATATTGAGCGTAACTTTTGCACATGGTTTCCGTTTTGGGCCTATAAGTACTTTTCGAAAATGTAGTGATCATTTTTTATTGAACTCACGCATCATCGTGATGTAAGAGGGATTTCAACCATTTATTTTTTGATGAACAAGCACTTTGCACATTTAGATTGTCAGCGTTCAAATAATTGAGCATAACTTTTGCACACGGTGTCCGTTTTGGGCCCATAAGTACTTTTCAGAAATGTAGCGACCATTTTGGATTGAACTCACCACTTTACTGTGATGTATAAGGGATTTCGGGCATTTTTCGTTCGAAGAACGAGCACTTACATAATTGGATTGTCGGCTTTCGAAGAATTGAGTGTGATTTTTGCACACGGTGTTCGTTTTGGGCCCATAAGTACTTTTCGAAAATGTAGCGATCATTTTGGATTGAACTCACGACATCATCATGACGTAAGAGGTATTTCAACCGTTTGTTTTTTGAAGAACAAGCACTTACATATTTGGATTGTTGACGTTCAAAGAATTGAGCGTAACTTTTGCACACGGGGTCCATTTTGGGCCCATAAGTACTTTTCGAAAATGTAGTGACCATTTTGGATTGAACTCACGTATCATCACGACGTAAGAGGGATTTTGACCATTAATTTTTCGATGAACGAGCACTTGCATATTTGGATTGTCCCCGTTTGAAGAATTGAGCGTAACTTTTGCACACGATTTCCGTTTTGGGCCCATAAGTACTTTTCGAAAATGTAACGACCATTTTGGATTAAACTCACGCATCGTCATGATGTAAGAGGGATTTTGACCGTTTGTTTTTCGATGAATGAGCACTAGCATATTTGGATTGTCAGCGTTCAAAGAATTGGGCATAACTTTTGCACACGGTGTCCGTTTTGGCCCATAAGTACTTTTCGAAAATGTAGCGACTATTTTGGATTGAACTCAGTGCTTTGCTTTGACGTATGAGGAATTTCGGGCATTTTCTTTCAAAGAACGAGCACTTACATGATTGGGTTGTCGACATTTGAAGAATCGTAACTTTTTCTCACGATGTTCATTTTGGGCCCATAAGTACTTTTCAAAAATGTAGCGACCGTTTCGGATTAAACTCATGGCATCTTCGTGATGTAAGATGGATTTCGACTATTTGTTTTTTGAAGAATGAGCACTTGCATATTTGGATTGTCAGCGCTCGAAGAATTGAGCTTAACTTTTGTACACGGGGTCAGTTTTGGGCCCATAAGTACTTTTTCGAAAATGTAGCAACCGTTTTGGATTGAACACAACATAAGAGGGATTTTGACTGTTAATTTTTCGATGAACGAGTACTTGCATATTTGGATTGTCGGCGTTCGAAGAATTGAGTGTAACTTTTGCACACGATTTCCATTTTGGGCCCATAAGTACTTTTCGGAAATGTAATGACCGTTTTGGATTAAACTCATGCATAATCGTGACGTAAGAGGGATTTTGACCATTTTTTTTCCGATGAATGAGCACTTGCATATTTGGATTGTCAGCGTTCGAAGAATTGGGCGTAACTTTTGTACACGATGTCCGTTTTGGCCCATAAGTACTTTTCAAAAATGAAGCGCCCGTTTTGGATTGAACTCAGTGCTTTGTTGTGACGTATGAGGGATTTTGGGCATTTTCTTTTGAAGAATGAGCACTTACATGATTGGATTGTCGACGTTCGAAGAATTGAGCGTAACTTTTGCTCACGATGTTCGTTTTGGGTCCATAAGTACTTTTCAAAAATGTAACGACCGTTTTGGATTGAACTCATGGCATCTTTGTGATGTAAGAGGGATTTTGGCTGTTTGTTTTTCGAAGAATGAGTACTTGCATGTTTGGATTGTCGGTGTTCGAAGAATTGAGCGTAACTTTTGCACGATGTTTCCGTTTTGGGTCCATAAATACTTTTCGTAAATAAAGCGACCGTTTTGGATTAAACTCACGGCATCGTCATGATGTAAGAGGGATTTCAACCGTTTGTTGTTTGAAGAACGAGCACTTTCATATTTGGTTTGTCGGCCTTCAAAGAATTGTGCGTAACTTTTGCACACGGGATCCGTTTGGGCCCATAAGTACTTTTCGAAAATGCAGCGATCGTTTTGGATTGAACTCATAGCTTTACCGTGATGTATGAGGAATTTTGGGCATTTTTTTCGAAGAACGAGCACTTGCATATTTGGATTGTCGGCGTTCGAAGAATTGAGCGTAACTTTTGCACACGGTGTTTGTTTTGGGCCCATAAGTACTTTTCGAAAATGTAGCGATCATTTTGGATTGAACTTAAGGCATCGTCGTGACATAAGAGGGATTTCGATCTTTTTTTATGAAGAATGAGCACTTGCATATTTAGATTGTCGGCGTTGGAAGAATTAAGCGCAACTTCTGCACACGGTGTCCGTTCTGGGCCCATAAGTACTTTTCAAAAATGTACCGACCGTTTTGGAAATAACTCACCGCTTAGCCATGATGTATGAGGGATTTCAAGTGTTTTTCTTTCAAAGAAAGAGCACTTGCATATTTGGATTGTCGGCGTTCGAAGAATTGAGCCTAACTTTTGCACACTGTTTCGATTTTGGGCCCATAAGTACTTTCGGAAATAAGGCGACAGTTTTGGATTGAACTCACGGCATCATCGTGATGTAAGAGGGATTTCGACCATTTATTTTTCAAAGAATGAGCACTTTCATATTTGGTTTGTCGGCCTTCGAAGAATTGTGCGTAACTTTTGCACACGGGGTCCGTTTGGTCCCATAAGTACTTTTCGAAAATGCAGCGACCGTTTTGGATTGAACTCATAGCTTTATCGTGATGTATGAGGAATTTTGGGCATTTTTTTCGAAAAACGAGCACTTGCATATTTGGATTGCCAGCGTTCGAAGAATTGAGTGTAACTTTTGCACACGTTGTTTGTTTTTGGCCCATAAGTACTTTTCGAAAATGTAGCGACCGTTTTGGATTGAACTTACGACATCGTCTTGACATAAGAGGGATTTCGATCTTTTTTATTAAGAATGAGCACTTGCATATTTGGATTGTCGGCGTTGGAAGAATTAAGCACAACTTTTGCACACGGTGTCCTTTCTGGGCCCATAAGTACTTTTCAAAAATGTACCGACCATTTTGGAAATAACTCACCGCTTAGCCATGATGTATGAGGGATTTCAAGTGTTTTTATTTCAAAGAATGAGCACTTGCATATTTGGATTGTCGGCGTTCGGAGAATTGAGCGTAACTTTTGCACACATGTTCGTTTTGGGCCCATAAGTACTTTTCGAAGATGTAGGACCGTTTTGGATTGAACTCACGGCATCGTCGTGACATAAGAGGGATATCGACCGTTTGTTTTTTGAAGAATGATCACCTGCATATTTGGATTGTCGGCATTCGAAGAATTGAGCGTAACTTTTGTACACGGTTTCCTTTTGGGGCCCATAAGTACTTTTCGAAAATGTAGCGACCGTTTTGGATTGAACTCATGACATCATCATGACGTAAGTGGGATTTCAGCCATCTGTATTTTGAAGAATGAGCATTTGCATATTTGGATTGTCGGCGTTCGGAGAATTGAGCGTAACTTTTGCACACGGTGTTCGTTTTGGACCCATAAGTACTTTCCAAAAATGTAGCGACCGTTTTGGATTGAACTCACGGCATCATCGTGGCGTAAGAGGGATATCGACCGTTTGTTTTTTGAAGAATGAGCACTTGCATATTTGGATTGTCGGCGTTCGAAGAATTGAGCGTAACTTTTGCACACAGTTTCCGTTTTGGGCCCATAAGTACTTTTCGAAAATGCAGCGATTGTTTTGGATTGAACTCACGGCATCGTCATGATGTAAGTGGGATTTTGGCCGTTTGCTTTTTGAAGAACGAGCATTTGCATATTCGGATTGTCGGCGTTCAGAGAATTGAGCGTAACTTTTGCACATGGTGTTCGTATTGGGCCCATAAGTACTTTTCGAAAATGTAGCGACCGTTTTGGATTGAACTCCTAGCATTGTCTTGACGTAAGAGGGATTTCGACCCTTTGTTTTTTGAAGAATGAGCACTTGCATATTTGGATTGTCGGCGTTCGGAGAATTGAGCGTAACTTTTGCACATGGTTTCCGTATTGGGCCCATAAGTACTTTTCTGAAATGTAGCGATCGTTTTGGATTGAACTCACGCATCGTCATGATGTAAGAGGGATTTCAACTATTTTTTTCGATCAACGAGCACTTGCATATTTGGATTGTCGTCGTTCGAAGAATTTAGCGTAACTTTTGCACACGGTGTCCATTTGGGCCCCATAAATACTTTTTAGAAATGTAGCGACCGTTTTGGATTGAACTCACCACTTTACTATGACGTATGAGGGATTTTGGGAATTTTTGTTTCGAAGAACAAGCACTTACATAATTTGATTATCGGCGCTCGAAGAATTAAGTGTAACTTTTGCACACGGTGTTCGTTTTAGGCCCATAAGTACTTTTCGAAAATGTAGCGACCGTTTTAGATTGAACTCCCAGCATCGTCATGACGTAAGAGGGATTTTGACCGTTTGTTTTTTGAAGAACGAGCACTTGCATATTTGGATTGTCGGCGTTCGAAGAATTGAGCATAACTTTTGCACACGAGGTCCGTTTTTGGCCCATAAGTACTTTTCGAAAATGTAGCAACCATTTTGGATTGAACTCACAGCTTTACCGTGATGTATGAGGGATTTTGGGCCTTTTTTTTAGAAGATCAAGCACTTGCATATTTGGATTGTTGGCGTTCGAAAAATTGAGCGTAACTTTTGCACACGTTGTTCGTTTTGGGCCCATAACTACTTTTCGAAAATGTAGCGACCGTTTTGGATTGAACTTACGGCATTATCGTGATGTAAGAGGGATTTTAATTGTTTGTTTTTTGAAGAACGAACACTTACATATTTGGAATGTCGGCGTTCGAAGAATGGAGCTCAACTTTTGCACTTGGTGTCCGTTCAAGGCCCATAAGTACTTTTCAAAAATGTAGCGACCGTTTTGGATTGAACTCACCACTTAGCTGTGGCGTATGAGGGAGTTCGGGCATTTTTCTTTTGAAGAAGGAGCACTTGCATATTTGGATTGTGCCCGTTCGAAGAATTGAGCGTAACTTTTGCACACCGTTTCCATTTTGGGGACATAAGTAGTTTTCAGAAATGTAGAGACCATTTTGAATTGAACTTATGGCATCATCATGACGTAAGAGGGATTTCGCCCATTTGTTTTTTGAAGAACTAGCACTTTCATATTTAGATTGTCGGCGTTCGGAGAATTGAGTGTAACTTTTGCACACGAATTTCGTTTTGGGCCCATAAGTACTTTTCGGAAATGTAGCGACCGTTTTGGATTGAACTCACGCATCATTGCGACATAAGAGGAATTTTAACCATTAATTTTTTGATGAACGAGTACTTGCATATTTGGATTGTCAGCGTTCGAAAAATTGAGCGTAACTTTTGCATACTGTGTCCGTTTTGGGCCCATAAGTACTTTCCAGAAATGTAGCAACCATTTTGGATTAAACTCACCACTTTATTGTGATGTATGAGGGATTTTGAGCATTTTTCTTTCGAAAAATGAGCACTTACATAATTAGATTGTTGGCGTTCGAAGAATTGAGCGTAACTTTGGCACACGGTGTTTGTTTTGGGCCCATAATAGTTTTCGAAAATGTAGCGACCATTTTGGATTGAACTCACGGCATCGTCATGACGTAAGAGGGATTTTGAGCATTTGTTTTTTGAAGAATGAGCACTCGCATATTTGGTTTGTTGGCATTCGAAGAATTGAGCGTAGCTTTTGCACACGGTTTCCGTTTTGGGCCCATAAGTACTTTTCGAAAATGTAGCGACCATTTTGGATTGAACTTACAGCATTATCGTGATGTAAGAGGGATTTTAATCGTTTGTTTTTGGAAGAACGAACACTTACATATTTGGAATGTCGGTGTTCGAAGAATGGAGCGCAACTTTTGCACTTGGTGTCCGTTCAAGGCCCATAAGTACTTTTCGAAAATGTAGCGATCGTTTCAGACTGAACTCACAGCTTTACCGTGATGTATGAGGGATTTTGGGCATTTCTTTTCGAAGAACGAGCACTTGCATATTTGGATTGTCGGCATTCGAAGAATTGAGTTTAACTTTTGCACACAGTGTTCGTTTTGGTCCCATAAGTACTTTTCGGAAATGTAGCGTCCATTTTAGATAGAACTTACGGCATCATCGTGATGTAAGAGGGCTTTCAATTGTTTGTTTTTCGAAGAACGAGCACTTGCATATTTGGATTGTCAGCGTTCGAAGAATTGTGCTTAACCTTTGCTCACGATTTCCGTTTCGGGCTCATAAGTACTTTTCGGAAATGTAGCGACCGTTTTGGATTGAAATCACAGCATCATCGTGACGTAAGTGGGATTTTTGCTGTTTGTTTTTTGAAGAACGAGCACTTGAATATTTGGATTGTCGACGTTTAGAGAATTGAAAATAACTTTTGCACACGATTTTCGTTTACGGCCCTTAAGTACTTTTCGGACATGTAGCGACCGTTTCGGATTGGACCCTTCGACCATCTTTTTTTGAAGAACGAGAACTTGCATATTTGGATTGTCGACGTTCGAAGAATTGAGCGTAACTTTTGCACATGGTGTACATTTTGGGCCCATAAGTACTTTTCAGAAATGTAGCGACCGTTTTGGATTGAACTCATAGCTTTGCCATGTCCTATAAGGTATTTCAGGCATTTTTTTGAAGAATGAGCACTTGCATATTTAGATTGTCGACGTTCGAAGAATTGAGCGCAACTTTTGCACACAGTTTTCGTTTTGGGCCCACAAGTACTTTTCGAAAATGTAACGACCATTTTGGATCGAACTCACGGCATCGTTGTGAAATAAGAGGGATTTTGGCCATTTGTTTTTTGAAGAACTAGCACTTGCATATTTGGATTGTCGGCTTTCGGAGAATTGAGCGTAACTTTTGCACACGTGTTCGTTTTGGGCCCATAAGTACTTTTCGAAGATGTTGGACTGTTTTGGATTGAACTCACGGCATCGTTGTGACATAAGAGGGAAATCGATCATTGTTTTTTGAAGAATGATCACCTGCGTATTTGGATTGTCGGCATTTGAAGAATTGAGCGTAACTTTTGCACACGGTTTCCATTTTGGGCCCATAAGTACTTTTCAAAAATGTAGCGACCGTTTTGGATTGAACTCACGGCATCATCGTGACGTAAGTGGGATTTCGACCGTTTGTATTTTGAAGAACGAGCACTTGCATATTTGGATTGTTGGCGTTCGGAGAATTGAGCGTAACTTTTGCACACGGTGTTCGTTTTGGGCCCATAAGTACTTTCCAAAAATGTAGCGACCGTTTTGGATTGAACTCGAGGCATCATTGTGGCGTAAGAGGGATATCGACCATTTTTTTTTTGAAGAATGAGCACTTGCATATTTGGATTGTCGGCGTTCGAAAAATTGAGCCTAACTTTTCCACACGGTTTCCGTTTTGGGTCCATAAGTACTTTTCGAAAATGTAGCGACTGTTTTGGATTGAACTCACGGCATCGTCATGATGTAAGTGGGATTTCGGCCGTTTGTTTTTTGAAGAACGAGCACTTGCATATTCGGATTGTCGGCGTTCAGAGAATTGAGCGTAACTTTTGCACATGGTGTTCGTATTGGGCCCATAAGTACTTTTCGAAAATGTAGCGACCGTTTTGGATTGAACTCCTGGCATTGTCGTGACGTAAGAGGGATATCAACCCTTTATTTTTTGAAAAATGACCACTTGCATATTTGGATTGTCGGCGTTTGGAGAATTGAGCGTAACTTTTGCACATGGTTTCCGTTTTAGGCCCATAAGTACTTTTCAAAAATGTAGCGATCGTTTTGGATTGAACTCAGGCATCGTCATGATGTAAGGGGGATTTCAACTATTTTTTTCGATCAACGAGCACTTGCATATTTGGATTGTCGTCGTTCGAAGAATTGAGCGTAACTTTTGCACACGGTGTCTATTTGGGCCCCATAAATACTTTTTAGAAATGTAGCGATCATTTTGGATTGAACTCACCACTTTACTATGACATATGAGGGATTTTGGGCATTTTTGTTTTGAAGAACGAGCACTTACATAATTTGATTATCGGCGCTCGAAGAATTAAGTGTAACTTTTGCACACGGTGTTCGTTTTGGGCCCATAAGTACTTTTCGAAAATGTAGCGACCGTTTTGGATTGAACTCCCGGCATCGTCATGACGTAAGAGGGATTTTGACCGTTTGTTTTTTGAAGAACGAGCACTTGCATATTTGGATTGTCGGCGTTCGAAGAATTGAGCGTAACTTTTGCACACGAGGTCCGTTTTTGGCCCATAAGTACTTTTCAAAAATGTAGCAACCATTTTGGATTGAACTCACAGCTTTACCGTGATGTATGAGGGATTTTGGGCCTTTTTTTTAGAAGATCAAGAACTTGCATATTTGGATTGTTGGCGTTCGAAAAATTGAGCGTAACTTTTGGACACGTTGTTCGTTTTGAGCCCATAAGTACTTTTTCGAAAATGTAGCGACCATTTTGGATTGAACTTACGGCATTATCGTGATGTAAGAGGGATTTTAATCGTTTGTTTTTTGAAGAACGAACACTTACATATTTGGAATGTCGGCGTTCGAAGAATGGAGCGCAACTTTTGCACTTGGTGTCCGTTCATGGCCCATAAGTACTTTTCAAAAATGTAACGACTGTTTTGGATTGAACTCACCACTTAGCCGTGACGTATGAGGGAGTTCGGGCATTTTTCTTTTGAAGAACGAGCACTTGCATATTTGGATTGTGGCCGTTCGAAGAATTGAGCGTAACTTTTGCACACGGTTTCCATTTTGGGGACATAAGTACTTTTCAGAAATGTAGCGACCATTTTGAATTGAACTTATGGCATCATCATGACGTAAGAGGGATTTCGCCCATTTGTTTTTTGAAGAACTAGTACTTGCATATTTAGATTGTCGGCGTTCGGAGAATTGAGTATAACTTTTGCACACGATTTTCGTTTTGGGCCCATAAGTACTTTTCGAAAATGTAGCGACCATTTTGGATTGAACTCATGCATCATCGCGACATAAGAGGAATTTTAACCGTTAATTTTTTGATGAACGAGCACTTGCATATTTGGATTGTCAGCGTTCGAAAAATTGAGCGTAGCTTTTGCACACAGTGTCTGTTTTGGGCCCATAAGTACTTTCTAGAAATGTAGCAACCATTTTGGATTAAACTCACCACTTTGTTGTGATGTATGAGGGATTTTGAGCATTTTTCTTTCGAAAAATGAGCACTTACATAATTGGATTGTTGGCGTTCGAAGAATTGAGCGTAACTTTGGCACACGGTGTTTGTTTTGGGCCCATAATAGTTTTCGAAAATGTAGCGACCATTTTGGATTGAACTCACGGCATCGTCATGACGTAAGAGGGATTTTGAGCATTTGTTTTTTGAAGAATGAGCACTCGCATATTTGGTTTGTTGGCATTCGAAGAATTGAGCGTAACTTTTGCACACGGTTTCCATTTTGGGCCCATAAATACTTTTTGGAAATAAAGCGACAATTTTGGATTGAACTCATAGCATCGTCGTGACGTAAGAGGGATTTCGACCTTTTGTTTTTCAAAGAACGAGCACTTTCATATTTGGATTGTCGGCATTCGAAGAATTGAGTATAACTTTTGCACACGATGTCCATTTTGAGCCCATAAGTACTTTTCGAAAATGTCGCGATCGTTTCAAACTGAACTCACAGCTTTACCGTGATGTATGAGGGATTTTGGGCATTTCTTTTCGAAGAACGAGCACTTGCATATTTGGATTGTCGGCATTCGAAGAATTGAGTTTAACTTTTGCACATAGTGTTCGTTTTGGTCCCATAAGTACTTTTCGGAAATGTAGCGTCCATTTTAGATAGAACTTACAGCATCATCGTGATGTAAGAGGGATTTCGATCGTTTGTTTTTCGAAGAACGAGCACTTGCATATTTGGATTGTCGGCGTTCGAAGAATTGAGCTTAACTTTTGCTCACGATTTCCGTTTTGGGCTCATAAGTACTTTTCGGAAATGTAGCGACCGTTTTGGATTGAAATCACAGCATCATCGTGACGTAAGTGGGATTTTTGCTGTTTGTTTTTTGAAGAACGAGCACTTGAATATTTGGATTGTCGACGTTTAGAGAATTGAAAATAACTTTTGCACACCGTTTTCGTTTTCGGCCCATAAGTACTTTTCGGACATGTAGCGACCGTTTCGGATTGGACCCATGCATCGTTGTGACGTAATAGGGATTTCGGCCATTTTTTTTGAAGAATGAGCACTTGTATATTTGGATTGTCGGCGTTTGAAGAATTGAGCGCAACTTTTGCACATGGTATCCATTTTGGGCCCATAAGTACTTTTCAGAAATGTAGCGAACGTTTTGGATTGAACTCATAGATTTGCCATGTCGTATAAGGTATTTCAGGCATTTTTTCGAAGAACGAGCACTTGCATATTTAGATTGTCGACGTTCGAAGAATTGAGCGCAACTTTTGCACACAGTTTTCGTTTTGGGCCCACAAGTACTTTTCGAAAATGTAACGACCATTTTGGATCGAACTCACGGCATCATTGTGAAATAAGAGGGATTTTGGCCATTTGTTTTTTGAAGAACTAGCACTTGCATATTTGGATTGTCGGCTTTCGGAGAATTGAGCGTAACTTTTGCACACGTGTTCGTTTTGGACCCATAAGTACTTTTCGAAGATGTAGGACCGTTTTGGACTGAACTCACGGCATCGTCGTGACATAAGAGGGATATCGACCGTTTGTTTTTTGAAGAATGATCACGTGCGTATTTGGATTGTCGGCGTTCGAAGAATTGAGCGTAACTTTGGCACACCGTGTTTGTTTTGGGCCCAAAAGTACTTTTCGAAAATGTAGCGACCGTTTTGGATTGAACTCACGGCATCATCATGACTAAAGTGGGATTTTGGCCGTTTGTATTTTGAAGAACGAGCACTTGCATATTTGGATTGTCGGCGTTCGGAGAATTGAGCGTAACTTTTGCACACGGTGTTCGTTTTGGGCCCATAAGTACTTTCCAAAAATGTAGCGACCATTTTGGATTGAACTCACGGCATCATAGTGGCGTAAGAGGGATATCGACCGTTTGTTTTTTTAAGAATGAGCACTTGCATATTTGGATTGTCGGCATTCGAAGAATTGAGCCTAACTTTTGCACACGGTTTCCGTTTTGGGCCCATAAGTACTTTTCGAAAATTTAGCGACTGTTTTGGATTGAACTCACGACATCGTCATGATGTAAGTGGGATTTCGGCAGTTTGTTTTTTGAAGAACGAGCACTTGCATATTCGGATTGTCGGCGTTCAGAGAATTGAGCGTAACTTTTGCACATGGTGTTCGTATTGGGCCCATAATTAGTTTTCGAAAATGTAGCGACCGTTTTGGATTGAACTCCTGGCATTGTCGTGACGTAAGAGGGATATCAACCCTTTGTTTTTTGAAGAATGAACACTTGCATATTTGGATTGTCGGCGTTCGGAGATTTGTGCGTAACTTTTGCACATGGTTTCCGTTTTGGGCCCATAAGTACTTTTCGAAAATGTAGCGACCATTTTGGATGGAACTCACGCATCGTCATGATGTAAGAGGGATTTCAACTATTTTTTTTGATCAACGAGCACTTGCATATTTGGATTGTCGTCGTTCGAAGAATTTAGCGTAACTTTTGCACACGGTGTCCATTTGGGCCCCATAAATACTTTTTAGAAATGTAGCGACCGTTTTAGATTGAACTCACCACTTTACTATGACGTATGAGGGATTTTGGACATTTTTGTTTTGAAGAACGAGCACTTACATAATTTGATTATCGGCGCTCGAAGAATTAAGTGTAACTTTTACACACGGTGTTCGTTTTGGGCCCATAAGTACTTTTCGAAAATGTAGCAACCGTTTTGGATTGAACTCCCGGCATCGTCATGACGTAAGAGGGATTTTGGCCATTTGTTTTTTGAAGAACGAGCACTTGCATATTTGGATTGTCGACGTTCGAAGAATTGAGTGTAACTTTTGCACACGAGGTCTGTTTTTGGCCCATAAGTACTTTTCGAAAATGTAGCAACCATTTTGGATTGAACTCACAGCTTTACCGTGATGTATTTTTCGGCCCATAAGTACTTTTCGAAAATGTAGCAACCATTTTGGATTGAACTCACAGCTTTACCGTGATGTATGAGGGATTTTGGGCCTTTTTTTTAGAAGATCAATAACTTGCATAATTGGATTGTTGGCATTCGAAAAATTGAGCGTAACTTTTGCACACGTTGTTTGTTTTGAGCCCATAAGTACTTTTCAAAAATGTAGCGACCATTTTGGATTGAACTTACAGCATTATCGTGATGTAAGAGGGATTTTAATCGTTTGTTTTTTGAAGAACGAACACTTACATATTTGGAATGTCGGTGTTCGAAGAATGGAGCGCAACTTTTGCACTTGGTGTCCGTTCAAGGCCCATAAGTACTTTTCGAAAATGTAGCGATCGTTTCAGACTGAACTCACAGCTTTACCGTGATGTATGAGGGATTTTGGGCATTTCTTTTCGAAGAACGAGCACTTGCATATTTGGATTGTCGACGTTCGAAGAATTGAGCGTAACTTTTGCACATGGTGTCCATTTTGGGCCCATAAGTACTTTTCAGAAATGTAGCGACCGTTTTAGATTGAACTCATAGCTTTGCCATGTCCTATAAGGTATTTCAGGCATTTTTTCGAAGAATGAGCACTTGCATATTTAGATTGTCGACGTTCAAAGAATTGAGCGCAACTTTTGCACACAGTTTCCGTTTTGGGCCCACAAGTACTTTTCGAAAATGTAACAACCATTTTCGATCGAACTCACGGCATCGTTGTGAAATAAGAGGGATTTTGGCCATTTGTTTTTTGAAGAACTAGCACTTGCATATTTGGATTGTCGGCTTTCGGAGAATTGAGCGTAACTTTTGTACATGGTTTTCGTTTTCGGCCCATAAGTACTTTTCGAACATGTAGCGACCATTTTGGATTGAACCCACGCATCATCGTGATGTAACAGGGATTTCGGCCATTTGTTTTTTGAAGAACGAGCACTTGCATATTTGGATTGTTGGCGTTCGAAGAATTGAGCGTAACTTTTGCACATGGTGTCCATTTTGGGCCCATAAGTACTTTTTAGAAATGTAACGACCGTTTTGGATTGAACTCACAGCTTTGCCGTGTCGTATAAGGTATTTCGGGAATTTTTTCGAAGAACGAGTACTTGCATATTTAGATTGTCGACGTTCGAAGAATTGAGGGCAACTTTTGCACACGGTTTTCGTTTTGGGCCCACAAGTACTTTTCGAAAAGGTAGCGACCGTTTTGGATTGAACTCACGACATCGTCGTGATATAAGAGGGATTTTGCCCATTTATTTTTGAAGAACTAGTACTTGCATATTTGGATTGTCGACGTTCGGAGAATTGAGCGTAATTTTTGCACACGATTTCTGTTTTGGGCCCATAAGTACTTTTCGAAAATATAGCGACCGTTTTGGATTGAACTCACGCATCATCATGATGTAAGAGGGATTTTGACCATTAATTTTTCAATGAACGAGCACTTGCATATTTGGATTGTCGGCGTTCAAAGAATTGAGCATAATTTTTGCACAAGGTGTCAATTTTGGGCACATAAGTACTTTTTGGAAATGTAGCAACCATTTTGGATTGAACTCACCGCTTTGCTGTGATGTATGAGGGCTTTCGGGCATTTTTCTTTCGACGAACGAGCACTTATATAATTGGATTGTTGGCATTCGAAGAATTGAGCGTAAATTTTGCACACGGTGTTCGTTTTGGGCCCATAAGTTCTTTTCGAAAATGTAGCGACCGTTTTGGATTGGACTCATGGCATCGTCGTGACGTAAGAGGGATATCGATCGTTTGTTTTTTGAAGAACAAGCACTTACATATTTGGATTGTCGGCGTTCAAGGAATTGAGCGTAACTTTTGCACACGATTTTCGTTTTGGGCCCGTAAGTACTTTTCGAAAATGTAGCGATCGTTTTGGATTGAACTCATGGCGTGGTCATGACGTAAGTGGAATTTTGGCCATTTTTTTTGAAGAACAAGCACTTACATATTTGGATTGTCGGCGTTCGAAAAATTGAGCGTAACTTGTGCACACGGCGTTCGTTTTGGACGCATAAGTACTTTTCGAAAATGTAGCAACCGTTTTGGATTGAACTCACAGCTTTACTGTGATGTATGAGGGATTTTGGGCATTTTTTTTTGAAGAACGAGCACTTGCATATTTGGATTGTCGGTGATCGAAGAATTGAGCGCTACTTTTGCACACGGTGTCCATTCTGGGCCTATAAGTACTTTTCGAAAATGTAGCGACCATTTTGGATTGAACTCACCACTTAGCCGTGACGTATGAGGGATTTTGTGCATTTTTCTTTCGAAGAACGAGCGCTTGCATATTTGGATTGTTGGCTTTCGAAGAATTGAGCGTAACTTTTGCTCACGATTTCTGATTTGGGCTCATAAGTACTTTTCAAAAATGTAGCGACCGTTTTAGATTGAACTCATGGCATCATCATGACGTAAGTGGGATTTCTGCCGTTTATTTTTTGAAGAACGAGCACTTGCATAGTTGGATTGTCGACGTTCAGAGAATTTAGCGTAACTTTTGCACACGGTTTTCATTTTTGGCCCATAAGTACTTTTCCGGCATGTAGCGACCATTTTGGATTGAACCCACACATCATCGTAACGTAAGAGGGATTTTGGCCGTTCATTTTTTGAAGAACGAGCACCTACATATTTGGATTGTTGGCATTCGAAGAATTGAGCGTAACTTTTGCACATGGTGTCTGTTTTGGGCCCATAAGTACTTTGCAAAAATGTAGCTACCAGTTTGGATTGAACTCACAGCTTTGCCGTGACGTATAAGGTATTTCAAGCATTTTTTTGAAGAACGAGCACTTACATATTTAGATTGTCGGCGTTCGAAGAATTGAGTGCAACATTTGCACACGGTTTCCGTTTTGGGCCCACAAGTACTTTTCAAAATGTAGCGACCGTTTTGAATTGAATTCACGGCATTGTCATGATGCAAGAGGAATTTCGGCTGTTTGTTTTTAGAAGAATGAGCACTTGCATATTTGAATTGTCGGCGTTTGAAGAATTGAGCGTAACTTTAGCACACGGTGTCCGTTTTGGGCCCATAAGTACTTTTTCGAATTGTAACGACCGTTTTGGATTGAACTCACCACTTCGCTATGATGTATGAGGGATTTTAGGCATTTTTCTTTCAAAGAACGAGCACTTACATAGTTGGATTGTCGGCGTTCGAAGAATTGAGCGTAACTTTTGCACACGGTGTTCGTTTTGGGCCCATAAGTACTTTTCGAAAATGTAGCGACCGTTTTGGATTGAACTCATGGCATCATCGTGACGTAAGAGGGATTTTGACTGTTTGTTTTTTGAAGAACGAGCACTTGCATATTTGATTTGTCGGCGTTCGAAGAATTGAGCGTAACTTTTACACACGGTTTCCATTTTGGGCCCATAAGTACTTTTTAGAAATAAAGCGACCATTTTGGATTGAACTCATGGCATCATCATGACTCAAGAGGGATTTTGACCGTTTGTTTTTTGAAGAACGAGCACTTGCATATTTGAATTGTCGGCGTTCGAAGAATTGAGCGTAACTTTTACACACGGTGTCCGTTCTGGGCCCATAAGTACTTTTCAAAAATGTAGCGACCATTTTGGATTGAACTCACTGCTTTGCGGTGATGTATGAGGGATTTCGGGCATTTTTCGTTCGACAAATGAGCACTTGCATATTTGGATGGTCCACGTTCGAAGAATTGAGCGAAACTTTTGCACACGATTTCCATTTTTGGCCCATAAGTACTTTACGAAAATGTAGCGACCATTTTGGATTGAACTGATGGCATCATCACGATGTAAGAGGGATTTTGGTAGTTTGTTTTTTAAAGAACGAGCACTTGTATATTTGTATTTTTGGCGTTCGAAGAATTGAGCGTAACTTTTGCACATGGTTTCCGTTTTGGGCCCTTAAGTACTTTTTGAAAATGTAGCGACCATTTTGAATTGAACTCACACATCGTCATGACGTAAGAGGGATATCGACTATTTGTTTTTTGAAGAACGAGCACTTGCATATATGGATTGTCGACGTTCGATGAATTGAGCGTAACTTTAGTACACGGTGTCCATTTTGGGCCCATAAGTACTTTTCAAAAATGTAGCGACGATTTTGGATTGAACTCACCGCTTTGCCATGACGTATGAGAGATTTCAATTTTCTTTCGAAGAACGAGCACTTGCATATTTGGATTGTCGACGTTCGAAGAATTGAGCGTAACTTTTGCTCACAGTTTTCGTTTTGGGCCCATAAGTACTTTTTGGAAATATAGCGACCGTTTTGAATTAAACTCATGGCATCGTCGTGATGTATGAGGGATTTTTGCCGTTTGTTTTTAGAAGAACGGGCACTTGCATATTTGGATTGTCGGCGTTCGAAGAATTGAGCATAACTTTTGCACACGATTTTCGTTTTGGGCCCATAAGTACTTTTCGAAAATGTAGCGACCATTTTAGGTTGAACTCAGGGCACCATCGTGACATAAGAGGGATTTCAACCGTTTGTTTTTTGAAGAACGAGCACTTGCTTATTTGGATAGTCGGCGTTCGAAGAATTGAGTGTAGCTTTGCACACGGTGTTCGTTTTTGGCTACTAAGTACTTTTCGAAAATGTAGCGACCGTTTTGGATTGAACTCACGGCGTTGCCGTGATGTAAGAGGGATTTCGACCGTTTTTTTTTTGAAGAACCAGCACTTGCATATTTAGTTTGTCGGCGTTCGAAAAATTGAGCGTAACTTTTGCACACGGTTTCCGTTTTGGGCCCATAAGTACTTTTCGGAAATAAAGCGACCATTTTGGATTGAACTCACAGCATCGTCATGACGTAAGAGGGATTTTGAGCATTTTTTTTAAGAACGAGCACTTGCATATTTGGATTGTCTGCGTTCGAAGAATTGAGCATAACTTTTGCACACGGTGTTTATTTTGGTCCCTTAAGTACTTTTCAGAAATGTAGCGACCGTTTTGGATTGAACTTTTGGCATCGTCATGACATAAGTTGGATTTTGGCTGTTTGTTTTTGGAAGAAAGAGCACTTGCATAATTGGATTGTTGGCGTTCAGAGAAATGAGCGTAACTTTTGCACACGGTGTTCGTTTTGGGCGCATAAGTACTTTTCAAAAATGTAGCGACCGTTTTGGATTGAACTCACAGCTTTACTGTGATGTATGAGGGATTTTGGGCATTTTTTTTAAGAATGAGCACTTGCATATTTGGATTGTCGGCGTTCGAAGAATTGAGCGCAACTTCTGCACACGGTGTCCGTTCTGGGCCTATAAGTACTTTTCAAAAATGTAGCGACCATTTTAGATTGAACTCACCGCTTAGCCATGACGTATGAGGGATTTTGGGCATTTTTCTTTCGAAGAACGAGCACTTGCATAGTTGGATTGTTGGCGTTCGAAGAATTGAGCGTAACTTTTGCTCACGGTTTCCGTTTTAGGCTCATAAGTACTTTTCGAAAATGTAGCGACCATTTTGGATTGAACTCATGGCATCATCTTGACGTAAGTTGGATTTCTACCCTTTTTCTTAAGAACGAGCACTTGCATATTTAGATTGTCGACGTTCAGAGAATTGAGCATAACTTTTGCACACGATTTTCATTTTCGGCCCATAAGTACTTTTCGGACATGTAGTGACCATTTTGGATTGAACCCACACATTGTCATGATGTAAGAGGGATTTCGGCCATTTGTTTTTTGAAGAACGAGCACTTACATATTTGGATTGCCGACGTTCGAAGAATTGAGCGTAGCTTTTGCACATGGTGTCCGTTTTGGGCCCATAAGTACTTTTCTAAAATGTAGCGATCGTTTTGGATTGAACTCACAGCTTTACCATGACGTATAAGGTATTTCAGGCATTTTTTCGAAGAACGAGCACTTCCATATTTAGATTGTCGGCGTTCGAAGAATTGAGCGCAACTTTTACACACGGTTTCCGTTTTGGGCCCACAAGTACTTTTCAAAAATGTAGCGACCGTTTTGGATTGAACTGACAGCATCGTCATGACGCAAGACGTTCGAAGAATTGAGCGTAACTTTAGCACACGGTGTCCGTTTTGGGCCCATAAGTACTTTTTCGAAATGTAACGACCGTTTCGGATTGAAGTCACCGCTTTGCTATGATGTATGAGGGATTTCAGGCATTTTTCTTTCGATGAATGAGCACTTACATAATTGGATTGTCGACGTTCGAAGAATTGAGCGTAACTTTTGCACACGGTGTTCGTTTTTGGCCCATAAGTACTTTTCGAAAATGTAGCGACCGTTTTGAATTGAACTCACGGCATCATCATGACGTAAGAGGGATTTCAACTGTTTGTTTTTTGAAGAATGAGCACTTGCATATTTAATTTGCCAGCGTTCGAAGAATTGAGCGTAACTTTTACACCCGATTTTCGTTTTGGGCCCGTAAGTACTTTTCGGAAATAAAGCGACCATTTTGGATTGAACTCACGGCACCGTCATGACTTAAGAGGGATTTTGTCCATTTGTTTTTCGAAGAACGAGCACATTCACATTTGGATTGTCAGCGTTTGTAGAATTGAGCGTAACTTTTGCACACGGGGTCCATTTTGTGCTCATAAGTACTTTTCAGAAATGTAGCGACCGTTTTGGATTGAACTCACAGCTTTACCTTGATGTATGAGGGATTTTGGGCATTTTTTTCAGAGAAGGAGCACTTGCATATTTGGATTTTCGGCATTCGAAGAATTGAGTTTAACTTTTGCACACAGTGTTCGTTTTGGTCCCATAAGTACTTTTCAAAAATGTAGCGACCGTTTTGGATCGATCGCACAACATCATCAACATAAGAGGGATTTTGATCGTTTGTTTTTGGAAGAATGAGCACTTGCATATTTGAATTGTCGGCGTTCGAAGAATTGAGCGCAACTTTTGCACACGGTGTCCGTTCCGGGCCCATAAGTACTTTTTGAAAATATAGCGACCGTTTTGGATTGAACTCACCGATTTGTCGTGATGTATGAGGGATTTCGGGCATTTTTCTTTCGAAGAACGAGCACTTTCATATTTGGATGGTCCGCATTCGAAGAATTGAGTGTAACTTTTGCACACGATTTCCATTTTGGGCCCATAAGTACTTTTCAAAAATGTAGCGACCATTTTGGGTTGAACTTACGGCATCATCGTGATGTAAGAGGGATTTCGGCCGTTTGTTTTTTAAAGGACGAGCACTTGTATATTTGGATTTTCGGCGTTCGAAGAATTGAGCGTAACTTTTGCACACGGTTTTCGTTTTGGGCCCATAAGTACTTTTCAAAAATGTAGCAACCGTTATGAATTGAACTCACACATCGTCATGATGTAAGAGGGATATCAGCTGTTTATTTTTCGAAGAACGAGCACTTGCATAAATGGATTGTCGACGTTCGATGAATTGAGCGTAACTTTTGTAAACGGTGTCCGTTTTGGGCCCATAAGTACTTTTCGAAAATGTAGCGACCGTTTTGGATTGAACTCATCGCTTCGCAGTGACATATGAGGGATTTTGGGTGTTTTTCTTTTGAAGAACGAACACTTGCATATTTGGATTGTCGACGTTCGAAGAATTGGGCATAACTTTTGCTCACGGTTTCCGTTTTAGGCCCATAAGTACTTTTTGGCAATGTAGCGACCATTTTGGATTGAACTCATGGCATCATGGTGATGTAAGAGGGATTTCTTCCATTTATTTTTAGAAGAATGAGCACTTGCATATTTGGATTGTCGGCGTTCGAAGAATTGAGCGTAACTTTTGCACACGGTAATCGTTTTGGGCCCATAAGTACTTTTCGAAAATGTAACAACCATTTTGGATTTAACTCATGGTGTTGTCATGACGTAAGAGGGATTTCAACCATTTTTTTTTGAAGAACGAGCACTTGCATATTTTGTTTGTCGGCGTTCGAAGAATTGAGCGTAACTTTTGCACACGGTTTCTGTTTTGGGTCCATAAGTACTTTTCGAAAATAAAGACACCATTTTGGATTGAACTCACGGCATTGTTGTGATGTAAGAGGGATTTCGATCATTTGTTTTTTGAAGAACGAGCACTTTTATATTTGGATTGTCGGCATTCGAAGAATTGAGCGTAACTTTTGCACATGGTGTCCATTCTGGGCCCATAAGTACTTTTCAAAAATGTAGCGACCATTTTTTATTGAACTCATAGCTTTACCGTGATGTATGAGGGATTTTGGGCATTTTTTTCGAAGAACGAGCACTTGCATATTTGGATTGTCGGCGTTCGAAGAATTGAGCGTAACTTTTGCACATGGTGTCCATTCTGGGCCCATAAGTACTTTTCAAAAATGTAGCGACCATTTTTTATTGAACTCATAGCTTTACCGTGATGTATGAGGGATTTTGGGCATTTTTTTCGAAGAACGAGCACTTGCATATTTGGATTGTCGGCGTTCGAAGAATTGAGCGTAACTTTTGCACACGGTGTTCGTTTTGGTCCCATAAGTACTTTTCAAAAATGTAGCATCCATTTTAGATTGAACTTACGAAATCGTCATGACGTAAGTGGGATTTTAATCATTTTTTTTCGAAAAACGAGCACTTGCATATTTGGATTGTCGGTGTTCGAAGAATTAACGTAACTTTTGCACACGGTGTCCGTTCTGGGCCTATAAGTACTTTTCGAAAATGTAGCGACTGTTTTGGATTTAACTCACCGCTTAGCCATGACATATGAGGGATTTTGAGCATTTTTCTTTCGGAGAACGAGCACTTGCATATTTGGATTGTCGGCGTTCAAAGAATTGAGCGTAGCTTTTGCACATGGCATTCGTTTTGGGCCCATAAGTACATTTCAATAATGTAGTGACCGTTTTGGATTGAACTCATAGCTTTGCCGTGACGTATAAGGTATTTTGGGCTTTTTTTTGAAGAACTAGCACTTGCATATTTGGATTGTCGGCGTTCGAAGAATTGAGTGTAACTTTTGCCCACGGTGTTCGTTTTAGGCCAATTAGTACTTTTCGAAAATGTAGCGACTATTTTGGATTGAGGCTACGGCATCGTCGTGATGCAAGAGGGATTTCAATCGTTTGTTTTTCAAAGAACGAGCACTAGCATATTTCGATTGTCGGCGTCCGAAGAATTGAACGTAACTTTAGAACACGGTGTCCGTTTTGAGCCCATAAGTACTTTTCAGAAATGTATCGACCGTTTAGGATTGAACTCACCGCTTTGCTACGACGTATGTGGGATTTTGGCCAATTGTTTTTTGAAGAACTAGCACTTGCATGTTTGGATTGTCGGCGTTTGGAGAATTGAGCATAACTTTTGCACACGATTTCCGTTTTGGGCCCATAAGTACTTTTCGAAAATGTAGCGATCGTTTTGGATTGAACTCACGCATCATCGCGATGTAAGAGGGATTATGACCATTAGTTTTTCGATGAACGAGCACTCGCATATTTAGATTGTCGGCGTTCGAAGAATTGAGCGTAACTTTTGCACACGGTGTCCGTTTTTGGGCCCATAAGTACTTTTCAGAAATAAAGCAACCAATTTGGATTGAACTCACGGAATCATCATGACTTAAGAGGGATTTTGTCCGTTTGTTTTTTGAAGAATGAGGACTTTCATATTAGATTGTCGGCGTTTGAGGAATTAAGCGTAACTTTTGCACACGGGGTCCGTTTTGGGCCCAGAAGTACTTTTCAAAAAATGTAGCAACCATTTTGGATTGAACTCATAGCTTTACCATTAATTTTTCGATGAATGAGCACTTGAATATATGGATTGTTGGCGTTCGAAGAATTGAGCGTAACTTTTGCACACGGTGCCTGTTTTGGGCCCATAAGTACTTTTCGAAATAAAGCGACCATTTTGGATTGAACTCACAACACGTCATGACTTAAGAGGGATTTTGTCCGTTTGTTTTTCGAAGAACGAGCACTTTCATATTTGGATTGTCGGCGTTTGAAGAATTGAGCGTAACTTTTGTACACGGGGTCCGTTTTGGGCCCATAAGTACTTTTCAGAAATGTAACGATCATTTTGGATTGAACTCACAGCTTTACTGTGATGTATTAGGGATTTTGGGAATTTTTTTCAAAGATCGAGCACTTGTATATTTGAATTTTTGGCGTTCGAAGAATTGAGCGTAACTTTTGCCCACAGTGTTCGTTTTGGGCCCATAAGTACTTTCCAAAAATGTAGCGACCGTTTTGGATTGAGCTCACAGCATCGTATGTAAGAGGGATTTCGATCATTTGTTTTTTGAAGAACGAGTACTTGCATATTTGGATTGTTCGCGTTCGAAGAATTGAGCGTAACTTTTGCACACGGTGTCCGTTTTGGGCCCATAAGTACTTTTTAAAAATGTAGCGACAGTTTTGGATTGAACTCACAGCTTTATCGTAACCTATGAGGGATTTCAGGCATTTTTTTCGAAGAACAATCACTTGCATATTTGGATTGTCGGCGTTCAAAGAATTGAACGTAACATTTGCATACGGTGTTCATTTTGGGCCCATAAGTACTTTTCAAAAATGTAGCGAGCATTTTGGATTGAACTCACGGCATCGTCAGGACATAAGAGGGATTTCGACTTTTGTTTTTCGAAGAACGAGCACTTGCATATTAGAATTGTTGGCGTTCAAAGAATTGAGGGCAACTTTTGCACACGGTGTCCGTTCTGGGCCCATAAGTACTTTTCGAAAATGTAGTGATAGTTTTGGATTGAACTCACAGCTTTACCTTGATGTATGAGAGATTTTGGGCATTTTATTCAAAGAACGAGCACTTGCATATTTGGATTGTCAGCATTCGAAGAATTGAGCATAACTTTTGTGCACGGTGTTCGTTTTGGGCCCATAAGTACTTTTCGAAAATGTAGCGACCGTTTTGGATTGAACTTATGGCATCGTCGTATGTAAGAGGGATTTCGATCATTTGTTTTTCGAAGAACGAGCACTTACATATTTAGATTGTCCGCGTTCGAAGAATTGAGCGTTACTTTTGCACACGGTGACCTTTTTGGGGCCATAAGTACTTTTGAAAAATGTAGCGACAGTTTTGGATTGAACTCATAGCTTTACCGTGACTTATGAGGGATTTCGGACATTTTTTCAAAGACCGAGCACTTGCTTATTTGGATTGTCGGCGTTCAAAGAATTGAACGTAACATTTGTACACGGTGTTCGTTTTGGGCCCATAAGTACTTTTCGATAATGTAGCGACGGTTTTGGATTGAACTCATGGCATCGTCATGACGTAGAGGGATTTCGACCGTTTATTTTTTGAAGAGCGAGCACTTGCATATTTCAATTGTCGGCGTTCGAAGAATTGAGCGTAACTTTCACACATGGTGTCTGTTCTGGGCCCATAAGTACTTTTCGAAAAGATAGCGACCATTTTGGATTGAGCACACCGCTTAGCCGTGATGTATGAGGAATTTCGAGCGTTTTTCTTTCGAAGAACGAGCACTTGCATATTTGGATTGTCGGCGTTCGAAGAATTGAGCGTAACTTTCGCTCACGGTTTCCATTTTGGGCCCATAAGTACTTTTTGGAAATGTAGCGACCATTTTGGATTGAACTCATGGCATCATCATGATGTAAGAGGGATTTTTGTCATTTGTTTTTAGAAGTACGAATACTTGTGTATTTGGATTGTTGGCGTTCGAAGAATTGAGCGTAACTTTTGCACACAGTTTCTGTTTTGGGCCCATAAGTACTTTTTGGAAATGTAGCGACCATTTTGGATTGAACTCACGGCATCGTTATGATGTAAGAGGGATTTCTGCCGTTTGTTTTTGGAAGAACGGGCACTTGCAAATTTGGATTGTCGACGTTCGAAGAATTGAGTGTAACTTTTGCACACGATTTCCGTTTTGGGTCCATAAGTACTTTTCAAAAATGTAGCGACCATTTTGGATTGAACGCAGGGCACCATCATGACGTAAGAGGGATTTCGGCCATTTGTTTTTTGAAGAACGAGCACTTGCATATTTGGATTGTCGGCGTTCAAAGAATTGAGCGTAACTTTTGCACATGGTGTCCGTTTTGGGCCTATAAGTACTTTTCAGAAATGTTGTGACCATTTTGGATTGAACTCACAGCTTTGCCATAACGTATAAGGGATTTCAGGCATTTTTTTCAAAGAATAAGCGACCATTTTGGATTGACTCACGGCATCATCGTGACGTAAGAGGGATTTTGACCATTTATTTTTTGAAGAGCGAGAACTTTCATATTTGGATTGTCGGTGTTTGAAGAATTGAGCGTAACTTTTGCACAAGGGGTCCCTTTTGGGCCCATAAGTACTTTTCGAAAATGTAGTGACCATTTTGGATTGAACTCACAGCTTTACCGTGATGTATGAGGGATTTTGGGCATTTTTTTCGAAGAACGAGCACTTGCATATTTGAATTGTCGGCGTTCGAAGAATTGAGCGTAACTTTTGCCCACGGTGTTCGTTTTCGGCCCATAAGTACTTTTCAAAAATGTAGCGACCATTTTGAATTGAACTTATGGCATTGTCGTGATGTAAGAGGGATTTCAGTCATTTGTTTTTCGAAGAACGAGCACTTATATATTTGGAATGTCCTCAGTTCGAAGAATTGAGCGTAACTTTTGCACACGGTGTCCGTTTTAGGCCCATAAGTACTTTTCGAAAATGTAGCGACAGTTTTGGATTGAACTCACAGCTTTACCGTGACCTATGAGGGATTTCGGGCATTTTTTCCAAATAACGAGCACTTGCATATTTGGATTGTCGGCGTTCGAAGAATTGAATGTAACTTTTGCACACGGTGTTCGTTTTGGGCCCATAAGTACTTTTCGAAAATGTAGCGACCGTTTTGGATTTAACTCACGGCATCGTCAGCACGTAGGAGGGATTTTGACCATTTTATTCGAAGAACGAGCACTTGCACATTAGAATTGTCGGCGTTCGAAGAATTGAGGGCAACTTTTGCACACAGTGTCCGTTCTGGGCCCATAAGTACTTTTCGAAAATGTGGTGATAGTTTTGGATTGAACTCACAGCTTTACTGTGATGTATGAGGGATTTTGGGCATTTTATTCAAAGAACAAGCACTTGCATATTTGGATTGTCGGCATTCGAAGAATTGAGCATAACTTTTGTGCGCGGTGTTCGTTTTGGGCCCATAAGTACTTTTCGAAAATGTAGCGACCGTTTTGAATTGAACTCAGGGCACCGTCGTGACGTAAGAGGGATTTCGGCCATTTGTTTTTTGAAGAACGAGCACCTGCATATTTAGATTGTCGGCGTTCAAAGAATTGAGCGTAACTTTTGCACATGGTGTCCGTTTTGGGCCTATAAGTACTTTTTAGAAATGTTGTGACCATTTTGGATTGAACTCACAGCATTGCCGTGACGTATGAGGGATTTTAGGCATTTTTTTGAAGAACGAGCGCTTGCATATTTGGATTGTCGACGTTCGAAGAATTGAGCGCAACATTTGCACACGAGTTCCGTTTTTGGCCCACAAGTACTTTTCGGAAAATGTAGTGACCGTTTTGGATTGACCTCACTGTATCGTCATGACATAAGATGGATTTTGACCATTTGTTTTTAGAAGAACGAGCAATTGCATAATTGGATTGTCGACGTTCGAAGAATTTAGCGTAACTTTAGCACACGGTGTCCGTTTTGGGGCCATAAGTACTTTTCAGAAATGTAGCGACCATTTTGGATTGAACTCATCACTTTACTGTGACGTATGAGATATTTCGGGCATTTTTCTTTCGAAGAACGAGAACTTGCATATTTGAATTGTCGGTGTTCAAAGAATTGAGCGTAACTCTTGCACACGGTATTCGTTTTGGGCCCATAAGTACTTTTCAGAAATGTAGCGACAGTTTTGCATTGAACTCACGGCATCGTCTTGACGTAAGAGGGATTTCGACTTTTTGTTTTTTGAAGAACGAGTACTTGCATATTTAGATTGTCAGCGTTCGAACAATTGAGCGTAACTTTTGCACACGATTTCCATTTTGGGTCCATAAGTACTTTTCGAAAATAAAGAGACCATTTTGGATTGACTCACGACATCATCGTGACGTAAGAGGGATTTTGACCATTTATTTTTTGAAGAATGAGGACTTTCATATTTGGATTGTCGATGCTTGAAGAATTGAGCGTAACTTTTGCACAAGGGATCCCTTTTGGGCCCATAAGTACTTTTCGAAAATGTAGCGACCGTTTTGGATTGAACTCACAGCTTTACCGTGATGTATGAGGGATTTTAGGCATTTTTTGAAGAACGAGCACTTGCATATTTGGATTGTCGGCATTCGAAGAATTGAGCATAACTTTTGCCCACGGTGTTCGTTTTCGTCCCATAAGTACTTTTCGAAAATGTAGCGACCATTTTGGATTGAACTTACAGCATCATCGTGATGTAAGAGGAATTTCAATCATTTGTTTTTTGAAGAATGAGCACTTGTATATTTGGAATGTCCTCAGCTCGAAGAATCGAGCGTAACTTTTACAAACGGTGTCCGTTTTAGGCCCATAAGTACTTTTCAAAAATGTAGCGACAGTTTTGGATTGAACTCAAAGCTTTACCGTGACCTATGAGGGATTTCGGGCATTTTTTCGAAGAACGAGCACTTGCTTATTTGGATTGTCGGCGTTCGGAGAATCGAATGTAACTTTTGCACACGGTGTTCGTTTTGGGCCCATAAGTACTTTTCGAAAATGTAGCGACCGTTTTGGATTTAACTCACGGCATCGTCAGGACATAAGAGGGATTTTGACCATTTTTTTCGAAGAACGAGCACTTGCATATTAGAATTGTTGGCGTTCGAAGAATTGAGGGCAACTTTTGCACACGGTGTCCGTTTTGGGCCCATAAGTACTTTTCGAAAATGTAGCGACCATTTTTTATTGAACTCATCGCTTTGCCATGATGTATGAGGGATTTTAGGCATTTTTCTTTCGAAGAACGAGCACTTGCATATTTGGACTGTCGGCGTTCGAAGAATTGAGCGTAACTTTTGCACACGATTTCCGTTTGGGCCCATAAGTACTTTTTGAAAATATAGCGACCATTTTTGATTGAACTCAGGGCACCATCGTGGCGTAAGAGGGATTTCGACCGTTTATTTTTTGAAGAACGAGCACTTGCATATTTGGATTGTCGGCGTTCGAAAAATTGAGCGTAACTTTTGCACATGGTGTCCGTTTTGGGCCTATAAGTACTTTTCAGAAATGTTGTGACCGTTTTGGATTGAACTCACAGCTTTGCCCTGACGTATAAGGGATTTCAGGCATTTTTTTCAAAGAACGAGCGCTTGCAAATTTGGATTGTCGGCGTTCGAAGAATTGAGTCTAACATTTGCACACGAGTTTCGTTTTTGGCCCACAAGTACTTTTCGGAAAATGTAGTGACCATTTTGGATTGACCTCACTGAATCGTCATGCCGTAAGATGGATTTTGACCATTTGTTTTTAGAAGAACGAGCACTTGCATATTTGGATTGTCGACGTTCGAAGAATTTTGCGTAACTTTAGCACGCGGTGTTCGTTTTGGGGCCATAAGTACTTTTCAAAAATGTAGCGACTATTTTGGATTGAACTCATCGCTTTACTGTGACGTATGAGGGATTTCGGGCATTTTTCTTTCGAAGAACGAGAACTTGCATATTTTAATTGTCGGCGTTCAAAGAATTGAGCGTAACTTTTGCACACAGTGTTCGTTTTGGGCTCGTAAGTACTTTTCGAAAATGTAGCGACCATTTTGGATTGAACTCATGGCAACGTCTTGATGTAAGAGGGATTTCGACTTTTTTTGTTTTTGAAGAACGAGTACTTGCATATTTAGATTGTCGGCATTCGAAGAATTGAGCGTAACTTTTGCACACAATTTCCGTTTTGGGTCCATAAGTACTTTTCGAAAATAAAGCAACCATTTTGGATTGAACTCACGGCATCATCGTGACATAAGAGGGATTTTGACCATTTATTTTTCGAAGAACGAAAACTTTCATATTTGGATTGTCGGTGTTTGAAGAATTGAGCGTAACTTTTGCACAAGGGGTCCCTTTTGGGCCCATAAGTACTTTTCGAAAATGTAGCGATCGTTTTGGATTGAACTCACAGCTTTACCGTGATGTATGAGGGATTTTGGACATTTTTTTCGAAGAACGAGCACTTGCATATTTAGATTGTCGGCGTTCGAAGAATTGAGTGTAACTTTTGCCCATGGTGTTCGTTTTTGGCCCATAAGTACTTTTCGAAAATATAGTGAACATTTTGGATTGAACTTACGGCATCGTCGTGATGTAAGAGGGATTTCAATCATTTGTTTTTTGAAGAATGAGCACTTGTATATTTGGAATGTCCGCGTTCAAAGAATTTAGCATAACTTTTGCACACGGTGTCCGTTTTAGGCCGATAAGTACTTTTCGAAAATGTAGCGACATTTTTGGATTGAACTCACAGCTTTATCGTGACCTATGAGGGATTTCGGGCATTTTTTCTGTTGAACGAGCACTTGCATATTTGGATTGTCAGCGTTCGAAGAATTGAATGTTACTTTTGCACACGGTGTTCGTTTTGGGCCCATAAGTACTTTTTGAAAATGTAGCGACCGTTTTGGATTGAACTCACGGCATCGTCAGGACGTAAGAGGGATTTCAACCATTTTTCGAAGAACGAGCACTTGCATATTAGAATTGTCGGCGTTCGAAGAATTGAGGGCAACTTTTGCACACGGTGTCCGTTCTGGGCCCATAAGTACTTTTCGAAAATGTAGCGACCATTTTGGATTGAACTCACCACTTTGCCATGATGTATGAGGGATTTTAGGCGCTTTTCTTTCGAAGAACGAGCACTTGCATAATTGGATTGTCCACGTTCGAAGAATTGAGCGTAACTTTTGCACACGGTTTTCGTTTTGGGCCCATAAGTACTTTTCGAAAATGTAGTGACCATTTTGGAATGAACTCACGGCATCATCATGACGTAAGAGTGATTTCAGCCATTTTTTTTTGAAGAACGAGTACTTGTATATTTGGATTGTCGACGTTCGAAGAATTGAGCGTAACTTTTGCACACGGAATCCGTTTTGGGCCCATAAGTATTTTTTGGAAATGTAGCGACCATTTTGGAATGAACTCACGGCATCATCATGACGTAAGAGTGATTTCGGCAGTTTGTTTTTTGAAGAATGAGTACTTGTATATTTGGATTGTCGGCGTTCGAAGAATTGAGCGTAACTTTTGCACAAGGTTTCCGTTTTGGGCCCATAAGTACTTTTCGGAAATGTAGCGACTGTTTTGGATTGAACTCACGCATCGTCATGACGTTAGAGGGATATCGACCGTCTGTTTTTTGAAGAACGCGCACTTGCATATTTGGATTGTCGACGTTCAATGGATTGAGCATAACTTTTGCACACGGTGTTCGTTTTGGGACCATAAGTACTTTTTTGAAAATGTAGCGACCGCTTTGGATTGAATTCATCGCTTTTCCATGACGTATGTGGGATTTCGGGCATTTTTCTTTTGAAGAACGACCACTTGCATATTTGGATTGTCGGCGTTCGAAGAATTGAGCGTAACTTTTGCACACTGTTTTCATTTTGGGCCCATAAGTACTTTTCGAAAATGTAGCAACCGTTTTAGATTGAACTCACGCATCGTCATGACGTGAGTGGGATACAACCATTTGTTCTTCGAAGAACGAGCACTTGCATATTTGGATTGTCGGCGTTCGAAGAATTGAGCGTAACTTTTGCACACGGTGTCCGTTTTGGGCCCATAAGTACTTTTCGAAAATGTGGCGACCGTTTTGGATTAAAGTCATTGCTTTGCCATGATGTATGAGGGATTTTAGGAATTTTACTTTCAAAGAATGAGCACTTGCATATTTGAATTGTCGGCGTTCAAAGAATTGAGCGTAACTTTTGCACACGATGTTCGTTTTAGGCCCATAAGTCCTTTTCGAAAATGTAGCGACCGTTTTGGATTGAACTCACGCATCATTGTGATGCAAGAGGGATTTTTACCCTTTTTTTTGAAGAACGAGCACTTGAATATTTGGATTGTGACGTTGGAAGAATTGAGCGTCATTTTTGAACACAGTGTTCGTTTTGGGCCCATAAGTACTTTTCAGAAATGCAGCGACCATTTTGGATTGAACTCACGGATCGTCATGACGTAAGAGGGATATCGACCGTTTGTTTTTTGAAGAACGAGCACTTGCATACTTGGATTGTCGATGTTGGAAGAATTTAGCGTAACTTTTGAACACGGTTTCCATTTTCGGCCCATAAGTACTTTTTGAAAATGTAGCGACCATTTTGGATTGAACTCACAGCCTTACTATGACGTATGAGGAATTTCGGGCATTTTTTTTGAAGAACGAGCACTTGCATATTTAGATTGTCGGCGTTTGAAGAATTGAGCGTAACTTTTGCACACGGTGTTCCTTTTGGGCCCATAAGTACTTTTTAGAGATGTAGCGATCATTTTGGATTGAACTCGCGACATCATCGTAACATAAGAGGGATTTTGACCATTTGTTTTTTGAAGAACGAGCACTTGCATATTTGGATTGTCGACGTTCGAAGAATAGAGCATAAGTTTTGCACACGGCGTTCGTTTTGGGCCCATAAGCACTTTTCGAAAATGTAGCGACCATTTTGGATTGAACTCACACATTGTCGTGACGTAAGAGGGATTTCGACCGTTTGTTTTTTGAAGAACGAGCACTTGCATATTTGGATTGTCCGCGTTAGAAGAATTGAGCATAACTTTTACACACGGTGTTCGTTTTGTGCCCATAAGTACTTTTCAAAAATGTAGTGACCATTTTGGATTGAACCCACAACTTTACCGTTACATATGAGGGATTTTGGGCATTTTTTTTGAAGAACGAGCACCTTCATATTTGGATTGAAGGCGTTCGAAGAATTGAGAGTATGTTTTGCACACAGTGTTCATTTTGGACCCATAAGTACTTTTCAGAGAGGTAGCGATCGTTTTGGATTGAACTCATGGCATCGTCATGACGCAAGAGGGATTTTGGCCGTTTGTTTTTTGAAGAACGAGCACTTGCATATTTGGATTGTCGACGTTCGAAGAATTGAGCGTAACTTTTGCACACGATTTTCGTTTTGGGCCCATAAGTATTTTTCGAAAATGTAGCAACCGTTTTGAATTAAACTCACGCATCGTCGTGATGTAAGAGGGATATCGACCATTTTTTTCGAAGAACGAGCACTTGCATATTTGGATTGTCGGCGTTCGAAGAATTGAGTGTAACTTTAGCACACGGTGTCCATTTTGGGCCCATAAGTACTTTTAGGAAATGTAGCGACCGTTTCGGATTGAACTCATTGCATCTTCATGACGTAAGAGGGACTTTAGTCACTTGTTTTTTGAAGAATGAGCACTTGTATATTTGGATTGTCGGTGTTGGAAGAATTAAGCGTAACTTTTGCACACGATTTCCGTTTTGGGCCTATAAGTATTTTTCAAAAATGTAGAAACCATTTCGGATTGAGCTCATGCGTCATCATGATGTAAGAGGGATATCGACCATTTGTTTTTTGAAGAACGAGCATTTGAATATTTGGATTGTCGACGTTCGAAGAATTGAGCGTACTTATGCACATGGTGTCCGTTTTGGGCCCATAAGTACTTTTCAAAAATGTGGCGACCATTTTGGATTGAACTCACCGCTTTGCCATGACGTACGAGGGATTTCGAGCATTTTTCATTCGAAGAATGAGCACTTGCATATTTGAATCGTCGGCGTTCGAAGAATTGAGCGTAACTTTTGCACATGGTGTTCGTTTTGGGCCCATAAGTACTTTTCGAAAATGTAGCGACCATTTTGGATTGACCTCACGCATCCTCATGACGTAAGAGGGATATCGACAGTTGGTTTTTTGAAAAACGAGCACTTGCATATTTGGATTGTCGACGTTCGAAGAATTGAGCATAACTTTAGGACACGGTGTTCGTTTTTAGCCCATAAGTACTTTCGAAAATGTAGTGACAGTTTTGGATTGAACTCACATCTTTACCGTGATGTATGAGGGATTTCGGGCATTTTTTCAAAGAACGAGCACTTGCATATTTAGATTGTCAGCGTTCGAAGAATTGAGCGTAACTTTTGCACACGGTGGTCATTTTGGGCCAATAAGTACTGTTCGGAAATGTAGCGACCATTTTGGATTGAACTCACGGTATCGTCGTGATGTAAGAGGGATTTTGACCATTTATTTTTCGAAGAACGAGCACTTACATATTTCTATTGTCGGCGTTCGAAGAATTGAGTGCAACTTTTGCACACGGTGTCCGTTCTTGACTTATAAGTACTTTTCAAAAATGTAGCAATCGTTTCGGATTGACCTCACCGCTTTGCCATGACGTATGAGGGATTTCGAGCATTTTTCTTTTCAAGAACGAGTACTTGCATATTTGGATTGTCGGCATTCGAAGAATTAAGCGTGACTTTTGTACACGGATTCCGTTTTGGGCCCATAAGTACTTTTCAGAAATGTAACGATCCTTTTGGATTGAACTCACAGCTTTATCGTGATGTATGAGGGATTTCAGGCATTTTTTTTGTAGAATGAACACTTACATATTTGGATTGAAGGCGGTCGAAGAATTGAGCGTAACTTTTGTACACGGTGTTCGTTTTGGGCCCATAAGTACTTTTTGGAAAGGTAGCGACCATTTTGGATTGAACTAACGGCATCATCACGACGTAAGAGGGATTTCGACCATTTATTTTTTGAAGAACGAGTACTTGCATATTTGGATTGTCGATGTTCGAAGAATTGTGCGCAACTTTTGGACACGGTGTCCGTTCTGGGCCCAAAACTACTTTTCGAAAATGTAGCGACCATTTGGGATTGAACTCACTGCTTTGTCATGATGTATGAGGGATTTTGGGCATTTTACCTTCGAAGAACGAGCACTTGCATATTTGAATTGTCGGCTTTCGAAGAACTGAGCGTAACTTTTGTACATGGTGTTCGTTTTGGGCCCATAAGTACTTTTCGAAAATGTAGCGACCATTTTGGATTGAACTCACACATCGCCATGACGTAAGAGGGATTTTGGCTATTTCTTTTTTGAAGAACGAGCACTTGTATATTTGGATTGTCGGCGTTCGAAGAATTGAGCGTAACTTTTGCACACGATTTTCATTTTGGGCCCATAAGTACTTTTCGAAAATGCTGCAACCGTTTTGGATTGAACTCACGCATCGTCATGACGTAAGTGGGATACGACCATTTGTTCTTCGAAGAACAAGCACTTGCATATTTGGATTGTCGGCGTTCAAAGAATTGAGCGTAACTTTTGCACACGGTGTCCGTTTTGGGCCCATAAGCACTTTTCAAAAATGTGGCGACCGTTTTGGATTGAAGTCATGGCTTTGCCGTGATGGATGAGGGATTTTAGGAATTTTACTTTCAAAGAATGAGCACTTGCATATTTGAATTGTCGGCGTTCAAAGAATTGAGCGTAACTTTTGCACACGATGTTCGTTTTGGGCCCTTAAGTGCTTTTCGGAAATGTAGTGACCGTTTTGGACTGAACTCACACAGCATCATGATGTAAGAGGGATTTTGGCCGTTTGTTTTTTGAAGAACGAGCACTTGTATATTTGGATTGTCAACTTTAGAAGAATTGAGCTTAACGTTTGCACAGGGTTTCCGTTTTGGTCCCATAAGTACTTTTCGAAAATGTAGCAACCTTTTTGGATTGAACTCACGCATGGTCGTGATGTAAGAGGGATATCGACCATTTGTTTTTTGAAGGACGAGCACTTGCATATTTGGATTGTCGGCGTTCGAAGAATTGAGCGTAACTTTAGCACACGGTGTCCATTTTGGGCCCATAAGTACTTTTCGAAAATGTATCGACTATTTTGGATTGAACTCACCACTTTGCCATGACGTGTGAGGGATTTCAGGCATTTTACTTTCAAAGAACGAGCACTTGCATATTTGAATTGTCGGCGTTCGAAGAATTGAGCGTAACTTTTGCACATGGTGTTCGTTTTGGGCCCATAAGTACTTTTCAAAAATGTAGCGATCATTTTGGATTGAACTCACGCATCGTCATGATGTAAGAGGGATATCGACCGTTTGTTTTTCCAAGAACGAGCACTTGCATATTTGGGTTTTCAACGTTCGATGAATTGAGCATAACTTTTGTACACGGTGTACGTTTTGGGACCATAAGTACTTTTCAAAAATGTGGCGACCACTTTGGATTGAATTCATCGCTTTTCCATGATGTATGTGGGATTTTGGGCATTTTTCTTTCGAAGAATGAGCACTTGCATATTTGAATTGTCGGCGTTCGAAGAATTGAGCGTAACTTTTGCACACGATGTTCGTTTTGAGCCCATAAGTACTTTTCGGAAATGTAGCAACCGTTTTGGATTGAACTCACGCATCGTCGTGACGTAAGAAGGATATCGTCCATTTGTTTTTTGAAGAACGAGCACTTGCACATTTGGATTGTCGGCGTTCGAAGAATTGAGCATAACTTTTGCACACGGTGTTCGTTTTAGGCCCATAAGTATTTTTCAAAAATGTAGCGACCATTTTGGATTGATCTCACAGCTTTACTGTGATGTGTGAGGGATTTTGGGCATTTTTTTTGAAGAACGAGCACTTGCATATTTGGATTGTCGGCATTCATATAATTGAGTATAACTTTTGCACACGGTGTTCATTTTAGGCCCATAAGTCCTTTTCGAAAATGTAGCGATCATTTTGGATTGACCTCATGGGATCATCGTGACGAAAGAGGGATTTCGACCTTTTTTCCGAAGAAGGAGCACTTGCATATTTGGATTGTCGGCGTTCGAAGAATTAAGGTTAGCTTTTGCGCACGGTGTCCGTTTTGGGCCCATTGTACTTTTCAGAAATGTAGCGATAGTTTTGGATTGAACTCACAACTTTACCGTGACGTATGAGGGATTTCGAGTATTTTTTTCGAAGAACTTGCACTTGCATATTTAGATTGTCGACGTTCGAAGAATTGAAAGTAACTTTTGCACACGGTGTTCGTTTTGGGCCCATAAGTACTTTTCGAAAATGTAGCGACCATTTTGGATTGAACTCACGCATCGTTGTGACGTAAGGGGACTTTGACCATCTATTTTGTGAAGAACGAGCACTTGCATATTTGGATTGTCGACGTTCGAAGAATTGAGCGTAACTTTTGAACACGGTGTTCATTTTGGGCCCATAAGTACTTTTCAAAAATGCAGAGAGCATTTTGGATTGAACTCATGCATCATCATGACGTAAAAGGGATATCGATGGTTTGCTTTTTGAAGTACGAGCATATTTGGATTCTCGACGTTGGAAGAATTAAGCGTAACTTTTGAACACGGTTTCTGTTTTCGGCCCATAAGTACTTTTCGAAAATGTGGCGACCATTTTGGATTGAGCTCACAGCCTTACTGTGACATATGAGGGATTTTGGGCATTTTTTTTGAAGAACGAGAACTTGCATATTTGGATTGTCGGCGTTCGAAGAATTGAGCGTAACTTTTGCACACGGTGTTCGTTTTGGGCCTATAAGTACTTTTCGGAGATGTAGCGACCATTTTGGATTGAACATGCGATATCATCAGGATGTAAGAGGGATTTTGACCATTTTTTTTGAAGAACGAGCACTTGCATATTTGGATTGTCGACGTTCGAAGAATTGAGCGTAACTTTTGCACACGGTTTTCGTTTTCGGCCCATAAGCACTTTTTGAAAATGTAGCGACCGTTTTGGATTGAATTCACACATCATCATGATGTAAGAGGGATTTCGACCAATTGTTTTCTGAAGAACGAGCACTTGCATGTTTGGATTGTCAACGTTCGAAGAATTGAGCGTAACATTTGCACACGGTGTCCGTTTTGGGCCCATAAGTACTTTTCAAAAATGTATTGACCATTTTGGATTGAACCCACAGCTTTACCGTGACATATGAGGGATTTCGGGTGTTTTTTTGTAAGAACGAGCACTTGCATATTTGGATTGAAGGCGTTCAAAGATTTGAGAGTAAGTTTTGCACACAGTGTTCGTTTTGGGCCCATAAGCGCTTTTCGAAAAGGTAGCGACCATTTTGGATTGAACTCATGGCATCGTCATGACGTAAGAGGGATTTTGATCTTTGTTTTTCGAAGAACAAGCACTTACATATTTGGATTGTCGGCATTCGAAGAATTGAGCGCAACTTTTGCGCACGGTGTCCGTTCTGGGCCCATAAGCACTTTTCGAAAATGTAGCGACCATTTTGGATTGAACTCACCGCTTTGCCATGATGTATGAGGGATTTTGGGTATTTTTCTTTTGAAGAACGAGCACTTGCATATTTGGATTGTCGGCGTTCGAAGAATTGAGCGTAACTTTTGCACACTGTTTCCGTTTTGGGCCCATAATACTTTTCGGAAATGTAGCGACCGTTTTGGATTGAATGCATGGCATCGTCGTGACGTAAGAGGAATTTTGGTCATTTGTTTTTGAAGAATGAGCACTTGTATATTCGGATTGTCGGCGTTCGAAGAATTGAGCGTAACTTTTGCACACGATTTCCGTTTAGGGCCCATAAATATTTTTCGAAAATGTAGAAACCATTTTGGATTGAACTCATGCATCGTATGACGTAAGAGGGATATCGACCATTTGTTTTTCGAAGAATGAGCTTTTGAATATTTGGATTGTCGACGTTCGAAAAATTGAGCGTACTTATGCACATGGTGTCCGTTTTGGGCCCATAAGTACTTTTCGAAAATGTGGCGACCGTTTTGGAATGAACTCATCACTTTGCCGTGATGTATGAGGGATTTCAAGAATTTTACTTTCGAAGAATGAGCACTTGCATATTTGAATCGTCGGCGTTCGAAGAACTGGACGTAACTTTTGCACATGGTGTTCGTTTTGGGCCCGTAAGTACTTTTCAAAAATGTAGCGACCGTTCTGGATTGAACTCACGCATCGTCATGACGTAAGAGGGATATCGACCGTTTGTTTTTTGAAGAACGAGCACTTGCATATTTGGATTGTCGATGTTCGAAGAATTGAGCATAACCTTTGCACACGGTGTACGTTTTGGGACCATAAGTACTTTTCAAAAATGTAGCGACGACTTTGGATTGAATTCACCGCTTTTCCATGACGTATGTGGGATTTCGGGCATTTTTCTTTCGAAGAATGAGCACTTGCATATTTGAATTGTCGGCGTTCGAAGAATTGAGCGTAACCTTTGCACACGGTGTTCGTTTTGAGCCCATAAGTACTTTTCGAAAATGTAGCGACCGTTTTGGATTGAACTCACGCATCGTCGTGACGTAAGAGGGATATCGTCCATTTGTTTTTTGAAGAACGAGCACGTGCACATTTGGATTGTAGGCGTTCGAAGAATTGAGCATAACTTTTGCACACGGTGTTCGTTTTGGGCCCATAAGTATTTTTCAAAAATCTACCGACCATTTTGGATTGATCTCATAGCTTTACCGTGATGCGTGAGGGATTTTAGGCATTTTTTTTGAAGAACGAGCACTTGCATATTTGGATTGTCGGCATTCATATAATTGAGTGTAACTTTTGCACACGGTGTTCAATTTAGGCCCATAAGTCCTTTTCGGAAATGTAGCGATCATTTTGGATTGAACTCACGGCATCATCGTGACGTAAGAGGGATTTCGACCTTTTTTCGAAGAACGAGCACTTGCATATTTGGATTGTCGGCGTTCGAAGAATTGAGGTTAGCTTTTGCGCAGGGTGTCCGTTTTGGGCCCATAGGTACTTTTCAGAAATGTAGCGAAAGTTTTGGATTGAACTCACAACTTTACCGTGACGTATGAGGGATTTCGAGTATTTTTTTCGAAGAACTTGCACTTGCATATTTAGATTGTCGGCGTTCGAAGAATTGAGAGTAACTTTTGCACACGATGTTCGTTTTAGGCCCATAAGTACTTTTCGAAAATGTAGCGACCATTTTGGATTGAACTCAGGCATCGTTGTGACGTAAGAGGGACTTTGACCATCTATTTTTTGAGGAACGAGCACTTGCATATTTGGATTGTCGGCGTTCGAAGAATTGAGAGTAACTTTTGCACATGGTGTTCGTTTTGGGACCATAAGTACTTTTCGAAAATGCAGCGACCGTTTTTGATTGAACTCATGCATCATCATGACGTAAGAGGGATTTTGACCGTTTGTTTTTTGAAGAACGAGCACTTGCATAATTGTCGACGTTCGAAGAATTGAGCGTAACTTTTGAACACGGTGTTCATTTTGGGCCCATAAGTACTTTTCAAAAATGCAACGAGCATTTTGGATTAAACTCATGCATCATCATGATGTAAAAGGGATATCGACCGTTTGCTTTTTGAAGTACGAGCATATTTGGATTGTCGACATTGGAAGAATTGAGTGTAACTTTTGAACACGGTTTCCATTTTCGGCCCATAAGTACTTTTCGAAAATGTGGCGACCATTTTGGATTGAACTCACAGCCTTACTGTGACATATGAGGGATTTCGGGCATTATTTTTGAAGAACGAGCACTTGCATATTTGGATTGTCGGCGTTCGAAGAATTGAGCGTAACTTTTGCACACGGTGTTCGTTTTGGGCCTATAAGTACTTTTCGGAGATGTAGTGACCATTTTGGATTGAACTCGCGACATCATCAGGATGTAAGAGGGATTTCGACCATTTGTTTTTTGAAGAACGAGCACTTGCATATTTGGATTGTCGGCGTTCGAAGAATTGAGCGTACCTTTTGCACACGATTTTCGTTTTGGGCCCATAAGCACTAGTCGAAAATGTAGGAACCGTTTTGGATTGAACTCACACATCAACGTGACGTAAGAGGGATTTTGACCATTTTTTCTGAAGAACGAGCACTTGCATATTTGGATTGTCAGCGTTCGAAGAATTGACGTAACTTTTGCATACTGTGTTCGTTTTGGGCCCATAAGTACTTTTCGAAAATGTAGCGACCATTTTGGATTGAACCCACAACTTTATCGTGACATATGAAGAATATCGGGTTTTTTTGGAAGAACGAGCACTTGCATATTTGGATTGAAGGCGTTCGAAGATTTGAGAGTAAGTTTTGCACACAGTGTTCGTTTTTGGCCCATAAGTGCTTTTCGAAAAGGTAGCAACCATTTTGGATTGAACTCATGGCATCGTCGTGACGTAAGAGGGATTTTGATCATTTGTTTTTCGAAGAACAAGCACTTACATATTTGGATTGTCGGCGTTCGAAGAATTGAGTGCAACTTTTGTGCACGGTGTCCGTTCTGGACCCATAAGTACTTTTCGAAAATGTAGCGACCATTTTGGATTGAACTCACTGCTTTGCCATGATGTATGAGGGATTTTGGGTATTTTTCTTTCGAAGAACGAGCACTTGCATATTTGGATTGTCGGCGTTCGAAGAATTGAGCGTAACTTTTGCACACTGTTTCCGTTTTAGGTCCATAATACTTTTCGGAAATGTAGCGACCATTTTGGATTGAAAGCATGGCATCCTCGCGACGTAAGAGGGATTTTGGTCATTTGTTTTTTGAAGAATGAGCACTTGTATATTCGGATTGTCGGCGTTCGAAGAATTGAGCGTAACTTTTGCACACGATTTCCGTTTAGAAACCATAAGTATTTTTCGGAAATGTAGAAAACATTTTGGATTGAACTCATGCATCGTCATGACGTAAGAGGGCTATCGACCATTTGTTTTTTGAAGAACGAGCTTTTGAATATTTGGATTGTCGGCGTTCGACGAATTGAGCGTACTTATGCACATGGTGTCTGTTTTGGGCCCATAAGTACTTTTCGAAAATGTGGCGATCGCTTTGGATTGAACTCATCACTTTGCCGTGTCGTATGAGGGATTTCAAGCATTTTACTTTCGAAGAATGAGCACTTGCATATTTGAATCGTTGGCGTTCGAAGAATTGAGCATAACTTTTGTACATGGTGTTCGTTTTGGGCCCAAAAGTACTTTTAGAAAATGTAGCGACCGTTTTGGATTGAACTCACGCATCGTCATGATGTAAGAGGGATATAGATCGTTTGTTTTTTGAAGAATGAGCACTTGCATATTTGGATTATCGATGTTCGAAGAATTGAGCATAACTTTTGGACACGGTGTCCGTTTTTGGCCCATAAGTACTTTTCGAAAATGTAGCGACCATTTTGGATTGAACTCACAACTTTACCATGATGTATGAGGGATTTCAGGCATTTTTTTCGAAGAACGAGCACTTGCATATTTGGATTGTCAGCGTTCGAAGAACTGAGCGTAACTTTTGCACACGGTGTTCGTTTTGGGCCTATAAGTACTTTTCGAAAATGTCGCGACTATTTTGGATTGAACTCACAGCATCGTCGTGATGTAAGAGGGATTTTGACCATTTATTTTTTGAAGAACGTGCACTTGCATATTTGGATTGTCGGCGTTCGAAGAATTGAGTGCAACTTTTGCACATGGTGTCCATTCTGGACCCATAAGTACTTTTCAAAAATGTAGCGATCGTTTTGGATTGACCTCACCACTTTGCCGTGACGTATGAGGGATTTCGGGCATTTTTCTTTCCAAGAATGAGTACTTGCAAATTTGGATTGTCGGCTTTCGAAGAATTAAGCGTAACTTTTACAAACGGATTCCGTTTTCAGCCCATAAGTACTTTTCGAAAATGTAGCGACCCTTTTGGATTGAACTCACAGCGTTACTGTGATGTATGAGGGATTTCAGGCATTTTTTTTGAAGAACGAATACTTGCATATTTGGATTGAAGGCGTTCGAAGAATTGAGCGTAACTTTCGCACACGGTGTTCGTTTTGGGCCTATAAGTACTTTCCGGAAAGGTAGTGATCATTTTGGATTGAACTCACGGCATCATCACAATGTAAAAGGGATTTCAACCATTTGTTTTTCGAAGAACGAGCACTTGCATATTTGGATTGTCGACGTTCGAAGAATTAAGCTTAACTTTTCCACACGGTGTCCGTTCTGGGCCCATAAGTACTTTTCAAAAATGTAGCGACCATTTCAGATTGAACTCACTGCTTTACCATGACATATGAGGGATTTTGGACATTTTACTTTTGAAGAACGAGCACTTGCATATTTGAATTGTCGACATTCGAAGAATTGAGCGTAACTTTTGCACACGGTGTTCGTTTTGGGCCCATAAGTACTTTTCAAAAATGTAGCGGTCATTTTGGATTGAACTCACACATCGTCATGACGTAAGAGGGATTTTAGCCTTTTTTTGAAGAACGAGCACTTGTATATTTGGATTGTGGACATTCGAAGAATTGAGCATAGCTTTTGCTCATGATTTTCATTTTGGGCCCATAAGTACTTTTCGAAAATGTAGCAACCGTTTTGGATTGAACTCGTGCATCGTCGTGATATAAGAGGGATATCGACCATTTTTTTCGAAGAACGAGCACTTGCATAGTTGGATTGTCGGCGTTCGAAGAATTGAGCATAACTTTTGCACACGGTGTCCGTTTTTGGCCCATAATTACTTTTTGAAAATGTGGCGACCGTTTTGGATTGAACTCACTGCTTTGCCATGATGTATGAGTGATTTCAGGCATTTTACTTTCAAAGAACGAGCACTTGCATATTTGAATTGTTGGCGTTCAAAGAATTGAGCGTAACTTTTGCACACGGTGTTCGTTTTGGGCCTTTAAGTACTTTTCGAAAATGTAGCGACCGTTTTGGATTGAACTCACGTATCGTCATGACGTAAGAGGGATTTTGGCCCTTTTTTTTTGAATAACGAGCACTTGTATATTTGGATTGTCGACGTTCGATGAATTGAGCGTAACGTTTGCACATGGCGTCCATTTTGGGACCATAAGTACTTTTCAAGAATGTAGCGACCGCTTTGGATTGAATTCACTGCTTTTTCATGACGTATGTGGGATTTCGGGCATTTTTCTTTCGAAGAACGAGCACTTGCATATTTGAATTGTTGGCGTTCGAAGAATTGAGCGTAACTTTTGCACACAATGTTCGTTTTGAGCCCATAAGTACTTTTTGGAAATGTAGCAACCGTTTTGGATTTAACTCACGCATCGTCGTGACGTAAGAGGGATATCGTCCATTTGTTTTTCGAAGAACAAGCACTTGTACATTTGGATTTTTGACGTTCGAAGAATTGAGCATAACTTTTGCACACGGTGTCCATTTTGGGCCCATAAGTACTTTTCGAAAATGTAGCGACAGTTTTGGATTGATCTCACAGCTTTACAGTGACGTGTGAGGGATTTCGGGCATTTTTTCGAAGAACGAGTACTTGCATATTTGGATTGTCGGCATTCATATATTGAGCGTAACTTTTGTACACGATGTTCGTTTTAGGCCCATAAGTCCTTTTCGGAAATGTAGTGACCATTTTGGATTGAACTCACGACATCATCATGACGTAAGAGGGATTTCGACCATTTTTTTCGAAGAACGAGCACTTGCATATTTGTATTGTCGACGTTCGAAGAATTGTGGTTAGCTTTTGCACACGGTGTCCGTTTTGGGCCCATAGGTACTTTTCAGAATGTAGCGACAATTTTGGATTGAATTCACAGCTTTACCGTGACGTATGAGGGATTTCGAGCATTTTTTTTGAAGAATGAGCACTTGCATATTTGGATTGTCGGCGTTCGAAGAATTGAGAGTAACTTTTGCACATGGTGTTTGTTTTGGGCCCATAAGTACTTTTCGAAAATACAACGACCGTTTTGGATTGAACTCATGCATCGTCATGATGTAAGAGGGATTTTGACTGTTTGTTTTTTGAAGAACGAGCACTTGCATATTTGGATTGTCGAAGTTCGAAGAATTGAGTGTAACTTTTGAACACGGTGTTCATTTTGGGCCCATAAGTACTTTTCAGAAATGCAACGACCATTTTGGATTGAACTCACGCATCATCATGACGTAAGAGGGATATCGACCGTTTATTTTTTGAAGAACGAGCACTTGCATATTTAGATTGTCGACGTTGGAAGAATTGAGCGTAACTTTTGAACACGGTTTCCGTTTTCGGCCCATAAGTACTTTTCAAAAATGTAACGACCATTTTGGATTGAACTCACAGCCTTACTGTGACGTATGAGGGATTTTGGGCATTTTTTTCAAAGAACGAGCACTTGCATATTTGGATTGTCGGCGTTCAAAGAATTGAGCGTAACTTTTGCACACGATGTTCATTTTCGGCCCATAAGTACTTTTCGAAGATATAGCGACCATTTTGGATTGAACTCACGACATCATCGTGATGTAAGAGGGATTTCAATCATTTGTTTTTTGAAGAACGAGCACTTGCATATTTGGATTGTCGGTGTTCGAAGAATAGAGTGTAACTTTTGCACACGGTGTTCGTTTTGGGCCCATAAGCACTTTTCAAAAATGTAGCGATCATTTTGGATTGAACTCACACATTGTCGTGACGTAAGAGGGATTTCGACCATTTGTTTTCTGAAGAACGAGCACTTGCATATTTGGATTGTCAGTGTTCAAAGAATTGAGCGTTACTTTTGCACACGGTGTTCGTTTTGGGCCCATAAGTACTTTTCGAAAATCTAGCGACCGTTTTGGATTGAACCCACAGCTTTACCGTGACATATGAGGGATATCGGGTGTTTTTTTGGAAGAACGAACACTTTCATATTTGGATTGAAGGCGTTCAAAGAATTGAGCGTGAGTTTTGCACACAGTGTTCGTTTTGGGCCTATAAGTACTTTTCGAAAAGGTAGCAACCGTTTTGGATTGAACTCATGGCATTGTCATGACATAAGAGGGATTTTGATCGTTTGTTTTTTGAAGAACAAGTACTTACATAGTTAGATTGTCGGCGTTCGAAGAATTGAGCGCAACTTTTGCACACGATGTCCGTCCTGGGCCCATAAGTACTTTTCGAAAATCTAGCGACCATTTTGGATTGAACTCACTACTTTGCCATGACGTATGTGAGATTTCGGGTATTTTTCTTTCGAAGAATGAGCACTTGCATATTTGTATTGTCGGCGTTCGAAGAATTGAGCGTAACTTTTGCACACGGTTTCCATTTTGGGCCCATAAGTACTTTTCGGAAATGTAGTGACCATTTTGCATTGAACTCATGGCATCGTCGTGATGTAAGAGGGATTTTGGTCATTTGTTTTTTGAAGAATGAGCACTTGTATATTTGGATTGTCGGCGTTCAAAGAATTGAGCGTAACTTTTGCTCACGATTTTCGTTTTGGGCCCATAAGTATTTTTCGAAAATGTAGAAACCATTTTGGATTGAACTCACGCATCATCATGATGTAAGAGGGATATCGACCACTTGTTTTTCAAAGAACGAGCATTTGAATATTTGGATTGTCGGCGTTCGAAGAATTGAGCGTACTTATGCCCATGGTGTCCGTTTTGGGCCCATAAGTACATTTCGAAAATGTGGCGACCGTTTTGGATTGAACTCACTGCTTTGCCGTGACGTATGAGGGATTTCGGGCATTTTTATTTCAAAGAATGAGCACTTGCATATTTGAATCGTCGGCGTTTGAAGAATTGAGCGTAACTTTTGCACATGGTGTTCGTTTTGGGTCCATAAGTACTTTTTAGAAATATGCGACCGTTTTGGATTGAACTCACACATCATCGTGACGTAAGAGGGATATTGACCATTTATTTTTGGAGAACGAGCACTTGCATATTTATTTTGTCGACGTGCGAAGAATTGAGCATAACTTTTGGACACGATGTCTGTTTTTGGCCCATAAGTACTTTTCGAAAATGTTGCGACCGTTTTCGATTGAACTCACAGCTTTACCATGACGTATGAGGGATTTTGGGCATTTTTTTCGAAGAATGAGCACTTGCATATTTGGATTTTTGGCGTTCGAAGAATTGAGCGTAACTTTTGCACACGGTGTTCATTTTGGGCCCATAAGTACTATTCGGAAATGTAGTGACCATTTTGGATTGATCTCACGGCATCGTCATAATGTAAGGGGGATTTTCTGCCATTTCTTTTTCGAAGAATGAGTACTTGCATATTTGGATTGTCGGCGTTCGAAGAATTGAGTGCAACTTTTGCACACGGTGTCCGCTCTGGACCCATAAGTACTTTTCAAAAATGTAGTGATTGTTTTGGATTGACCTCACCGCTTTGTCGTGACGCATGAGGGATTTCGGGCATTTTTCTTTCCGAGAACGAGTACTTGCATATTTGGATTGTCGGCGTTCGAAGAATTAAGCGTAACTTTTGCACACAGATTCCGTTTTGGGCCCATAAGTACTTTTCGAAAATGTAGCGACCCTTTTGGATTGAACTCACAGCTTTACAGTAATGTATGAGGGATTTTAGGCATTTTTTTGAAGAATGAACACTTGCGTATTTGGATTGAAGGCGTTCGAAGAATTGAGCGTAACTTTTGCACACGGTATTCTTTTTGGGCCCATAAGTACTTTCCGGAAAGGTAGTGACCGTTTTGGATTGGACTCATGGCATCATCACGATGTAAAAGGGATTTCAACCATTTGTTTTTCGAAGAACGAGCACTTGCATATTTGGATTGTCGACGTTCGAAGAATTAAGCATAACTTTTGCACACGGTGTCCGTTCTGGGCCCATAAGTACTTTTCAAAAATGTAGCGACCATTTCGGATTGAACTCACTGCTTTACCATGACATATGAGGGATTTTGGACATTTTACTTTCGAAGAATGAGCACTTGCATATTTGAATTGTCGACGTTCGAAGAATTGAGCGTAACTTTTGCACACGATGTTCGTTTTGGGCCCATAAGTACTTTTCAGAAATGTAACGACCATTTTGGATTGAACTCACACATTGTCATGACATAAGAGGGATTTTGGCCATTTGTTTTTGAAGAACGAGCACTTGTATATTTGGATTGTCGGCGTTCGAAGAATTGAGCGTAACTTTTGCACACGATTTTCATTTTGGGCCCATAAGTACTTTTTGAAAATGCAGCAACCATTTTGGATTGAACTCACACATCGTCGTGACATAAGAGAGATATCGACCATTTTTTTCGAAGAACGAGCACTTGCATTTTTGGATTGTCGGCGTTCGAAGAATTGAGCGTAACTTTTACACACGGTGTCCGTTTTGGGCCCATAAGTACTTTTCAAAAATCTGGCGACCATTTTGGATTGAACTCACTGCTTTACCGTGTTGTATGAGGGATTTCGGGCATTTTACTTTCAAAGAACGAGCACTTGCATATTTGAATTGTCGGCGTTTGAAGAATTGAGCGTAACTTTTGCACACGGTGTTCGTTTTGGGCCCTAAACTACTTTTCGAAAATGTAGCGACCGTTTTGGATTGAACTCACACATCGTTATGACGTAAGAGGGATTTTGGACATTTTTTTTTGAAGAACGAGAACTTGTAAATTTGGATTGTCGACGTTCGAAGAATTGAGCGTAACTTTTGCACACAATTTCTGTTTTTGGCCCACAAGTACTTTTTGAGAATGTAGCAACCGTTTTGGATTGAACTCACGCATCGTCGTGATGTAAGAAGGATATTGACCATTTTTTTTGAAGAACGAGCACTTCCATATTTGGATTGTCGGCGTTCGAAGAATTGAGCGTAACTTTTGCACACGGTGTCCATTTTGGGCCCATAAGTACTTTTTGAAAATGTGGCGACTGTTTTGGATTGAACTCACCACTTTGCCGTGACGTATGAGGGATTTCATGCATTTTACTTTTGAAGAACGAGCACTTGCATACTTGAATTGTCGACGTTCAAAGAATTGAGCTTAACTTTTGCACACGGTGTTCGTTTTGGGCCCATAAGTACTTTTCAAAAATGTAGCGACCATTTTGGATTGAACTCTCTGCTTTGCCGTGACATATGAGGGATTTCAAAAATTTTTCTTTTGAAGAACAAGCACTTACATATTTGGACCCATAAGTACTTTTCGGAAATGTAGCGACAGTTTTGGATTGAACTCACAGCTTTACCGTGACGTATGAGGGATTTCGGGCATTTTTTTGAAGAACGAGCACTTGCATATTTGGATTGTCGCCGTTCGAAGAATTGAACGTAACTTTTGCACACAGTGTTCATTTTGGGCCCGTAAGTACTTTTCAGGAACGTAGCGACCGTTTTGGATTGAACTCACGGCATCACTATGATGCAAGAGGGATTTTGGTCATTTGTTTTTAGAAGAACGAGCACTTGCAAATTTGGATTATTGGCGCTCGAAGAATTGAGCGTAACTTTTGCACACGGTTTCTGTTTTGGGCCCATAAGTACTTTTCGAAAATGTAGCGACCGTTTTGGATTGAACTCACGGCACCATCATGATGTAAGAGGGATTTCGGGTGTTTGTCTTTTGAAGAATGAACACTTGCGTATTTCGATTGTCCACGTTTGAAGAATTGAGCGAAACTTTTGCACACGGTGTCCATTTTGGGCCCATAAGTCTTTTCGAAAATATAGTGATAGTTTTGGATTGAACTCACAGCTTTACCATGATGTATGAGGGATTTCAGGCATTTTTTAGAAGAATGATCACTTGCATTTTTGGATTGTCGGCGTTCGAAGAATTGAGCTAAACTTTTACACACCATTTCTGTTTTGGGCCCATAAGTACTTTTCGAAAATGTAGCGACCGTTTTGGATTGAACTCACAGCATTGCCATGATGTAAGAGGATTTCAACGGTTTGTTTTTAGAACAGCGAGCACTTGCATATTTGGATTGTTGGCGTTCGAAGAATTGAGCGTAACTTTTGCACACGGTTTCCGTTTTAGGTCCATATGTACTTTTCGAAAATGTAGCGACCATTTTGGATTGAACTCATGGCATCGTCATGACGTAAGAGGGATTTCAACCATTTGTTTTTCGAAGAACGAGCACTTGCATAGTTGGATTGTCGGCGTTCGAAGAATTGACTGTAATTTTTGCACACGGTGTTCGTTTTGGGCCCATCAGTACTTTTTGGAAATGTAGCGACCATTTTGGATTGAACTCGCGGCATCGTCGTGATGTGAGAGGGATTTCGGCCATTTGTTTTTCGAAGAACGAGCACTTGCATATTTGAATTGTTGGCGTTCGAAGAATTGGGTGCCACTTTTGCACTCGGTGCCCGTTCTGGGCCCATAAGTACTTTTCGAAAATGTAGCGACCATTTTAGATTGAACTCATCGCTTTGCCATGACGTATGAGGGATTTCGGGCATTTTTCTTTCGAAGAACGAGCACTTGCATATTTGGATTGTTGGCGTTCGAAGAATTGAGCGTAACTTTTACACCCGATTTTCGTTTCGGGCACATAAGTACTTTTCGAAAATGTAGCAACCATTTTGGATTGAACTCACGACATCATTGTGACCTAATAGGGATTTCGGCCGTTTGTTTTTTGAAGAACGAGCACTTGTATATTTGGATTATCAGCGTTCGAAGAAATGAGCGTAACTTTTGCACACGGTTTCTGTTTTGTGTCCATAAGTACTTTTCGAAAACGTAGCGATAGTTTTGGATTGAACTCACAGCTTTACCATGACGTATGAGGGATTTTAGGCTTTTTTTTGAAGAACGAGCACTTCCCTATTTGGATTGTCCGTATTTGAAGAATTGAGCGTAACTTTTGCACACGGTATCCGTTTTGGGCCCATAAGTACTTTTCAAAAATGTAGCGACAGTTTTGGATTGAACTCATGGCACCGTCATGACGTAAGAGGGATTTCAGGTATTTATTTTTTGAAGAACGAGCATTCGCATATTTGGACTGTCGACGTTCGAGGAATTTAGCGTAACTTTTGCACAAGGAGTCTGTTTTGGGTCCATAAGTAATTTTTGGAAACGTTGCGATGGTTTTGGATTGAACTCACAGTTTTGTCGTGAAGTATGAGGGATTTCAAGCAGTTTTTTCGAAGAATGAGCACTTTCATATTTGGATTGCCCACGTTTGAAGAATTGAGCATAGCTTTTGCACACGGTGTCCGTTTTGGGCCCATAAGTACTTTTTGGAAATGTACCGATAGTTTTGGATTGAACTCACTGCTTTACTTTGACGTATGAGGAATTTTGGGCATTTTTTCAAAGAACGAGCACCTACATATTTGGATTGTCACCGTTTGAAGAATTGAACGTAACTTTTGCACACGGTGTTCGTTTTAGGCCCACAAGTACTTTTTGGAAATGTAGCAACCGTTTTGGATTGAACTCGCGGCATCATTGTGACATGAGAGGGATTTCGACTGTTTGTTTTTCGAAGAACGAGCACTTGCATATTTGAATTGTCGACGTTCAAAGAATTGGGTGCAACTTTTGCACTCGGTGTCTGTTCTAGACCCATAAGTACTTTTCGAAAATGTAGCGACCATTTTAGATTGAACTCACCGCTTTGCCATGATGTATGAGGGATTTCGGGCATTTTTCTTTCGAAGAACGAGCACTTACACATTTTGATTATTGACATTCGAAGAATTGAGCGTAACTTTTACACACGATTTTCGTTTTGGGCCCATAAGTACTTTTCAGAAATGTAGCGACCATTTTGGATTGAACTCACGGCATCGTCGTGACGTAAGAGGGATTTCGGCCAATTGTTTTTTGAAGAACGAGCACTTGTATATTTGGATTATCGGCGTTTGAAGAAATGAGCGTAACTTTTACACACGGTTTTCATTTTGTGTCCATAAGTACTTTTCGAAAACGTAGCGACAGTTTTGGATTGAACTCACAGCTTTACCATGACGTATGAGGGATTTCGGGCCTTTTTTCGAAGAACGAGCACTTCCATATTTGGATTGTCCGCATTTGAAGAATTGAGCTTAACTTTTACACATGGTATCCGTTTTGGGCCAATAAGTACTTTTCAAAAATGTAGCGACAGTTTTGGATTGAACTCACAGCTTTACCGTGACATATGAGGGATTTTGGGCATTTTTTTTGAAGAATGAGCACTTGCATATTTGGATTGTCGCCGTTCGAAGAATTGAACGTAACTTTTAGACACGGTGTTCGTTTTGGGCCCATAAGTACTTTTCAGAAATGTAGCGACCATTTTGGATTGAACTCATTGCATCGTCATGACGTAAGAGGGATTTCAGCCATTTGTTTTTAAAAGAATGAGTGCTTGCATATTTGGATTGTTGGCCTTCAAAGAATTGAGCGTAACTTTTGCACACGATTTCCATTTTGGGCCCATATATACTTTTTGAAAATGTAGCGACCGTTTTCGATTGAACTCACAGCATCGTCATGACATAAGAGGGATTTCGACCGTTTGTTTTTTTAAGAACGAGCACTTGTATATTTGGATTGTCGACGTTCAAAGAAATGAGAGTAACTTTTGCACACGATTTTCGTTTTGGGCCCATAAGTACTTTTCAAAAATGTAGCGACCGTTTTGGATTGAACTCACAGCATCGTTGTGACATAAGAGCGATTTCGACCATTTGTTTTTTGAAGAACGAGCAGTTGCATATTTGGATTGTCGGCGTTCGAAGAAATGAGCGTAACTTTTGCACACGATTTCCGTTTTGGGCCCATAAGTACATTTTGGAAATGTAGCGACCGTTTTGGATTGAACTCACGCATCGTCGTGATGTATGAGGGATATCGATCGTTTATTTTTTGAAGAACGAGCACTTGCATATTTGGATTGTCGACGTTCGATGTATTTAGCGTAACTTTTGCACACGATTTTTCGTTTTGGGCCCATAAGTACATTTCAAAAATGTAGCGACCGCTTTGGATTGAACTCACCATTTTTCCATGACGTATGAGGGATTTCGGGCTTTTTCTTTCGAATAACGAGCACTTGCATATTTGAATTGTTGGCGTTCGAAGAATTGAGCGTAACTTTTGTACACGGTGCTCGTTTTGAGCCCATAAGTACATTTCGGAAATATAGCGACCATTTTGGATTGAACTCACGCATCGTCGTGACGTAAGAGGGATATCGACCGTTTGATTTTTGAAGAAGGAGCACTTGGATATTTGGACTGTCGGCGTTCGAAAAATTGAGCGTAACTTTTGCACACGGTGTCCGTTTTGGGCCCATAAGTACTTTTCAAAAATGTAGCGACCGTTTTGGATTGAACTCACAGCTTTACTGTGACGTGTGAGGGATTTCAGGCATTTTTTCGAAGAACGAGCACTTGCATCTTTGGATTGTTGGTATTCGAAGAATTGAGCGTAACTTTTACACGCGGTGTTCGTTTTAGGCCCATAAGTCCTTTTCGGAAATGTAGCGACTGTTTTGGATTGAACTCATGACATCATCATGACATAAGAGGGATTTCGACCATTTTTTTAGAAAAATGTGCACTTGCTTATTTGGTTTGTCAGCGTTCGAAGAATTGAGCGTAACTTTTGCACATGATTTTCGTTTTGGGCCCATAAGTACTTTTCGAAAATGTAGCGACCGTTTTGGATTGAACTCACTCATCTTCGTGACATGAGAGGGATATCGACCATTTATTTTTCAAAGAACGAGTACTTGCATATTTGGATTGTCGACGTTAGATGTATTTATGTAACTTTTGCTCACGGTGTCCGTTTTGGGCTCATAAGTACTTTTCGAAAATGTAGCGACCGCTTTGGATTGAACTCACCGCCTTGCAATGGTGTATGAGGGATTTTGGGCATTTTTCTTTCGGAGTACGAGAACTTGCATATTTGAATTGTCGGCATTCGAAGAATTGAGCGTAACTTTTGCACATGGTGTTCGTTTTGAGCCCATAAGTACTTTTCGAAAATGTAGCGACTGTTTTGGATTGAACTCACGGCATCTTCATGACGTAAGAGGGATTTCAACCATTTGTTTTTTGAGGAATGAGCACTTGTATATTTGGATTGTCGGCGTTCGAAGATTTGAGAGTAACTTTTGCACACGGTTTTTGTTTTGGGCCCATAAGTACTTTTCGAAAATGTAGTGACCATTTTGGATTGAACTCATAGCTTTGCCGTGACGTATGAGGGATTTCAGGAGTTTTTTTCGAAGAATGAGCACTTGCATAGTTGGATTATCGACGTTCGAAGAATTGAGCAGAACTTTTGCACACGGTATCTGTTATGGGACCATAAGTACTTTTCAAAAATGTTGCAACCGTTTTGGATTGAACTCACAGCTTTGCCGTGACGTATGAGGGATTTTGTTCATTTTTTTTGAAGAACGAGCACTTGCATAATTGGATTGTCGATGTTTGAAGAATTGAGGCTAGCTTTTGCACACGGTGTCTGTTTCGGGCCCATAAATACTTTTCGAAAATGTAGTGATAGTTTTGGATTGAACTCACAGCTTTATCGTGCTGTATGAGGGATTTCAGGCATTTTTTTCTAAGAATGAGCACTTACATATTTGGATTGTCGACGTTCGAAGAATTGAGAGTAACTTTTGCACACGGATTCTCATTTGTGCCCATAAGTGCTTTTTAGAAATGTAGTGACCATTTTGGATTGAACTCACATATCATCGTGACGTAAGAGGGATTTCGACCATTTGTGTATTGAAGAATGAGCACTTGCATATAATGGATTGTCGACGTTCGAAGAATTGAGCGTAACTTTTGCACACGGTGTCCATTTTGGGCCCATAAGTACTTTTCAAAAATGTAGTGAATGTTTTGGATTGAACTCACAGCTTTGCCGTGACGTATGAGGGATTTTGTTCATTTTTTTGAAGAACGAGCACTTGCATATTTGGATTGAAGGCGTTTGAAAAATTGAGCGTAACTTTTGCACACGGCGTTCGTTTTGGGCCCATAAGTACTTTTCAGAAATGTAGCGACCATTTTGGATTGAGCTCACGGCATCGTCATGATGTAAGAGAGATGTCGACCTTTTGTTTTTTGAAGAACGATCTCTTGCATATTTGGATTGTCGACGTTTGAAGAATTGAGCGTGGCTTTTGTACACGGTGTTCGTTTTGGGCCCATAAGTACTTTTCAAAAATGTAGTGACCATTTTGGATTGAACCCACGCATCATCGTAACATAAGAGGGATTTCAACCATTTGTTTTTTGAAGAACTAGCACTTGCATATTTGGATTGTCAGCGTTCGAAGAATTGAGCGTAACTTTTGCACACGGTGTCCGTTTTGGGTCCATAAGTACTTTTCAAAAATGTAGCGACCATTTTGAATTAAACTCACAGCTTTACCATGACATATGAGGGATTTCTGGCATTTTTTCGAAGAACGAGCACTTGCATATTTAGATTGAAGGTGTTTGAAGAATTTAGCAGAACTTGTGCACACGGTGTTTGTTTTGGGCCCATAAGTACTTTTCGGAAAGGTAGTGACTGTTTTGGATTGATCTCATGGCATCGTCATGATGTAAGAGGGATTTCAACCACTTTTTTCTGAAGAACTAGCACTTGCATATTTGGATTGTCGACGTTCGAAGAATTGAGCTCAACTTTTGTATACGGTGTTCGTTCCGGGCCAATAAGTACTTTTCGAAAATGTAGCGACCGTTTTGGATTGAACTCATCGCTTTCCCATGACGTATGAGGGATTTTAGGCATTTTTCTTTCGAAGAACGAGCACTTGTATATTTGGATTGTCGGCATTCGAAGAGTTGAACGTAACTTTTGCACCAGGATTTCGATTTGAGCCCATAAGTACTTCTCAGAAATGTAGTGACCGTTTTGGATTGAACTCTCGCATCGTCATGACATAAGAGGGATTTTGACCATTTGTGTTTCGAAGAATGAGCACTTGCGTATTTGGTTTGTTGGCGTTCGAAGAATTGAGCATAACTTTTGCACACGGTGTCCGTTTTGGGTCCATAAGTACTTTTCGAAAATGTAGCGACCGTTTTGGATTGAACTCACAGCTTTACCGTAACATATGAGGGATTTCGGGCATTTTTTTCTAAGAATAAGCACTTGCATATTTGGATGGAATACGTTCGAAGAATTGAGCGTAACTTTTGCACACGGTGTTCATTTTGGGCCCATAAGTACTTTTCGAAAATGTTGCGACCATTTTAGATTAAACTCACGGCATCATCGTGACGTAAGTGGGATTTCAACCATTTTGTTTTTCAAAGAACGAGCACTTGCATATTTGGATTGTTGGCGTTCGAAGAATTGAGCACAACTTATGCACACGGTGTCCGTTCTGGGCCCATAAGAACTTTTCGAAAATGTAGCGACCATTTTGGATAGAACTCACTGCTTCGCCATGCTGTATGAGGGATTTTGGGCATTTTTCTTTCAAAGAATGAGCACTTGCATATTAGGATTGTCGGCGTTCGAAGAATTGAGCGTAACTTTTGCACACGGTTTCTGATTTGGGCCCATAAGTACTTTTCAGAAATGTAGCGACCATTTCAGATTGAACTCATAGCATCATCATGATGTAAGAGGGATTTCAACCGTTTGTTTTTCGTAGAATGAGCACTTGCATAGTTGGATTGTCGGCATTCGAAGAATTGAGCGCAACTTTTGCACGCGGTTCCGTTTCGAGCCCATAAGTACTTTTCAAAAATGTAGGGACCATTTTGGATTGAACTCACAGCACCATCATGACGTAAGAGGGATTTTGGGTGTTTATTTTTTGAAGAACGAGCATTCGCACATTTGGATTGTCGGCGTTTGAAGAATTGAGCGTAACTTTTACACAAGGTGACCGTTTTGGGTCCATAAGTACTTTTCAGAAACGCAGCGACAGTTTTTGATTGAACTCATAGCTTTACCATGACGTATGAGGGATTTTGGTCTTTTTTTCAAAGAACGAGCACTTGCATTTTTGGATTGTCCGTGTTTGAAGAATTGAGCGTAACTTTTGCACACAGTGTCCGTTTTGGGCCCATAAGTACTTTTCAAAAATGTGGCGACAGTTTTGGATTGAACTCATAGCTTTACCGTGACGTATGAGGGATTCCGGGCATTTTTTTCGAAGAACGAGCACTTGCATATTTGAATTGTCGCGGCTCGAAGAATTGAACGTAACTTTTGCACACGGTGTTCGTTTTGGGCCCATAAGTACATTTCGAAAATGTAGCGACCATTTTGGATTGAACTCGTGGCATCGTCATGACATGAGAGGGATTTCGACCATTTATTTTTCGAAGAACGAGCACTTGCATATTTTAATTGCCGACGTTTGAAGAATTGAGCGCGACTTTTGCACTTGGTGTCTGTTTTGGGCCCATAATACTTTTCGAAAATGTAGCGACCATTTTGGATTGAACTCACCACTTTACCGTGACGTATGAGGGATTTCGGGCATTTTTCTTTCGAAGAACGAGCTTTGCATATTTGGCTTGTCGGCGTTCGAAGAATTGAGCGTAACTTTTGTACACGATTTCCGTTTTGGGCCCATAAGTACTTTTCAAAAATGTAGCGATCATTTTGGATTGAACTCACGGCATCGTCGTGATGTAAGAGGGATTTCGGCCGTTTGTTTTTTGAAAAATGAGCACTTGCATATTTGAATTGTCGCCGTTCAAAGAAATGAGCGTAACTTTTGCAAACAGTTTCAATTTTAGGTTAATAAGTACTTTTCGAAAATGTAGCGACCATTTTGGATTGAACTCGTGGCATCGTCATGACATGAGAGGGATTTCAACCATTTATTTTTTGAAGAACGAGCACTTGCATATTTTAATTGCCGGCGTTTGAAGAATTGAGCGTGACTTTTGTACTCGGTGTCTGTTTTGGGCCCATAAGTACTTTTCGAAAATGTAGCGACCGTTTTGGATTGAACTCACCACTTTAACGTGACGTATAAGGGATTTCGGGCATTTTTCTTTTGAAGAACGAGCTTTACATATTTGGATTGTCGGCTTTCGAAGAATTGAGCGTAACTTTTGCACACGATTTCCGTTTTGGGCCCATAAGTACTTTTCGAAAATGTAGCGATCATTTTGGATTAGACTCACGGCATTGTCGTGATGTAAGAGGGATTTCGGCCGTTTGTTTTTTGAAGAACGAGCACTTGTATATTTGGATTGTCGGCGTTCAAAGAAATGAGCGTAACTTTTGCAAACAGTTTCTGTTTTGGGTTAATAAGTACTTTTCAAAAACGTAGCGACAGTTTTGGATTGAAATCACAGCTTTACCATGACGTATGAAGGATTTCGGGCATTTTTTTACGAAGAATGAGCACTTGCATATTTGGATTGTCTGCGTTTGAAGAATTGAGCGTAACTTTTGCACACAGTGTCCGTTTTGGGCGCATAAGTACTTTTTGGAAATGTGACGACAGTTTTGGATTGAACTCAGAGCTTTACCGTGACGTATGAGGGATTTCGGGCATTTTTTTCGAAGAACGAGCACTTGCATATTTGGATTGTCGCCGTTGGAAGAATTGAACGTAACTTTTGCACATGGTGTTCGTTTTGGGCCCATAAGTACTTTTCGAAAATGTAGCGACCATTTTGGATTGAACTCGCGGCATCATCGTGACGTGAGAGAATTTCGACCATTTATTTTTTGAAGAACAAGCACTTGCATATTTTAATTGCCGGCGTTTGAAGAATTGAGCGCGACTTTTGCACTCGGTGTCTATTCTGGGCCCATAAATACTTTTCGAAAATGTAGCGACCGTTTTGGATTGAACTCACCACTTTGCCGTGACGTATGAGGGGTTTCGGGCATTTTTCTTTCGAAGAACGAGCACTTGCATATTTGCATTGTCGACGTTCGAAGAATTGAGCGTAACTTTTGGACACGATTTCCGTTTCGGGCCCATAAGTACTTTTCAAAAATGTAACGACCATTTTGGATTGAACTCACGGCATCGTCGTGATGTAAGAGGGATTTCGGCCGTTTGTTTTTTGAAGAACGAGCACTTGTATATTTGGATTGTCGGCGTTCGAAGAAATGAGAGTAACTTTTGCAAACAGTTTCTGTTTTGGGTTAATAAGTACTTTTCGAAAACGCAGCGACAGTTTTGGATTGAAATCACAGCTTTACCATGACGTATGAGGGATTTCGGGCATTTTTTACGAAGAACGAGCACTTGCATATTTGGATTGTCCGTGTTTGAAGAATTGAGCATGACTTTTGCACACGGTGTCCGTTTTGGGCCCATAAATACTTTTCGAAAATGTAGCGACAGTTTTGGATTGAACTCAGAGCTTTACCGTGACGTATGAGGAATTTCAGGCATTTTTTTTTGAAGAACGAGCACGTTCATATTTGGATTGTCGACGTTCAAAGAATTTTGTGTAACTTTTGCACACGGTGTCCTTTTTGGGCCCATAAGTACTTTTCAAAAATGTCGCGACCATTTTGGATTAAACTCACAGATATACTGTGACGTGTGACTGATTTTGAGCTTTTTTTCGAAGAACGAGCACTTGCATATTTGGATTGTCGACGTTCAATGAATTGAGCGTAACTTTTGCACACGGTGTTCGTTTTAGGCCCATAAGTCATTTTCGAAAATGTAGCAACCATTTTGGATTAAACTCACAACATCATCATGACGTAAGAGGGATTTCGACCATTTTTTTCGAAGAACGAGCACTTGCATATTTGGATTGTCGACGTTCGAAGAATTGAGCGTAACTTTTGCGCAAGATTTCAGTTTTGGGCCCATAAGTACTTTTCAAAAATGTAGCGACTGTTTTGGATTGAACTCATGCATCATCGTGACGTAAGAGGGATATTGACCGTTTATTTTTCGAAGAATGAGCACTTGCATATTTGGATTGTCGACGTTCGATGTATTAACGTAACTTTTGCACACGGTGTCCATTTTGGGCCCATAAGTACTTTTCGAAAATGTAATGACCACTTTGGATTGATCTCTCCGCTTTGCCATGACGTATGAGGGATTTCAGGCATTTTTCTTTCGAAGTACGAGCACTTGCATATTTGAATTGTTGGCGTTCGAAGAATTGAGCGTAACTTTTGCACACGGTGTTCGTTTTGAGACCATAAGTACTTTTCAGAAATGTAGCTACCGTTTTGGATTGAACTCACGGTATCATCGAGACGTAAGAGGGATTTTGATCGTTTGTTTTTCAAGAAACGAGCACTAGTATATTTGGATTGTCGGCGTTCGAAGAATTGAGCGTAACCTTTGCACATGGTTTTCGTTTTGTGCCCATAAGTACTTTTTGTAAATGTAATGACCGTTTTGGATTGAACTCACAACTTCGCCATGACGTATGAGGGATTTTGGGAGATTTTTTCGAAGAATGAGCACTTGCCTAGTTGGATTGTTGGCGTTCGAAGAATTGAGCGTAACTTTTACACATGATGTCCGTTCTGGGCCCATAAGTACTTTTCGAAAATGTTGTAACCGTTTTGGATTGAACTCATAGCTTTGCCGTGACGTATGAGTGATTTCGTACATTTTTTCGAAGAACGAGCACTTGCATATTTGGATTTTTGGCGTTCGAAGAATTGAGGTTAGCTTTTGCACACGGTGTCTGTTTTAGGCCCGTAACTACTTTTCAGAAATGTAGCGATAGTTTTGGATTGAACCCACAGCTTTTCCGTGACGTATGAGGGATTTTAGGCCTTTTTTTTCGAAGAACGAGCACTTACATATTTGGATTGTCGGCGTTCGAAGAATTTAGAGTAACTTTTGTACACGGTGTTCGTTTTGGGCCAATAAGTACTTTTCGAAAATGTAGCAACCGTTTTGGAATGGACTCACGCATCGTCGTGATGTAAGAGGGATTTCGACCGTTCATTTTTTTAAGAATGTGCACTTGCATATTTGGATTGTCGGCATTCGAAGAATTGAGCGTAACTTTTGCTCACGTTGTCCATTTTGGGCCCATAAGTACTTTTCGAAAATGTAGCGACCATTTTGGATTGAACTCATGGCACCGTCATGACGTAAGAGGGATTTCAGGTGTTTATTTTTTGAAGAACGAGCATTCGCATATTTGGATTGTCGGCGTTTGAAGAATTGAGCGTAACTTTTGCACAAGGAGTCTGTTTTAGGTCCATAAGTACTTTTCGGAAACGTTGTGATGGTTTTGGATTGAACTCACAGTTTTGTCGTGACATATGAGGGATTTCAAGCGGTTTTTTCGAAGAATGAGCACTTTCATATTTGGATTGCCCACGTTTGAAGAATTGAGCATAGCTTTTGCACACGGTGTCCGTTTTGGGCCCATAAAGTACTATTTGGAAATGTAGCGACAGTTTTGGATTGAACTCACAACTTTACCTTGACGTATGGGGGATTTTGGACATTTTTTCGAAGAATAAGCACCTGCATATTTGGATTGTCACCGTTTGAAGAATTGAACGTAACTTTTGCACACGGTGTTCGTTTTAGGCCCACAAGTACTTTTTGAAAATGTAGCGATCGTTTTGGATTGAACTCGTGACATCGTCGTGACGTGAGAGGGATTTCGACTGTTTGTTTTTTGAAGAACGAGCACTTGTATATTTGAATTGTCGGTGTTCGAAGAATTGGGTGCAACTTTTGCACTCGGTGTCCGTTCTGGGCCCATAAGTACTTTTCGAAAATGTAGTGACCGTTTTAGATTGAACTCACCGCTTTGCCATGATGTATGAGGGATTTCGGGCATTTTTCTTTCGAAGAACGAGCACTTGCATATTTGGATTATTGGCGTTCGAAGAATTGAGCGTAACTTTTGCACACAATTTCATTTTGGGCCCATAAGTACTTTTCAGAAATGTAGCGACCATTTTGGATTAAACTCACGGCATCGTCATGATGTAAGAGGGATTTCGGCCATTTTTTTTGAAGAACAAGCACTTGTATATTTGGATTATCGGCGTTCGAAGAAATGAGCGTAACTTTTACACACTATTTCCATTTTGTGTCCATAAGTACTTTTCGAAAACGTAGCGATAGTTTTGGATTGAACTCATAGCTTTACCATGACGTATGAGGGATTTCGGGCCTTTTTTCGAAGAACGAGCACTTCCATATTTGGATTGTCCGCGTTTGAAGAATTGAGCTTAACTTTTACACATGGTATCCGTTTTGGGCCAATAAGTACTTTTCAAAAATGTAGCGACAGTTTTGGATTGAACTCACAGCTTTACCGTGACATATGAGGGATTTTGGGCATTTTTTTTGAAGAATGAGCACTTGCATATTTGGATTGTCGCAGTTCCAAGAATTGAACGTAACTTTTAGACACGGTGTTCATTTTGGGCCCATAAGTACTTTTCAGAAATGTAGCGACCATTTTGGATAGAACTCACAGCATCGTCATGACTAAAGAGGGATTTCGGCCATTTGTTTTTCGAAGAACGAGTGCTTGCATATTTAGATTGTTGGCATTCAAAGAATTGAACGTAACTTTTGCACACGGTTTCCGTTTTGGGCCCATATATACTTTTTGAAAATGTAGCGATCGTTTTGGATTGAACTCACAGCATCGTCATGACATAAGAGGGATTTCGACCGTTTGTTTATTTAAGAACGAGCACTCGTATATTTGGATTGTCGGCGTTCAAAGAAATGAGCATAACTTTTGCACACGATTTTCGTTTTGGGCCCATAAGTACTTTTCGAAAATGTAGCGACCATTTTGGATTGAACTCATAGCATCGTCGTGACATAAGAGGGATTTCGATCGTTTGTTTTTTGAAGAACGAGCACTTGTATATTTGGATTGTCGACGTTCGAAGAAATGAGCGTAACTTTTGCACACGATTTTTGTTTTGGGCCCATAAGTACATTTTGGAAATGTAGCGACCGTTTTGGATTGAACTCACGCATCGTCGTGATGTAAGAGGGATATTGATCGTTTATTTTTCGAAGAACGAGCATTTGCATATTTGGATTGTTGACGTTCGATGTATTTAGCGTAACTTTTGCACACGATTTTCGTTTTGGGCCCATAAGTACATTTCAAAAATGTAGCGACCGCTTTGGATTGAACTCACTATTTTTCCATGACGTATGAGGGATTTCGGGCCTTTTTCTTTCGAATAACGAGCACTTGCATATTTGAATTGTTGGCGTTCAAATAATTGAGCGTAACTTTTGTACACGGTGCTCGTTTTGAGCCCATAAGTACATTTCGGAAATATAGCGACCATTTTGGATTGAACTCACGCATCGTCGTGACGTAAGAGGGATATCGACCGTTTGATTTTTGAAGAAGGAGCACTTGGATATTTGGACTGTCGGCGTTCGAAAAATTGAGCGTAACTTTTGCACACGGTGTCCGTTTTGGGCCCATAAGTACTTTTCAAAAATGTAGCGACCGTTTTGGATTGAACTCACAGCTTTACTGTGACGTGTGAGGGATTTCAGGCATTTTTTCGAAGAATGAGCACTTGCATATTTGGATTGTCGGCATTCGATGAATTGAGCGTAACTTTTGCACACGGTGTTCGTTTTAGGCCTATAAGTCCTTTTCGGAAATGTAGCGACTGTTTTGGATTGAACTCACGGCATTATCATGACATAAGAGGGATTTCGACCATTTTTTTTTAGAAAAATGAGCACTTGCTTATTTGGTTTGTCTGCGTTCGAAGAATTGAGCGTAACTTTTGCACACGATTTTCGTTTTGGGCCGATAAGTACTTTTTGGAAAGGTAGCGACCGTTTTGGATTGAACTCACTCATCTTCGTGACGTGAGAGGGATATCGGCCATTTATTTTTCAAAGAACGAGTACTTGCATAATTAGATTGTCGACGTTAGATGTATTAACGTAACTTTTGCACACGGTGTCCGTTTTGGGCTCATAAGTACTTTTCGAAAATGTAGCGATCGCTTTGGATTGAACTCACCGCTTTCCCGTGGTGTATGAGAGATTTTGGGCATTTTTCTTTCGAAGTATGAGAACTTGCATAGTTGAATAGTCGGCATTCGAAAAAATTGAGCGTAACTTTTGCACATGGTGTTCGTTCTGAGCCCATAAGTACTTTTCGAAAATGTAGCGATTGTTTTGGATTGAACTCACGGCATCTTCATGACGTAAGAGGGATTTCGACCATTTTTTTTTGAGGAATGAGCACTTGTATACTTATATTGTTGGCGTTAGAAGAATTGAGAGTAACTTTTGCACACGGTTTTTGTTTTGGGCCCCATAAGTACTTTTCAAAAATGTAGTAACCATTTTGGATTGAACTCACAGCTTTGCCGTGACGTATGAGGGATTTCAGGAGTTTTTTTGGAAGAGTGAGCACTTGCATAGTTGGATTATCGGCGTTCGAAGAATTGAGCAGAACTTTTGCACACGGTGTCAGTTATGGGACCATAAGTACTTTTCAAAAATGCTGCAACCGTTTTGGATTGAACTCACAGCTTTGCCGTGACTTATGAGGGATTTTGTTCATTTTTTTCAAAGAACGAGCACTTGCATATTTGGATTGTCGATGTTCGAAGAATTGAGGTTAGCTTTTGCACACGGTGTCCGTTTTGGGCCCATAAATACTTTTCGAAAATGTAGCGACAGTTTTGAATTGAACTCACAGCTTTATCGTGCTGTACGAGGGATTTCAGGCATTTTTTTTGAAGAATGAGCACTTGCATATTTGGATTGTCGACGTTCGAAGAATTGAGAGTAACTTTTGCACACGGATTCTCATTTGGGCCCATAAGTGCTTTTTAGAAATGTAGTGATCGTTTTGGATTGAACTCACATATCGTCGTGACGTAAGAGGGATTTCGACCGTTTGTGTATTGAAGAATGAGCACTTGCATATATGGATTGTCGACGTTCGAAGAATTGAGCGTAACTTTTGCACACGGTGTTCATTTTGGGCCCATAAGTACTTTTCAAAAATGTAGCGAACGTTTTGGATTGAACTCACAGCTTTGCCATGACGTATGAGGGATTTTGTTCATTTTTTTTGAAGAACGAGCACTTGCATATTTGGATTGAAGGCGTTCGAAGAATTGAGCGTAACTTTTGCACACGGTGTTCGTTTTGGGCCCATAAGTACTTTTCAAAAATGTAGCGACCATTTTGGATTGAACTCACGGCATCGTCGTGATGAAAGAGGGATTTCGCCCTTTTGTTTTTTGAAGAACGATCTCTTGCATATTTGGATTGTCGACGTTTGAAGAATTGAGCGTGACTTTTGCACACGGTGCTCGTTTTGGGCCCATAAGTACTTTTAAAAAATGTAGCGACCATTTTGGATTGAACTCACGCATCATCGTGACATAAGAGGGATTTCAACCATTTGTTTTTTGAAGAACTAGCACTTGCATATTTAGATTGCCGGCGTTTGAAGAATTGAGTACAACTTTTGCACTCGGTGTCTGTTCTGGGCCCATAAGTACTTTTCGAAAATGTAGCGACCGTTTTGGATTGAATTCACCACTTTGCCGTGACGTATGAGGGATTTCGGGCATTTTTCTTTCGAAGAATGAGCACTTGCATATTTGGATTGTCGGCGTTCGAAGAATTGAGAATAACTTTTGCACACGATTTCCGTTTTGGGCCCATAAGTACTTTTCGAAAATGTAGCGACCATTTTGGATTGAACTCATGGCATCGTCATGATGTAAGAGGAATTTCGGCCGTTTGTTTTTTGAAGAACGAGCACTTGTATATTTGGATTGTCGCCGTTAGAAAAAATGAGCGTAGCTTTTGCACACGATTTCCATTTTGGGCCCATAAGTACATTTTGGAAATGTAGCGACCGTTTTGGATTGAACTCATGCATCGTCGTGGTGTAAGAGGGATATTGATCGTTTATTTTTCGAGGAACGAGCATTTGCATATTTAGATTGTCGACGTTCGATGTATTTAGCGTAACTTTTGCACACGATTTTCGTTTTGGTCCCATAAGTACATTTCAAAAATGTAGCGACCGCTTTGGATTGAACTCACCATTTTTCCATGACGTATGAGGGATTTCGGGCCTTTTTCTTTCGAATAACGAGCACTTGCATATTTGAATTGTTGGCGTTCGAAGAATTGAGCGTAACTTTTGTACACGGTGCTCGTTTTGAGCCCATTAGTACATTTCGGAAATATAGCGACCATTTTGGATTGAACTCACGCATCGTCGTGACGTAAGAGGGATATCCACCGTTTGATTTTTGAAGAAGGAGCACTTGGATATTTGGACTGTCGGCGTTCGAAAAATTGAGCATAACTTTTGCACATGGTGTCCGTTTTGGGCCCATAAGTACTTTTCAAAAATGTAGCGACCGTTTTGGATTGAACTCACAGCTTTACTGTGACGTGTGAGGGATTTCGGGCATTTTTTCGAAGAATGAGCACTTGCATATTTGGATTGTCGGCATTTGATGAATTGAGCGTAACTTTTGCACACGGTGTTCGTTTTAGGCCTATAAGTCCTTTTCGGAAATGTAGCGACTGTTTTGGATTGAACTCACGGCATCATCATGACATAAGAGGGATTTCGACCATTTTTTTTTAGAAAAATGAGCACTTGCTTATTTGGTTTGTCTGCGTTCGAAGAATTGAGCGTAACTTTTGCACACGATTTTCGTTTTGGGCCCATAAGTACTTTTCGGAAATGTAGCGACCGTTTTGGATTGAACTCACTCATCTTCGTGATGTGAGAGGGATATCGGCCATTTATTTTTCAAAGAACGAGTACTTGCATATTTGGATTGTCGACGTTAGATGTATTAACGTAACTTTTGCACACGGTGTCCGTTTTGGGCTCATAAGTACTTTTCGAAAATGTAGCGACCGCTTTGGATTGAACTCACCGCTTTGCCGTGGTGTATGAGAGATTTTGGGCATTTTTCTTTCGAAGTACGAGAACTTGCATATTTGAATTGTCGGCATTCGAAAAAATTGAGCGTAACTTTTGCACATGGTGTTCGTTCTGAGCCCATAAGTACTTTTCGAAAATGTAGCGACTGTTTTGGATTGAACTCACGGCATCTTCATGACGTAAGAGAGATTTCGACCATTTGTTTTTTGAGGAATGAGCACTTGTATACTTATATTGTTGGCGTTAGAAGAATTGAGAGTAACTTTTGCACACGGTTTTTGTTTTGGGCCCATAAGTACTTTTCAAAAATGTAGTAACCATTTTGGATTGAACTCACAGCTTTGCCGTGACGTATGAGGGGTTTCAGGAGTTTTTTTGGAAGAATGAGCACTTGCATAGTTGGATTATCGGCGTTCGAAGAATTGAGCAGAACTTTTGCACACGGTGTCAGTTATGGGACCATAAGTACTTTTCAAAAATGCTGCAACCGTTTTGGATTGAACTCACAGCTTTGCCGTGACTTATGAGGGATTTTGTTCATTTTTTTCAAAGAACGAGCACTTGCATATTTGGATTGTCGATGTTCGAAGAATTGAGGTTAGCTTTTGCACACGGTGTCCGTTTTGGGCCCATAAATACTTTTCGAAAATGTAGCGACAGTTTTGAATTGAACTCACAGCTTTATCGTGCTGTACGAGGGATTTCAGGCATTTTTTTTGAAGAATGAGCACTTGCATATTTGGATTGTCGACGTTCGAAGAATTGAGAGTAACTTTTGCACACGGATTCTCATTTGGGCCCATAAGTGCTTTTTAGAAATGTAGTGACCATTTTGGATTGAACTCACATATCGTCGTGACGTAAGAGGGATTTCGACTGTTTGTGTATTGAAGAATGAGCACTTGCATATATGGATTGTCGACGTTCGAAGAATTGAGCGTAACTTTTGCACACGGTGTCCATTTTGTGCCTATAAGTATTTTTCAAAAATGTAGCGAACGTTTTGGATTGAACTCACGGCTTTGCCATGACGTATGAGGGATTTTGTTCATTTTTTTGAAGAATGAGCACTTGCATATTTGGATTGAAGGCGTTTGAAGAATTGAGCGTAACTTTTGCACACGCTGTTCGTTTTGGGCCCATAAGTACTTTTCAAAAATGTAGCGACCATTTTGGATTGAACTCACGGCATCGTCGTGATGTAAGAAGGATTTCGACCTTTTGTTTTTTGAAGAACGATTTCTTGCATATTTGGATTGTCGACGTTTGAAGAATTGAGCGTGACTTTTGCACACGGTGTTCGTTTTGGGCCCATAAGTACTTTTGAAAAATGTAGCGACCGTTTTGGATTGAACTCACGCATCATCATGACATAAGAGGGATTTCAACCATTTGTTTTTTGAAGAACTAGCACTTGCATATTTGGATTGTCAGCGTTCGAAGAATTGAGCGTAACTTTTGCACACGGTATCCATTTTGGGTCCATAAGTACTTTTCAAAAATGTAGCGACCATTTTGAATTAAACTCACAGCTTTACCATGACATATGAGGGATTTCTGGCATTTTTTCAAAGAATGAGCACTTGCATATTTAGATTGAAGGTGTTTGAAGAATTTAGCATAACTTGTGCACATGGTATTTATTTTGGGCCCATAAGTACTTTTCGGAAAGGTAGTGATCGTTTTGGATTAATCTCACGGCATCATCGTGATGTAAGAGGGATTTCAACCATTTTTTTCTGAAGAACGAGCACTTGCATATTTGGATTGTCGGCGTTCGAAGAATTGAGCTCAACTTTTGCACAACGTGTTCGTTCCGGGCCAATAAGTACTTTTCGAAAATGTAGCGACCGTTTTGGATTGAACTCACCGCTTTCCCATGATGCATGAGGAATTTTAGGCATTTTTCTTTCGAAGAACGAGCACTTGTATATTTGGATTGTCGGCATTCGAAGAGTTGAGCGTAACTTTTGTACAAGGATTCCGATTTAAGCCCATAAGTACTTCTCAGAAATGTAGTGACCGTTTTGGATTGAACTCTCGCATCATCATGACGTAAGAGGGATTTTGACCATTTGTGTTTCGAAGAATGAGCACTTGCATATTTGGCTTGTTGGCCTTCGAAGAATTGAGTGTAACTTTTGCACACGGTGTCCGTTTTGGGTCCATAAGTACTTTTCAAAAATGTAGCGACCGTTTTGGATTGAACTCACAACTTTACCGTAACATATGAGGGATTTCAGGCATTTTTTTCGAAGAACGAGCACTTGCATATTTGGATGGAAGACGTTCGAAGAATTGAGCGTAACTTTTGTACACGGTGTTCGTTTTGGGCCCATAAGTACTTTTCGAAAATGTTGCGACCGTTTTAGATTGAACTCATGGCATCATCGTGACGTAAGTGGGATTTCAACCATTTTGTTTTTCAAAGAACGAGCACTTGCATATTTGGATTGTTGGCGTTCGAAGAATTGAGCACAACTAATGCACACAGTGTCCGTTCTGGGCCCATAAGAACTTTTCGAAAATGTAGCGACCGTTTTGGATAGAACTCACTGCTTCACCGTGCCGTATGAGGGATTTTGGGCATTTTTCTTTCAAAGAATGAGCACTTGCATATTAGAATTGTCGGCGTTCGAAGAATTGAGCGTAACTTTTGCACACGATTTCTGATTTGGGCCCATAAGTACTTTTCAGAAATGTAGCGACCGTTTTAGATTGAACTCATGGCATCATCGTGACGTAAGAGGGATTTCAACGTTTTGTTTTTCATAGAATGAGCACTTGCATAGTTGGATTGTCGGCATTCGAAGAATTGAGCGCAACTTTTGCACGCGGTTCCGTTTCGAGCCCATAAGTACTTTTCAAAAATGTAGGAACCATTTTGGATTGAACTCACAGCACCGTCATGACGTAAGAGGGATTTTGGGTGTTTATTTTTTGAAGAACGAGCATTCGCACATTTGGATTGTCGGCGTTTGAAGAATTGAGCGTAACTTTTACACAAGGTGATCGTTTTGGGTCCATAAGTACTTTTCGGAAACGTAGCGACAGTTTTTGATTGAACTCATAGCTTTACCATGACGTATGAGGGATTTCGGTCTTTTTTTCAAAGAACGAGCACTTGCATATTTGGATTGTCCGCGTTTGAAGAATTGACCGTAACTTTTGTACACAGTATCCGTTTTGCGCCCATAAGTACTTTTCGAAAATGTGGCGATAGTTTGGGATTGAACTCATAGCTTTACCGTGACGTATGAGGGATTCCGGGCTTTTTTCAAAGAACGTGCACTTGCATATTTGAATTGTCGCCGTTCGAAGAATTGAACGTAACTTTTGCACACGGTGTTCGTTTTGGGCCCATAAGTACTTTTCGAAAATGTAGCGAACGTTTTGGATTGAACACGTGGCATCGTCGTGAGATGAGAGGGATTTCGACCATTTGTTTTTTGAAAAATGAGCACTTGCATATTTTAATTGCCGGCATTTGAAGAATTGAGTGCGACTTTTGCACTCGGTGTCTGTTCTGGGCCCATAAGTACTTTTCGAAAATGTAGCGACCGTTTTGGATTGAACTCACCACTTTGCCGTGACGTATGAGGGATTTCAAGCATTTTTCTTTCGAAGAACGAGCACTTGCATATTTGGATTGTCGGCGTTCGAAGAATTGAGAATAACTTTTGCACACGATTTCCGTTTTGGGCCCATAAGTACTTTTCGAAAATGTAGCGACCATTTTGGATTGAACTCATGGCATCGTCATGATGTAAGAGGAATTTCGGCCGTTTGTTTTTTGAAGAACGAGCACTTGTATATTTGGATTGTCGGCGTTCAAAGAAATGAGCGTAACTTTTGCAAACAATTTTTGTTTTGGGTTAATAAGTACTTTTCGAAAACGTAGCGACAGTTTTGGATTGAAATCACAGCTTTACCATGACGTATGAGGGATTTCGGGCATTTTTTACAAAGAACGAGCACTTGCATATTTGGATTGTCTGCGTTTGAAGAATTGAGCATAACTTTTGCACACGGTGTTCGTTTTGGGGCCATAAGTACTTTTCAGAAACGCAGCGATCGTTTTGGACTAAACTCGCAGTATCGTCATAATGTGAGAGGGATTTCGATCGTTTTTTTCCAAGAACGAGCACTTGCATAATTGGATTGTCCGCATTTGAAGAATTGAGCGTAACTTTTGCACACAGTGTCCGTTTTGGGCCCATAAGTACTTTTTGAAAATGTGGCGACAGTTTTTGATTGAACTCATAGCTTTACCTTGACGTATGAGGGATTTCGGGCATTTTTTATGAAGAACGAGCACTTGCATATTTGGATTGTCCGCGTTTGAAGAATTGAGCGTAACTTTTGCACACAGTGTCCGTTTTGGGCCCATAAGTACTTTTCGGGAATGTGGCGACAGTTTTGGATTGAACTCATAGCTTTACCGTGACGTATGAGGGATTCCGGGC
>NC_036237.1:13046635-13071771 GCF_002742605.1 Olea europaea var. sylvestris | reverse complement strand
TAGCTTTTGCACACGGTGTCCGTTTTGGGCCCATAACTACTTTCCAGAAATGTAGCGATAGTTTTGGATTGAACCCACAGCTTTTTCGTGACGTATGAGGGATTTTAGGCCTTTTTCGAAGAACGAGCACTTACATATTTGGATTGTCGACGTTCGAAGAATTTAGAGTAACTTTTGCACACGGTGTTCGTTTTGGGCCCATAAGAACTTTTCGAAAATGTAGCAACCGTTTTGGAATGAACTCACGCATCATCGTGATGTAAGAGGGATTTCGACCGTTCATTTTTTAAGAATGAGCATTTGCATATTTGGATTGTCGACGTTCGAAGAATTGAGTGTAACTTTTGCGCACGTTGTCCATTTTGGGCCCATAAGTACTTTTCGAAAACATAGCGACCATTTTGGATTGAACTCATGGCACCGTCATGATGTAAGAGGGATTTTAGGTGTTTATTTTTTGAAGAACAAGCATTCGCATATTTGGATTGTCGACGTTTGAAGAATTGAGCGTAACTTTTGCACAAGGAGTCTGTTTTAGGTCCATAAGTACTTTTCGGAGACGTTGCGTTGGTTTTGGATTGAACTCGCAGTTTTGTCGTGACATATGAGGGATTTCAGGCGGTTTTTTCGAAGAATGAGCACTTTCATATTTGGATTGCCCACGTTTGAAGAATTGAGCATAGCTTTTGCACACGGTGTCCGTTTTGGGCCCATAAGTACTTTTTGGAAATGTAGCGACAGTTTTGGATTGAACTCACAACTTTACCTTGACGTATGAGGGATTTCAAGAGATTTTTTTGAAGAATGAGCACTTGCTTAGTTGGATTGTCGGCGTTCGAAGAATTGAGCGTAACTTTTACACATGATGTCCGTTTTGGGACCATAAGTACTTTTCGAAAATGTTGTAACCGTTTTGAATTGAACTCACAGCTTTGCCATGACGTATGAGGGATTTCGTACATTTTTTTGAAGAAGGCGCACTTGCATATTTGGATTGTCGGCGTTCGAAGAATTGAGGTTAGCTTTTGCACACGGTGTCCGTTTTGGGCCCATAACTACTTTTCAGAAATGTAGCGATAGTTTTGGATTGAACCCACAGCTTTACCGTGACGTATGAGCGATTCTAGGCCTTTTTTTCGAAGAACGATCACTTATATATTTGGATTGTCGGCGTTCGAAGAATTTAGAGTAACTTTTGCACACGGTGTTCGTTTTGGGCCCATAAGTACTTTTCGAAAATGTTGTAACCGTTTTGGATTGAACTCACAGCTTTGTCGTGACGTATGAGGGATTTCGACCATTCGTTTTTTGAAGAACTAGCACTTGCATATTCGGATTGTCGGCGTTCGAAGAATTGACCGTAATTTTTCCACACGGTGTCCGTTTTAGGCCCATAAGTACTTTTCAAAAATGTAGCGATCATTTTGGATTGAACTCACAGCTTTACATGATATATGAGGGATTTTGGGCATTTTTTTCAAAGAACGAACACTTGCATATTTGGAATGAAGGCATTCGAAGAATTGAGCGTAACTTTTGCACGCGGTGTTCGTTTTGGGCCCATAAGTACTTTTCGGAAATGTAGCGACCGTTTTGGATTGAACTCACAGCATCATCATGACGTAAGAGGGATTTTGACCATTTGTTTTTCGAAGAACGAGCACTTGCATATTTGGATTGTTGGCATTCGAAGAATTGAGCGTAACTTTTGCACAAGGTATCCGTTCAGGGCCCATAAGTACTTTTCGAAAATGTAGCAACTGTTTTGAATTGAACTCACCATTTTTCCATGACATATGAGGGATTTCGGGCATTTTTCTTTCGAAGAACGAGCACTTGCATATTTAGATTATCGGCGTTCGAAGAATTCAGCGTAACTTTTGATCAAGGATTCCGATTTGGGCCGATAAGTACTTTTCAGAAATGTAGTGACCGTTTTGGATTGAACTCACGCATCGTCATGACGTAAGAGGAATTTCGACCATTTGTGTTTTGAAGAATGAGCACTTGTATATTTATATTATCGGCGTTCGAAGAATTCAGCGTAACTTTTGCACAAGGATTCCGATTTGGGCCGATAAGTACTTTTCGAAAATGTCGCAACTGTTTTGGATTGAATTCATTGCATTGTCATGATGTAAGAGGGATTTCGACCATTTGTTTTTCGAAGAACGAGCACTTGCATAGTTGGATTGTCGACGTTCGAAGAATTGAGCGCAACTTTTGTACACAATGTCCATTCTGGGCCCATAAGTACTTTTCGAAAATGTAGCGACTGTTTTAGATTGAACTCATGGCATCGTCGTGACGTAAGCAGGATTTCGACCATTTGTTTTTCGAAGAACGAGCACTTGCATATTTGGATTGTCGGCGTTCGAAGAATTGAGTGCAACTTATGCACACGATGTACGTTCTGGGCCCATAAGTGCTTTTTGAAAATGTTGCAACCGTTTTGGATAAAACTCACTGCTTTCCCGTGACGTATGAGGGATTTCGGGCATTTTTAATTCAAAGAATGAGCACTTACATATTTGGATTATCGGAGTTCGAAGAATTGAGCGTAACTTTTGCACACGGTTTCTGATTTGGGCCTATAAGTACTTTTTAGAAATGTAGCGACCGTTTTGGATTGAACTCACGGCACTGTCGTGATGTAAGAGGGATTTCGACCATTTATTTTTCGAAGAACGAGCACTTGCATAGTTGAATTGTCGATGTTCGAAGAATTGAGCGTAACTTTTGCACATGGCGTCCGTTTTGGGCCCATAAGAAATTTTCAAAAAATGTAGCGACCGTTTTGGATTGAACTCATGGCACAGTCATGACGTAAGAGGGATTTTGAGTGTTTTTTTTTGAAGAACGAGCATTTGCAAATTAGGATTGTCGGCGTTTGAAGAATTGAGCGTAACTTTTGCACACGGTGTCCGTTTTGGGCCCATAAGTACTTTTCAAAAATGTAGTGACAGTTTCGGATTGAACTCATAGCTTTACCATGATGTGTGAGGGATTTTGGGCATTTTTTCGAAGAACGAGCACTTGCATATTTGGATTGTTGATGTTCGAAGAATTGAGCGTAACTTTTGCACACAGTTTCCATTTTGGGCCCATAAGTACTGTTCAAAAATGTAGCGACATTTTAGATTGAATTCATGCATTGTCATGACGTAAGAGGGATATTGACCAATTGTTTTTCGAAGAAGGAGTACTTACATATTTGGATTGTCGGCGTTCGAAGAATTGAGCGTAACTTTTTCACACGGTGTCCGTTCTGGGCCCATAAGTACTTTTCAAAAATGTAACGACTATTTTAAATTGACTCAAGGCTTTACCATGATGTATGAGGGATTTTAATCATTTCTTTTCGAGGAACGAGCACTTGCATATTTGGATTTTTGGCGTTCGAAGAATTGAGCGTAACTTTTGCACACGGTGTTCGTTTTGGGCCCATAAGTACTTTTCGAAAATGTAGCGACAGTTTTGGATTGAACTCACAGCTTTACCGTGACGTATGAGGGATTTCGGTCATTTTTTTCGAAGAACGAGCACTTGCATATTTGGATTGTCGACGTTCGAAGAATTGAGCGTAATTTTTGCACATAGTTTCCGTTTTGGGCCCATAAGTACTTTTCGAAAATGTAGCGACCATTTTGGATTGAACTCCCAGCATCATCGTGACATAAGAGGGATTTCGATTGTCTATGTTTCGAAGAACGAGCACTTGCATAGTTAGATTGTCGGAGTTCGAAGAAATGTAGCGCCAACTTTTGCACACGGTGTCCGTTCTGGGCCCATAAGTACTTTTCGAAAATGTAGCGACCATTTTAGATTGAACTCACCACTTTGCCATGACGTATGAGGGATTTTGGGCATTTTTTTCGAAGAACGAACACTTGCATATTTGGATTGTCGACGTTCGAAGAATTGAGCGTAACTTTTGCACACGATTTTCGTTTTGGGCCCATAAGTACTTTTTGAAAATGTAGCGACCGTTTTGGATTGAACTCACAGCATCATCGTGACATTTTTTTTGAAGAACAGCCACTTGCATAGTTGGATCATCGGCGTTCGAAGAATTGAGCGCCAACTTTTACACACGGCGTTCGTTCTAGGCCCATAAGTACTTTTCAAAAATGTAGCAACCATTTTGGATTGAACTCACCACTTTACCATGATGTACGAGGGATTTCAGGCATTCTTCTTTCAAAGAACGAGCACTTGCATATTTGGATTGTCGGCGTACGAAGAATTGAACGTAACTTTTGCACACGGTTTTAGTTTTGGGTCCATAAGTATTTTTCGGAAATGTAGCGACCATTTTTGATTGAACTCGTGGCATCATCGTGACGTAAGAGGGATTTCAACCATTTGTTTTTCGAAGAACGAGCACTTGCATATTTGAATTGTCGATGTTTGAGGAATTGAGCGTAACTTTTGCACACGGTTTCCGTTTTGGGCCCATAAGTACTTTTCGAAAATATAGCAACCCTTTTGGATTGAACTCATGGCATCGTCGTGACATAGGAGGGATTTTGACCTTTTATTTTTTGAAAAATAAGCACTTGTATGGTTGGATTGCCGGCGTTCGAAGAATTGAGCGCCAACTTTTGCACACGGCGTCCATTCTGGGCCCATAAGTACTTTTCGAAAATGTAGTGACTGTTTTGGATTGAACTCATAACTTTACCATGATGTATGAGGGATTTTGGACGTTTTTCTTTCGAAGAACGAGTACTTACATATTTGGATTGTCGGCGTTCGAAGAATTGAGCGTAACTTTTGCACACGGTTTTAGTTTTGGGCCCATAAGTACTTTTCGGAAATGTAGCGACCATTTTGGATTGAACCCATGGCATCGTCGTGACGTAAGAGGGATTTCAACCCTTTGTTTTTCGAAGAACGAGCACTTGCATATTTGGATTGTCGGCGTTCGAAGAATTGAGCGCCAACTTTTGCACACCGTGTCCGTTTTGAGCCCATAAGAAACTTTCGAAAATTTGGCGACCATTTTTGGATTGAACTCATAGCTTTGCTGTGACATATGAGGGATTTCGTGCTTTTTTTTGAAGTACAAGCACTTGCATATTTGGATTGTTGGCGTTCGAAGAATTGAGCGTAACTTTTGCACACGGTGTCCGTTTTGGGCCCATAAGTAATTTTCGAAAATGTAACGACATCTTTGGATTGAACTCATAGCTTTACCGTGATGTATGAGGGATTTAGGACATTTTTCTTTGAAGAACAAGCATTTGCATATTTGAATTGTCGGCGTTCGAAGAATTGAACGTAACTTTTGCGCACGGTGTCCGTTTTAGGCCCATAAGTACTTTTCGGACTTGTAGCGACTGTTTTGGATTAAACTAACATCTTTACCATGATGTATGATGGATTTTGGGAGTTTTTTTGAAGAACGAGCACTTGCATATTTGGATTGTCGGCGTTTGAAGAATTGAGCATAACTTTTGCACACGGTGTTCGTTTTGGGCCCATAAGTACTTTTCGAAAATGTGGCAGCCATTTTGGATTGAACTCTCGACATCGTCATGATGTAAGAGGGATTTTGACCGTTTGTTTTTTGAAGAATGAGCACTTGCATATTAGGATTGTCAGTGTTCGAAGAAATGAGTGCAACTTTTGCACAGTGACCGTTCTGGGCCCATATGTACTTTTCGAAAATGTAGCGAATGTTTTGGATTGAATTTACCACTTTGCCATGACGCATGAGGGATTTCGGGCATTTTTCCTTCGAAGAACGAGCACTTACATATTAGGATTGTTGGCGTTCGAAGAATTGAGTGTAACTCTTGCACACAATTTCCGTTTTTGGCCCATAATTACTTTCGGAAATGTGGCAACCGTTTTGGATTGAACTCACACATCGTCATGATGTAAAAGGAATATCGACCATTTGTTTTTTGAGGAACGAGCACTTGCATATTTGGATTGTCGGCATTCGAAGAATTGAGCACAACTTTTGCACACGGTGTCCTTTTTGGGTCCATAAGTACTTTTCAAAAATTTAGCGACCGTTTTGGATTGAACTCACAACTTTACCGTGACGTATGAGGGATTTCGGGCATATTTTTCGAAAAACGAGCACTTGCGTATTTGGATTGTCGGTGTTCGAGGAATTGAGTGTAACTTTTGCACATGGTGCTCGTTTTGGGCCCATATGTACTTTAAGAAAATGTAGCGACTGTTTTGGATTGAACTCACGGCTTCATTGTGACGTAAGAGGGATTTTGACCATTTGTTTTTCGAAGAATGAGCACTTGCATATTTGAATTGTCGGCGTTCGAAGAATTGAGCGTAACTTTTGCACACGGTGTCTGTTCTGGGCCCATAAGTACTTTTTGAAAATGGAGCGATTGTTTGGGATTGAACTCACCACTTTGCCGTGACGTATGAGGGATTTCAAGCATTTTTCTTTCGAAGAATGAGCACTTGTATAATTGGATTATCAGCGTTCAAAGAATTGAGCGTAACTTTTGCACACGGTTTCCATTTTGGGCCCATAAGTACTTTTCGAAAATGTAGCGACTGTTTTGGATTGAACTCACGGTATCATCGTGATGTAAGAGGGATTTTGGCCATTTGTCTTTTGAGGAACGAGCACTTGTATAATTGGACTGTCAGCGTTAGAAGAATTGAGTGTAACATTTGCACACGGTATCCGTTTTGAGCTCATAAGTACTTTTCGAAATCGTAGCGATCGTTTTGGGTTGAACTCACTCATCGTCATGACGTAAGAGGGATTTTGACCATTTTTCTTTCGAATAATGAGCACTTGCATGGTTGGATTGTCGATGTTCGAACAATTGAGCTCAACTTTTGCACACGGTGTCCGTTCTGGGCCCATAAGTACTTTTCGAAAATGTAGCAACCATTTTTGATAGAACTCACAGCACCGTCATGACGTAAGAGGGATTTTGACCTTTTTTTTCAAAGAACGAACACTTGCATAGTTGGATTGCCAGCGTTCGAAGAATTGTGCGTAACTTTTACACACAGTGTCCGTTCTGGGCCCATAACTACTTTTCGAAAATGTAGCGACCATTTTGGATTGAACTCATGGCACCATCGTGATGTAAGAGGGATTTTGGGTTTTTATTTTTTGAAGAACGAGCATTTGCATATTTAGATTGTCGGCGTTCGAAGAATTGAGAGTAACTTTTGCACACGATTTCCGTTTTGGGCCCATAAGTACTTTTCGAAAATGTAGCGACCATTTTGGATTAAACTCACGCATCGTCGTGACGTAAGAGGGATTTTGAACATTTGTTTTTCGAAGAACGAGCACTTGCATAGTTAGATTGTCGGCGTTCAAAGAGTAGAGCGTAACTTTTGCACACGGTGTCCATTCTAGGCCCATAAGTACTTTTCGGAAATGTAGTGATCATTTTGGATTGAACTCACGGCACCGTCATGACGTAAAAGGGATTTTAGGTGTTTGTTTTTTGAGGAACGACCATTTGCATATTTGAATCATTGGCGTTCGAAGAATCGAGCGTAACTTTTGCACACGATGTCCGTTTTGGACCCATAAATACTTTTCAAAAATGTAGTGACAGTTTTGGATTGAACTCACAGCTTTACCGTGACGTATGAGGGATTTCGGGCATTTTTTTGAAGAACGAGCACTTGCATATTTGGATTGTCGACGTTCGAAGAATTGAGCGTAACTTTTGCACACGGTGTTCGTTTTGGGCCCATAAGTGCTTTTCGAAAATGTAGCGACCATTTTGGATTGAACTCATGGCATCGTCGTGACGTAAGAGGGATTTTGACCATTTGTTTTTTGAAGAACTAGCACTTGCATATTTGGATTGTCGGCATTCGAAGAATTGAGCGTAACTTTTGAACACAGTGTCCGTTTTGGGCCCATAAGTACTTTTCGAAAATGTAGCGATCATTTTGGATTGAACTCACAGCTTTACCATGACATATGATGGATTTCAGGAGTTTTTTCGAAGCACGAGCACTTGCATAGTTGGATTGAAGGCATTCAAAGAATTGAGCGTAACTTTTGCACACGGTGTCCATTTTGGGCCCATATGTACTTTACGGAAATGTAGCGACCATTTTGGACTGAACTCACGGCATCGTCGTGACGTAATAGGGATTTCGGCCATTTGTGTTTTGAAGAACGAGCATTTGCATATTTGGATTGTCGGTGTTCGAAGAATTGAGCTTAACTTTTGCACACGGTTTCCATTTTAGGCCCATAAGTACTTTTTGAAAATGTGGCAACGATTTTGGATTGAACTCATAGCTTTATCGTGATGTATGTGGAATTTCAGGCATTTTTTTCGAAGAACGAGCACTTGCATATTTCGATTGTCGGCGTTCGAAGAATTGAGTGTAACTTTTGCACACGGTGTCTATTTTGGACCCATAAGTTCTTTTCAAAAATGTAGCGACGATTTTGGATTGAACTCACGACATCATCGTGAGATAATAGGGATTTTGGCCATTTGTTTTTAGAAGAATGAGTACTTGCATTTTTGGATTGTCGGCATTTGAAGAATTGAACGTAACTTCTGCACACGGTTTCCGTTTTGGGCCCATAAGTACTTTTCAAAAATGTGGCGACCATTTTGGATTAAACTCACGGCATCATCGTGACGTGAGAGGGATTTCAACCATTTGTTTTTCGAAGAACAAGCAATTGCATAGTTGGATTGTCGGTGTTCGAAGAATTGAGCGCAAGTTTTGCACACGGTGTCCGTTCTTGGCCCATAAGTACTTTTCGAAAATGTAGCGACCGTTTTGGATTGAACTCACTGCTTCGCCATGACGTATGAGGGATTTAGGGCATTTTTTTGAAGAACGAGCACTTACATATTTGGATTGTTGACGTTCGAAGAATTGAGTGCAACTTTTGCACACGGTTTCCATTTTCGGCCCATAAGTACTTTTCAAAAATGTAGTGATCGTTTTGAATTGAACTTACTGCATTGTCATGATGTAAGAGGGATTTCGACTGTTTATTTTCGAAGAACGAGCACTTGCATAGTTGGACTGTCGGCATTCGAAGAATTGAGCGCCAGCTTTTGCACACGGTGTCCGTTCTGGGCCCATAAGTACTTTTCAAAAATGTAGCAACCGTTTTGGATTGAACTCACTGCCTTGCCGTGATCAACGAGGGATTTCGGGCATTTTTCTTTCGAAGAACGAGCACCAGTATATTTGGATTGTCGGCGTTCGAAGAATTGAGCGTAACTTTTGCACACGGTGTCCATTTTGGGCCCATAGTACTTTTCAAAAATGTAGCGACGTTTTGGATTGAACTCACTGATTTACCACGATGTATGAGGGATTTTAGGCATTTTTTCGAAGATCGAGCCCTTGCATATTTGGGTTGTCAACGTTCGAAGAATTGAGCGTAACTTTTGCACACGGTGTCCGTTTTGGGCCCATAAGTACTTTTCGAAAATGTAGCAACCATTTTGGATTGAACTCACTGCTTTGCCATGACTTATGAGGGATTTAGGGCATTTTTTTGAAGAACGAGCACTTGCATATTTGTATTGTCGGTGTTCGAAGAATTGAGCGTAACTTTTGCACACGGTGTTCGTTTCGGGCCCATTTGTACTTTTAGGAAATGTAGCGACAGTTTTCGATTGAACTCATAGCTTTACCATGACGTATGAGGGATTTCGATCATATTTTTTGAAGAACGAGCACTTGCATATTTGGATTGTCGGCGTTCGAAAAACTGAGCGTAACTTTTGCACACGGTGTCCGTTTTGGGCCCATAAGTACTTTTTGAAAATGTAGCGACCATTTTGGATTGAACTCACCGCTTTGCTGTGACATGTGAGGGATTTGGGGCATTTTTCTTTCGAAGAATGAGAACTTGCATATTTGAATTGTCGGCGTTCGAAGAATTGAGCGTAACTTTTGTACACGGTGTTCGTTTTGGGCCCATAAGTACTTTTTAAAAATGTAGCGACCGTTTTGGATTGAACTCACGTATCGTCATGACGTAAGAGGGATATCGACCCTTTGTTTTTTGAAGAATGAGCACTTGCATATTTGGATTGTCGGCGTTCGAAGAATTGAGCGTAACTTTTACACATGGTGTCTGTTTTGGTCCCATAAGTACTTTTCAAAAATGTGGTGACCGTTGTGGATTGAACTTACAGCTTTACCGTGACGTATGAGGGATTTCGGGCATTTTTTCGAAGAACGAGCACTTGCATATTTGGATTGTTGGCGTTCGAAGAATTGAGCGTAACTTTTGCACACGGTGTCCATTTTGGGCCCATAAGTACTTTTCGAAAATGTAGCAATTGTTTTGGATTGAACTCACAGCTTTACCATGACGTATGAGGGATTTCGGTCATTTTTTTTGAAGAACGAATACCTGCATATTTGGATTGTCGGCGTTTGAAGAATTGAGCGCAACTTTTGCACACGGTGTCCCTTTTGGGCCCATAAGTACTTTTTGAAAATGTAGCGACCATTTTGGATTGAACTTGCCGCTTTGCCGTGATGTATGAGGGATTTGGGGTGTTTTTCTTTTGAAGAACGCGCACTTGCATATTTGAATTGTCAATATTCGAAGAATTGAGCGTAACTTTTGCACAAGGTGTTCGTTTTGGACCCATAAGTACTTTTCGAAAATGTAGCGACCATTTTGGAGTGAACTCACGCATCGTCATGATGTAAGAGGGATATAAACCATTTTTTTGAAGAACGAGCACTTGCATATTGGGATTGTCGGCATTCGAAGAATTGAGCATAACCTTTGCACACGGTGTTCGTTTTGGGCCCATAAGTACTTTTAAAAAATGTGGCAACCATTTTTTATTGAACTCACAGCTTTACCGTGACGTATGAGGGATTTCGGGCATTTTTTTCAAAGAACGAGCACTTGCATATTTAGATTGTCAGCGTTCGAAGAATTGAGCTTAACTTTTGCACACGGTGTTTGTTTTGGGCTCATAGGTACTTTTCGAAAATGTAGCGACCGTTTTGGATTGAACTCACGGCATCGTTGTGATGTAAGAGGGATTTCAACCATTTGTTTTTCGATGAATGAGCACTTGCATATTTGGATTGTCGGCATTCGATGAATTGAGGGCAACTTTTGCACACAATGTCCATTCTGGGCCCATAAGTACTTTTCAAAAATGGAGCGACCGTTTGGGATTGAACTCACCACTTTGCCGTGACGTATGAGGGATTTCGAGCATTTTTCTTTCGAAGAACGAGCAATTGCATATTCGGATTGTCAGCCTTCGAAAAATTGGGCGTAACTTTTGCACATGATTTCCGTTTTTGGCCCATAAGTACTTTTTGAAAATGGAGCGATCGTTTGGGATTGTACTCACCACTTTGCTGTGATGTATGAGGGATTTCGAGCATTTTTCTTTCGAAAAACGAGTAATTGCATATTTGGATTGTCAGCATTCAAAGAATTGAGCGTAACTTTTGCACAGGGTTTCCATTTTGGGCCCATAAGTACTTTTTGAAAATGTAGCGGCCATTTTGGATTGAACTCGCGGCATCATCGTGACGTAAGAGGGATTTCGGCCGTTTGTTTTTTGAGGAACGAACTCTTGTATATTTGGATTGTCGGTGTTCGAAGTATTGAGCATAACTTTGCCACACAATTTTCATTTTGGGCCCATAAGTACTTTTCGAAAATGTAGTGACCGTTTTTGATCGAACTCACAGCTTTACCGTGACGTATGAGGCATTTTGGGCTTTTTTTCGAATAACGAGCACTTGCATATTTGGATTGTCCACGTTGGAAGAATTGAGCGTAACTTTTGCACACGGTGTTCGTTTTGGGCCCATAAGTACTTTTCGAAAATGTAGCGACCGTTTTGGAGTGAACTCACTGCTTTGCCATGATGTATGAGGGATTTCGGGCATTTTTTTCGAAGAACGAGCACTTGCATATTTGGATTGTAGGCGTTCGAAGAATTGAGCGTAACTTATGCACACGGTGTCCGTTTTCGGCCAATAAGTACTTTTCGGAAATGTAGCGGCAGTTTTGGATTAAACTCATAGCTTTACCGTGACGTATGAGAGATTTTGGTCATTTTTTTGAAGAACAAGCTCTTGCATATTTGGATTGTCGGCGTTCGAAGAATTGAGCGCAACTTTTGCACACGGTGTCCATTTTGGGCCTATGAGTAATTTTCGAAAATGTAGCGACCATTTTGGATCGAACTCACCACTTTGCCATGCCGTATGAGGGATTTGGGGCATTTTTATTTCGAAGAATGAGAAATTGCGTATTTGAATTGTCGGTGTTCGAAGAATTGACCGTAACTTTTGCCGCGGTGTTCGTTTTGGGCCTATACGTACTTTTCAAAAATGTAGCGACCATTTTGGATTGAACTCATCCACCGTCGTGACGTAAGAGGGATATTGATTGTTTGTTTTTTGAAGAACGAGCACTTGCATATTTGGACTATCGGCGTTCGAAGAATTGAGCATAACTTTTGCACACGGTGTCCGTTTTGGGCCCATAAGTACTTTTCGAAAATGTAGTGACCATTTTGGATTGAGCTCACTGCTTTGCCGTGGCGTATGTGGGATTTGGGGCATTTTTCTTTCTAAGAATGAGCACTTGCATATTTGAATTGTCGGCATTCGAAGAATTGAGTGTAACTTTTGAACGCGGTGTTCATTTTGGGCCCATAAGTACTTTTCGAAAATGTAGCGACCATTTTGGATTGAACTCACGCATCGTCGTGACGTAAGAGGGATATCGACCATTGTTTTTTGAAGAACGAGTACTTTCATATTTGGATTGTCGGCGTTTGAAGAATTGAGCGTAACTTTTGCACACGATTTCCGTTTTGGACCCATAAGTACTTTTCAAAAATGTAGCGACCATTTTGGATTGAACTCAAAGCTTTACCATGATGTATGAGGGATTTCGGGCATTTTTTTCAAAGAACAAGTACTTGCATATTTGGATTGTCAGCGTTCGATAAATTGAGCGTAACTTTTGCACACGTCGTTTGTTTTGGGCCCATAAGTACTTTTCGAAAATGTAGTGACCGTTTTGGATTGAACTCATGGTATCGTCATGATGTAAGAGGGATTTTGACCATTTGCTTTTCGAAGAACGAGCAATTACATATTTGGATTATCGACGTTCGATGAATTGAGGGCAACTTTTGCACACGGTGTTCGTTCTGGGCCCATAAGTACTTTTCGAAAATGGAGAGACCGTTTGGGATTTAACACACCACTTTACTGTGATGTATGAGGGATTTCAGGCATTTTTTCTTTTGAAGAACGAGCAATTGCATATTTGGATTGTCGGCGTTTGAAGAATTAATCGAAACTTTTGCACACGGTTTCCATTTTGGGCCCATAAGTACTTTTCGAAAATGTAGCGGCCGTTTTGGATTGAACTCATGACATCATCGTGATGTAAGAGGGATTTCAGCCATTTGTTTTTTGAGGAACGAGCACTTGTATATTTGGATTGTCGGCGTTCGAAGAATTAAGCGTAACTTTTGCACGGGGTTTCCGTTTTGGACCCATAAGTACTTTTTGAAAATGTAGTGACAGTTTTGGATTGAACTCACAGCCTTACCGTGACGTATGAGGGATTTTGGGCATTTTTCGAAGAACGAGCACTTGCTTATTTGGATTGTCGGCGTTCGAAGAATTGAGCGTAACTTTTGCACACGGTGTCCGTTTTGGGCCCATAAGTACTTTTTGAAAATGTAGCGATCGTTTTAGATTGAACTCACTGGTTTGCAGTGACATATGAGGGATTTCGGGCATTTTTTTCAAAGAACGAGCACTTGCATATCTGGATTGTCGACGTTCAAAGAATTGAGCATTACTTTTGCACACGATGTCCAATTTGGACCCGTAAGTACTTTTCGGAAATGTAGCGACAGTTTTGGATTGAACTCACAGCTTTACCGTGACGTATGAGGGGTTTCGGTCATTTTTTTTGAAGAACGAGCACTTGGACATTTGGATTGTCGGCGTTCGAAGAATTGAGCGTAACTTTTGCACACGGTGTCCGTTTTGGGCCCATAAGTACTTTTCAAAAATGTAGCAACCATTTTGGATTGAACTCACAGCTTCGATCGAAGAATTGAGCGTAACTTTTGCACCCGGTGTCCGTTTTGGGCCCATAAGTACTATTCGAAAATGTAGCTGCCATTTTGGATTGAACACACCGCTTTACTGTGACGTATGAGGGATTTGGGGTGTTTTTCTTTCAAAGAACGAGCAGTTACATATTTGAATTGTCGGCGTCCGAAGAATTGAGCATAACTTTTGTACACAGTGTTCGTTTTGGGCCCATAAGTACTATTCGAAAATGTAGCTGCCATTTTGGATTGAACACACCGCTTTACTGTGACGTATGAGGGATTTGGGGTGTTTTTCTTTCAAAGAACGAGCAGTTACATATTTGAATTGTCGGCGTCCGAAGAATTGAGCATAACTTTTGTACACAGTGTTCGTTTTGGGCCCATAAGTACTATTCGAAAATGTAGCTGCCATTTTGGATTGAACACACCGCTTTACTGTGACGTATGAGGGATTTGGGGTGTTTTTCTTTCAAAGAACGAGCAGTTACATATTTGAATTGTCGGCGTCCGAAGAATTGAGCATAACTTTTGTACACAGTGTTCGTTTTGGGCCCATAAGTACTATTCGAAAATGTAGCTGCCATTTTGGATTGAACACACCGCTTTACTGTGACGTATGAGGGATTTGGGGTGTTTTTCTTTCAAAGAACGAGCAGTTACATATTTGAATTGTCGGCGTCCGAAGAATTGAGCATAACTTTTGTACACAGTGTTCGTTTTGGGCCCATAAGTACTATTCGAAAATGTAGCTGCCATTTTGGATTGAACACACCGCTTTACTGTGACGTATGAGGGATTTGGGGTGTTTTTCTTTCAAAGAACGAGCAGTTACATATTTGAATTGTCGGCGTCCGAAGAATTGAGCATAACTTTTGTACACAGTGTTCGTTTTGGGCCCATAAGTACTTTTCATTTTGGATTGAACTCACAGCTTCGATCGAAGAATTGAGCGTAACTTTTGCACACGGTGTCCGTTTTGGGCCCATAAGTACTTTTCGAAAATGTAGCTACCATTTTGGATTGAACACACCGCTTTACTGTGACGTATGAGGGATTTGGGGTGTTTTTCTTTCAAAGAACGAGCAGTTACATATTTGAATTGTCGGCGTTCGAAGAATTGAGCATAACTTTTGTACACAGTGTTCGTTTTGGGCCCATAAGTACTTTTCAAAAATGTGGAGACCATTTTGGATTGAACTCACTTCTTTACCGTGACGTATGAGGGATTTTGGGCATTTTTTTCGAAGAACGAGCATTTGCATATTTGGATTGTCAGCGTTCAAAGAATTGAGTGTAACTTTTGCACACGGTGTCCATTTTGGGCCCATAAGTACTTTTCAAAAATGTAGCGACCGTTTTGGATTAAACTCACAGCTTTATCGTGACGTATGAGGGATTTCGGGCATTTTTTTCGAAGAATGAGCACTTGCATATTTGGATTGTCGGCGTTCGAAGAATTGAGCATAACTTTTGCACACGGTGTTTGTTTTAGGCCCATAAGTACTTTTCGAAAAATTTGGCGATCGTTTTGGATTGAACTCATGGCATAGTCGTGATGTAAGAGGGATTTCGACCGTTTGTTTTTCAAAGAACGGGTACATGCATATTTGAATTGTCGGCCCATAAGTACTTTTCAAAAACGGAGCGACCGTTTGGGATTGAGCTCACCACTTTACCATGATGTATGAGGGATTTCGGGCATTTTTCTTTCGAAGAGCGAGCAATTGTATAGTTAGGTTGTCGGCGTTCAAAGAATTGAGCATAACTTTTGCACACGGTTTCCATTTTGGGCCCATAAGTACTTTTCAAAAATTTATCGACCGTTTTGGATTGAACTCACAGCATCATCATGACGTAAGAGGGATTTCAGCCGTTTGTTTTTTGAGGAACGAGCACTTGTATATTTGGATTGTCGGCGTTCAGAAAATTGAGCGTAACTTTTGCACACGATTTCCGTTTTGGGCCCATAAGTACTTTTTGGAAATGTAGCGATCGTTTTGGATTGAACTCATAGCTTTACCATGACGTATGAGGGATTTCGAACATTTTTTTTGAAGAAGGAGCACTTGCATATTTGAATTGTCCGCGTTCGAAGAATTGAGTGTAACTTTTGCACACGGTATCCGTTTTGGGCCCATAAGTACTTTTCGAAAATGTAGCGACCGTTTTAGATTGAACCCATTGGTTTGCAGTGACGTATGAGTGATTTCGGGCATTTTTTCGAAGAACGACCCCTTGCATATTTGGATTGTCGGCGTTCAAAGAATTGAGTGTAACTTTTGTACACGGTGTCCGTTTTGGGCCCATAAGCACTTTTCGAAAATGTAGCGACCATTTTGGATTGAACTCACCGCTTTGCCATGATGTATAAGGGATTTGAGGCATTTTTCTTTCGAAGACCGAGCACTTGCATATTTGAATTGTTGGCGTTCAAAGAATTGAGCGTAACTTTTGCACACGGTGTTCGTTTTGGACCCATAAGTACTTTTCAAGAATGTAGCCACCATTTTGGATTGAACTCACGCATTGTCATGACGTAAGAGGGATATCGACCATTTGTTTTTCGAAGAACGAGAACTCGCATGTTTGGATTGTCGGCGTTCGAAGAATTGAGCGTGACTTTTGCGCACGATGTCCGTTTTGTGGCCATAAGTACTTTTCAAAAATGTAGCGACCGTTTTGGATTGAACTCACAGCTTTACCATGACGTATGAGGGATTTCGAGCATTTTTTCGAAGAACGAGCACTTGCATATTTGGATTGTCGTCGTTCAAAGAATTGAGCGTAACTTTTGCACACAGTGTTCGTTTAGGGCCCATAAGTACATTTCGAAAATGTAGGGACTGTTTTAGATTGAACTCATGCCATCCTCGTGATGTAAGAGGGATTTCGACCATTTGTTTTTCAAAGAACGAGCCCTTGTATTTTTGGATTGTCGGTGTTCGAAGAATTGAGCGCAACTTTTGTACACGGTGTCCGTTCTGGGCCCATAAGTACTTTTTGAAAATGGAGCGACCATTTGGGATTGAACTAACCACTTTACCATGTTGTACGTGCAATTTCGTGCTTTTTTCTTTCGAAGAATGAGCACTTGCATATTTGGATTGTCGGCTTTTGAAGAATTGAGCGTAACTTTTGCACACGGTTTTCGTTTCGGGCCCGTAAGTACTTTTCGAAAATGTAGGGACCATTTTGGATTGAACTCACGGCATCCTCGTGACGTAAGAGGGATTTTGACCCTTCGTTTTTCGAAGAACGAGCCCTTGTATATTTGGATTGTCGGCGTTCGAAGAATTGAGCGCAACTTTTGCACATGGTGTCCATTCTGGGCCCATAAGTACTTTTCGAAATTGGAGCGACCATTTGGGATTGAACTCAACACTTTACCGTGATGTATGAGGGATTTCGGGCATTTTTATTTTGAAGAATGAGCACTTACATATTTGGATTGTCGGCTTTCGAAGAATTCAGCGTAACTTTTGCACACGGTTTCCATTTTGGGCCCATAAGTACTTTTCGAAAATGTACCGACCGTTTTGGATTGAACTCACGGCGTCATCGTGACGTAAGAGGGATTTCGACCGTTTGTTCTTTGAGGAACGAGCACTTGTATATTTGGATTGTCGACGTTCGAAGAATTGAGCGTAACTTTTGTACACGATTTTCATTTTGGGGCCATAAGTACTTTTCGAAAATGTAGTGACCGTTTTGGATTGAACTCACAGCTTTACCGTGACGTATAAGGGATTTCTAAAGTTTCTTTGAAGAACGAGCACATGCATATTTGGATTGTCCTCGTTCGAAGAATTGAGCGTAACTTTTGCACACAGTGTCCGTTTTGGCCCATAAGCACTTTTCGAAAATGTAGCGATAGTTTTGGATTGAACTCAGCTTTACCATGACGTATGAGGGATTTCGGATTTTTTTTTGAAGAATGAGCACTTGCATATTTGGATTGTCGGCGTTCGAAGAAGTGAGCATAACTTTTGTACACGGTGTCCGTTTCGAGCCCATAAGTACTTTTAAAAAATGTAGCGACCATTTTGGATTGAACTCACCACTTTGCAATGATGTATGAGGGATTTGGGGCATTTTTCTTTCGAAGAATGAGCACTTGCATATTTGAATTGTCGACGTTCGAAGAATTGAGCGTAACTTTTGCACACAATTTCTGTTTTGGGCCCATAAGTACTTTCTAGAAATGTAGTGACCATTTTGGATTGAACTCACAGCTTTACCGTGACGTACGAGGGATTTAGGCATTTTTCTCTCGAAGAACGAGCACTTGCATATTTGAATTGTCAGCGTTCAAAGAATAGAGCGTAACTTTTGCACACGGTGTTCGTTTTGGGCCGATAATTACTTTTCGAAAATGTTGCGACCATTTTGGATTGAACTCACGACATCATCCGGACGCAAGTGGGATTTCGACCGTCGATTTTTCGAACAATGAGCACTTGCATATTTGGATTGTCGACGTTCGATGAATTGAGGGTAACATTTGCACACAGTGTCCGTTCTGGGCCCATAAGTACTTTACGAAAATGGAGCGACCATTTAGGATTGAACTCACCACTTTGCCGTGATGTATGAGGGATTTCGTGTATTTTTCTTTCGAAGAACGAGCAATTGCATATTTGGATTGTCGGCCTTCGAAGAACTGAGCGTAACTTTTGCACACGGTTTCCGTTTTGGGCCCATAAGTACTTTTCGAAAATGTACCAACCATTTTGGATTGAACTCACGACATCATCGTGGCATAAGAGGGATTTCAGCCATTTGTTTTTTGAGGAAGGAGCACTTGTATATTTGAATTGTCGGCGTTCGAAGTATTGAGCGTAACTTTTGCACACGATTTTCGTTTTGGGCCCATAAATACTTTTCGAAAATGTAGCGGCCATTTTGGATTGAACTTACTGCATCGTCGTGACATAAGAGAGATTTCGGCCATTTATTTTTTGAGGAATGAGCACTTGTATATTTGGATTGTCAGCGTTCGAAGAATTGAGCGTAACTTTTGCACATGGTGTCCGTTTTGGGCCCATAAGTACTTTTCGAAAATGTAGCGACCATTTTGGATTGAAATCACTGCTTTGCCATGACGAATGAGGGATTTTGGATATTTTTTTCGAAGAACGAGCACTTAAATAATTGGATTGTCGGCGTTCGAAGAATTAAGCGTAACTTTTGCACACGGTGTCCATTTTGGGCCCATAAGTACTTTTCGAAAATGTAGCGACCATTTTGGATTGAACACACTACTTTACTGTGATGTATGCGGGATTTGGGGTGTTTTTCTTTCAAAGAACGAGCAGTTACATATTTGAATTGTCGGCGTTTGAAGAATTGAGCATAACTTTTGTACACGGTGTTCGTTTTGGGCCCATAAGTACTTTTCGAAAATGTGGAGACTGTTTTGGATTGAACTCACTTCTTTACCGTGACGTATGAGGGATTTTGGGCATTTTTTCGAAGAACGAGAACTTGTATATTTGGATTGTCAGCGTTCGAAGAATTGAGTGTAACCTTTGCACACGGTGTCCATTTTAGGCCCATAAGTACTTTTCAAAAATGTAGTGACCATTTTGGATTGAACTCACAGCTTTACCGTGACGTATGAGGGATTTCGGGCATTTTTTTCGAAGAATGAGCACTTGCATATTTGGATTGTCGGCGTTCGAAGAATTGAGCATAACTTTTGCACACGGTGTTTGTTTTGGGCCCATAAGTACTTTTCGAAAAATGTGGCGACTGTTTTGGATTGAACTCGCGGCATAGTCGCGACGTAAGAGGGATTTCGACCGTTTGTTTTTCAAAGAACGGGTACATGCATATTTGGATTGTCGGCCCATAAGTACTTTTCAAAAACGGAGCGACCGTTTGGGATTGAACTCACCACTTTGCCATGATGTATGAGGGATTTCGGGCATTTTTCTTTCGAAGAGCGAGCAATTGTATAGTTGGGTTGTCGGCGTTCGAAGAATTGAGCGTAACTTTTGCACACGGTTTCCATTTTGGGCCCATAAGTACTTTTCGAAAATTTATCGACCGTTTTGGATTGAACTCACAGCATCATCGTGACGTAAGAGGGATTTCAGCCATTTGTTTTTTGAGGAACGAGCACTTGTATATTTGGATTGTCGGCGTTTGAAAAATTGAGCGTAACTTTTGCACACGATTTCCGTTTTGGGCCCATAAGTACTTTTTGGAAATGTAACGATCGTTTTGGATTGAACTCATAGCTTTACCGTGACGTATGAGGGATTTCAAACATTTTTTTTGAAGAACGAGCACTTGCATATTTGGATTGTCCGCGTTTGAAGAATTGAGTGTAATTTTTGCACATGGTGTCCATTTTGGGCCCATAAGTACTTTTTGGAAATATAGCGATAGTTTTGGATTGAACTCACAGCTTTACCATGACGTATGAAGGATTTTGGTCACCTTTTTCGAAGAACGAGCACTTGCATACTTGGATTGTCGGCGTTCGAAGAACTGAGCGCAACTTTTGCACACGATGTCCGTTTTGGGCCCATAAGCACTTTTCGAAAATGTAGCGACCATTTTGGATTGAACTCACCGCTTTGTCGTGACATATAAGGGATTTGAGTCAGTTTTCTTTCGAAGACCGAGCACTTGCATATTTGAATTGTCGGCGTTCAAAGAATTGAGCGTAACTTTTGCACACGGTGTTCGTTTTGGACCCATAAGTACTTTTCAAAAATGTAGCCACCATTTTAGATTGAACTCACGCATCGTCATGGCATAAGAGGGATTTCAAGCCTTTTTTTTTCGAAGAAGAAGCACTTGCATATTTGGATTGTCAGCGTTCGAAGAATTGAGCGTAACTTTTGTACACGGTGTTCGTTTTGGGCCCATAAGTACTTTTCGAAAATGTAGCGACCATTTTGGATTGAACTCATGGCATCGCCGTGACGTCAGAGGGATATTGACCGTTTGTTTTTTGAAGAACGAGCACTTGCATATTTGGATTGTCGGCATTCAAAGAATTGAACGTAGCTTTTGCACACAATTTTCGTTTTGGGCCCATATGTACTTTTCAGAAATGTAGCGACCTTTTTGGATTGAACTCATGGCAACGTCATGATGTAAGAGGGATTTCAGCCATTTATTTTTTGAAGAATGAGCACTTGCATATTGGATTGTTGACGTTCGAAGAATTGTGCTCAACTTTTGCACACGGTGTCCGTTCTGGGCCCATAAGTACTTTTCAAAAATGTAGCGACCGTTTTGGACTGAACTCACCACTTTATTATGACATATGAGGGATTTCGTGCATTTTTCTTTCAAAGAACGAGTACTTGCATATTTGGATTGTCGGCGTTCGAAGAATTGAGCGTAACTGTTGCACACGGTGTTCGTTTTGGGCCCATAAGTACTTTTCGAAAATGTAGCGACCATTTTGGATTGAACTCATGGCATCGTCATGACGTAAGAGGGATTTCAACCATTTGTTTTATGAAGAACGAGCACTTGCATATTTGGATTGTTGGTGTTCGAAGAATTGAGTGTAACTTTTGCACACGATTTCCTTTTTTGGCCCATAAGTACTTTTCGAAAATGTAGAGACCGTTTTGGATTGAACTCATGGCATCGTCGTGATGTATGAGGGATTTCAGGCATTTTTTCAAAGAACGAGCACTTGCATGTTTGGATTGTCGGCGTTCGAAGAATTGAGCGTAACTTTTGCACACGGTGTCCATTTTGGGCCCATATGTACTTTTCCAAAACGTAGAGACCGTTTTGGATTGAACTCACCACTTTTCTATGATGTATGAGGGATTTCGTGCATTTTTCTTTCGAAGAACAAGTACTTTCATATTTGGATTGTCGGCGTTCGAAGTATTGAGCGTAACTGTTGCACACGATTTCCGTTTTGGGCCCATAAGTACTTTTCAGAAATGTAGCGGCCATTTTGGATTGAACTCAAGGCATCGTCGTGATGTAAGAGGGATTTCGACCATTTGTTTTTTGAAGAACGAGCACTTGCATATTTGGATTGTTGGCATTCGAAGAATTGAGCTCAACTTTTGCGCACGGTGTCCGTTCTGGGCCCATAAGTACTTTTCAAAAATGTAGCAATCGTTTTGGATTGAACTCACCACTTTTCTGTGACGTATGAGGGATTTAGCACATTTTTCTTTCAAAGAACGAGTACTTTCATATTTGGATTGTCGGCGTTCGAAGAATTGAGCGTAATTGTTGCTCACGGTTTTCGTTTTGGGCCCATAAGTGCTTTTCAGAAATGTAACGACCATTTTGGATTGAACTCACGGCATCATCAGGACGTAAGAGGGATTTCGACCGCTTATTTTTTGAAGAACGAGCACTTGCATATTTGGATTGTTGGCGTTCGAATAATTGAGCGTAACTTTTGCACCTGGTTTCTTGGACCCATAAGTACTTTTCAGAAATGTAGCGACCATTTTTTATTGAACTCACGTATCATCGTGACGTGAGAGGGATTTCGACCATTTGTCTTTCAAAGAATGAGTAGTTGCATATTTGGATAGTCGGCATTCGATGAATTGAGAGCAACTTTTGCACACGGTGTCCGTCCTGGGCCCATAAACACTTTTCAGAAATGTACCGACCATTTTGGATTGAACTCACGGCACCGTTGTGACATAAGAGGGATTTCAGGTGCTTAGTTTATGAAGAACGAGCACTTGCATATTTGGATTGTCGGCCTTCGAAGAATTGAGCGTAACTTTTGCACACGGTGTTCGTTTTGGGCCCATAAGTACTTTTCGAAAATGTAGTGACCGTTTTGGATTGAACTCACAGCTATACCGTGACGTATGAGGGATTTTGGGGGTTTTTTTTGAAAATGAGCACTTGCATATTTGGATTTTTGGCGTTCGAAGAATTGAGCGTAACTTTTGCACACGGTTTCCGTTTTGGGCCCATAAGTACTTTTCGAAAATGTAGCGATCGTTTTGGATTGAATTCACGACATCATCGTGACAAAAGAGGGATTTCGACCTTTTTTTTAGAAGAATGAGCACTTGCATATTTGGATTGTCGGCATTCGACGAATTGAGCGCAACTTTTGCATATGGTGTCCATTCTAGGCCCATAAGTACTTTTCGAAAATGTAGTGACCATTTTGGATTGAACTCATAGCTTTACGGTGACGTATGAGGGATTTCGGGCCTTTGTTTTTCGAAGAAGGAGCACTTGCATATTTGGATTGTCAGCGTTCGAAGAATTGAGCGTAACTTTTGTACACGGTGTTTGTTTTGGACCCATAAGTACTTTTCAAAAATATAGCGACCATTTTGGATTGAACTCACGGCATCGCCGTGACGTTAGAGGGATATTGACCATTTGTTTTTTGAAGAACGAGCACTTGCATATTTGGATTGTCGGCGTTTGAAGAATTGAGCGTAACTTTTGCACACGGTGTTCGTTTTAGGCCCATAAGTACTTTTTAGAAATGTAACGACCGCTTTGGATTGAACTCACTACACCGTCGTGACGTAAGATGGATTTCGGGTGTTTGCTTTTTGAAGATCGTGCATTTGCATATTTTGATTATCGGCGTTCGAAGAAATTGAGCGTAACTTTTGTACACGGTGTCTGTTTTGGGCCCATAAGCACTTTTCGAAAATGTACCGACCATTTTGGATGGAACTCACTGCTTTGTCGTGACGTATGAGGGATTTGGGGCATTTTTCTTTCAAAGAACGAACACTTGCATATTTGAATTGTCGGCGTTTGAAGAATTGAGCGTAACTTTTCCACACGGTGTTCGTTTTGGGCCCATAAGCACTTTCAAAAATGTAGCGACCGTTTTGGATTGAACTCATGCATCATCGTGACGTAAAAGGGATATCGACTATTTGATTTTTGAAGAACGAGAACTCGCATATTTGGATTGTCGACGTTCGAAGAATTGAGCGTAACTTTTGCGCACGGTGTCCATTTTGGGCCCATAAGTACTTTACAAAAATGTAGCGACCGTTTTGGATTGAACTCACAGCTTTACCGTGACGTATGAGGGATTTCGGGCATTTTTTTCGAAGAACGAGCACTTGTATATTTGGATTGTCGTCGTTCGAAGAATTGAACATAACTTTTGTACACGGTGTTCGTTTTGGGCCCATAAGTACTTTTCGGAAATGTAGCGACCATTTTGGATAGAACTCACGGCATCTTCGTGACGTAAGAGGGATTTTGACCATTTGTTTTTCGAAGAACGAGCCATTGCATATTTGGATTGTCGGCATTCGAAGAATTGAGAGCAACTTTTGCACACAGTGTCCGTTCTAGGCCCATAAGTACTTTTCGAAATTGGAGCGATCGTTTGGGATTAAACTCACCACTTTGCCGTGACGTGTGAACGATTCTGGGCTTTTTCTTTCGAAGAACGAGCACTCGCATATTTGGATTGTCGGCGTTCGAAGAATTGAGCGTAACTTTTGCACACGGTTTCCGTTTTGGGCCCATAAGTAATTTTCGAAAATGTAGCGACCATTTTGGATTGAATTCACGGCATCATCATGACGTAAGAGGGATTTCGGCAGTTTGTTTTTTAAGGAACGAGCACTTGTATATTTGGATTGTCGGCGTTCGAAGAATTGAGGGTAACTTTTGCACACGGTTTCCGTTTTGGACCCATAAGTACTTTTTGGAAATGTAGGGACCGTTTTGGATTGAACTCACAGCTTGCCATGACGCATGAGGGATTTCGGAAGTTTTTTTTGATGAACGAGCACTTGCATATTTGGATTGTCCTCGTTCCATGAATTGAGCGTAACTTTTGCACACGGTGTCCGTTCTGGGCCCATAAGTACTTTCCGAAAATGTAGCGACAGTTTTGGATTGAACTCACAGCTTTACCATGACGTATGAGGGATTTTGGTCATTTTTTTGAAGAACGAGCACTTGCATATTTGGATTGTTAGCGTTTGAAGAAGTGAGCGCAACTGCACTTGCATATTTGAATTGTCGACGTTCGAAGAATTGAGCGTAACTTTTGCACACGGTTTTCGTTTTGGGCCCATAAGTACTTTTCGAAAATGAAGC
>NC_036237.1:13043052-13043842 GCF_002742605.1 Olea europaea var. sylvestris | reverse complement strand
GAGCACTTGCATATTTGGATTGTCGGCATTCGAAGAATTGAGCGCAACGTTTGCACACGGTGTCCATTCTAGGCCCATAAGTACTTTTCGAAAATGTAGCGACCATTTTGGATTGAACTCACAGCTTTGCGGTGACGTATGAGGGATTTTGGGCCTTTGTTTTTCGAAGAAGGAGCACTTGTATATTTGGATTGTCGGCGTTCGAAGAATTAAGCGTAACTTTTGCACACGGTGTTCGATTTGGGCCCATAAGTACTTTTCGAAAATGTAGCGACCATTTTGGATTGAACTCACGGCATCACCATGACGTCAGAGGGATATCGACCGTTTGTTTTTTGAAGAACGAGCACTTGCATATTTGGATTGTCGGCGTTTGAAGAATTGAGGCTAACATTTGCACACGGTGTTCGTTTTGGGCCCATAAGTACTTTTTGGAAATGTGACAACCGCTTTGGATTGAACACACGACACCGTCGTGATGTAAGAGGGATTTTGGGTGTTTGTTTTTTGATGATCGAGCATTTGCATATTTGAATTATCGGCGTTCGAAGAAATTGAGCGTAACTTTTACACACGGTGTCCGTTTCGGGCCTATAAGCACTTTTCGAAAATGTAGCGACCATTTTGGATGGAACTCACTGCTTTGCCATGACGTATGAGGGATTTGGGGCATTTTTCTTTCAAAGAACGAGCACTTGCATAATTGAATTGTCGGCGTTCGAAGAATTGAGCGTAACTTTTGCACACGGTTTCCGTTTTGGGCCCATAAGTACTTTTTGGAAATGTAGGG
>NC_036237.1:13027151-13038107 GCF_002742605.1 Olea europaea var. sylvestris | reverse complement strand
TGTTTTGGGCCCATAAGTACTTTTCGAAAATGTAGCGACCATTTTGGATTGAACTTATGACATCGCCTTGACGTCAGAGGAATATCAACCGTTTGTTTTTTGAAGAACGAGCACTTGCATATTTGGATTGTGGACGTTCGAAGAATTGAGCGTAACTTTTGTAAACGGTTTCTGTTTTGGGCCCATAAGTACTTTTCGAATATGTAGCGACCATTTTGTATTGAATTCACAGCTTTACCATGATGTATGAGGGATTTGGGGAGTTTTTTTCAAAGAACGATAACTTGCATGTTTGGATTGTCGGCGTTCAAAGAATTGAGCGTAACTTTTGCACACGGTGTTCGTTTTAGGCCCATAAGTACTTTTCGGAAATGTAGCGACCATTTTGGATTGAACTCATGGCATCGTCGTGACGTAAGAGGGATTTCAACCGTTTATTTTTCGATGAACGAGCACTTTCATATTTGGATTGTCGACGTTCGAAGAATTGAGCGTAACTTTTGCACATGGTGTCTGTTCTGGGCCTATAAGTAATTTTGAAAATGTAGTGATCATTTTGGATTGAACTAACCGCTTTGTTGTGACGTATGAGGGATTTTGTACAGTTTTCTTTCGAAGAATGAGCTCTGCATATTTAGATTGTCGGCGTTCGAAGAATTGAGCATAACTTTTGCACACGGTTTTCGTTTTAGGCCCATAAGTACTTTTCAGAAATGTAGCGACCCTTTTGGATTGAACTCACGGCATCGTCATGACGTAAGAGGGATTTTGGCCGTTTGTCTTTTGAAGAACGAGCACTTGCATATTTGGATTGTCGATGTTCGAAGAATTGAGCTCAACTTTTGCACACGGTATCCGTTCTAGGCCAATAAGTACTTTTCAAAAATGTAGCGATCGTTTTGGATTGAACACACCACTTTTCTGTGACGTATGAGAGATTTAGCACATTTTTCTTTCGAAGAACGAGTACTTTCACATTTAGATTGTCGACGTTCGAAGAATTGAGCGTAACTGTTGCACACGGTTTCCGTTTTGGGCCCATAAGTGCTTTTCAGAAATGTAGCGACCATTTTGGATTGAACTCATGGCATCATCGTGACATAAGAGGGATTTCGACCGTTTGTTTTTTGAAGAACGAGCACTTGCATATTTAGATTGTTGGCGTTCGAAGAATTGAGCGTAACTTTTGTACATGGTTTCCGTTTTGGGCCCATAAGTACTTTTCAGAAATGTAGTGACCGTTTTTTATTGAACTCACGCATCGTCGCGATGTGCGAGGGATTTTGACCATTTATCTTTCGAGGAACGAGTAGTTGCATATTTGGATTGTCGGCATTCGAAGAATTGAGCGTAACTTTTGCACACGGTGTTCGTTCTGGGCCTATAAGCACTTTTTGGAAATATACCGACCATTTTGGATTGAACTCATGCCACCGTTGTGACATAAGAGGGATTTCAGGTGTTTGGTTTACGAAGAACGAGCACTTGCATATTTGGATTGTCGGCGTTCGAAGAATTGAGCGTAACTTTTGCACACTGTGTCCGTTTTGGGCCCATAAGTACTTTTCAAAAATGTAGCGACTATTTTGGATTGAACTCACAGGTATACCGTGACGTATGAGGGATTTTGGGGGTTTTTTCGAAAATGAGCACTTGCATATTTGGATTGTTGGCGTTCGAAGAATTGAACGTAACTTTTGCACACGGTGTTTGTTTTAGGCCCATAAGTACTTTTCGAAAATGTAACAACCATTTTGGATTGAACTCATGGCATCATCATGACAAAAGAGGGATTTCGACTGTTTGTTTTTCGAAGAACGAGCACTTCCATATTTGGATTGTTGGCACTTGAAGAATTGAGCGCAACTTTTACACACGGTGTCCATTTTGGGCCCATAAGTACTTTTTGAAAATGTAGCGACCCTTTTGGATTGAACTCATTGCTTTTCCATGATGTATGAGGGATTTTGAGCATTTTTCTTTCGAAGAATGAGGACTTGCATATTTGGATTGTCGGCGTTCGAAGAATCGAGCCTAACTTTTGCGCTCGGTGTTTGTTTTGGGCCCATAAGTACTTTTCGAAAATGTGGCGACCATTTTGGATTGAACTCATAGCATCGTCGTGACATTAGAGGGATATCGACTATTTGTTTTTTGAAGAACGAGCACTTGCATATTTGGATTGTCGGTGTTCGAAGAATTTAGCATAACTTTTGCACATGGTGTTCGTTTTGGGCCCATTAGTACTTTTCAAAAATGTAACAACCGCTTTCGATTGAGCTCATGACATCGTCATGACGTAAGAGGGATTTCGGGTGTTTGTTTTTTGAAGAACGAGCATTTGCATATTTGGATTATCGGCGTTCGAAGAATTGAGCGTAACTTTTGCACACGGTGTCCGTTTTGGGCCAATAAGTACGTTTCAAAAATGTGGCGATCGTTTCGGATCGAACTCACAGCTCTGCCGTGACGTATGAGGGATTTTGGGCATTTTTTTCGAAGAACAAACACTTGCATATTTGGATTGTTGGCGTTCGAAGAATTGAGAGTAACTTTTGCACGTGGTGTTTGTTTTGGGCCCATAAGTACTTTACGAAAATGTAACGACAGTTTTGGATTGAACTCACGGCATCGTCGTGATGTAAGAGGGATTTCGATCGTTTGTTTTTTGAAGAACGAGCACTTGCATATTTGGATTGTCGGCGTTCGATGAATTGAGGGCAACTTTTGCACACGGTGTCCGTTCTGGGCCCATAAGTACTTTTCGAAAATGGAGCGACTGTTTGGGATTGAACTCACCACTTTGCCATGATGTTTGAGGGATTTCGGGCATTTTTCTTTCGAGGAACGAGCAATTGTATATTTGGATTGTCGACGTTCGAAGAATTGAGCGTAACTTCTGCACACAGTTTTCGTTTTGGGCCCATAAGTACTTTTCGAAAATGTATCGGTCATTTTGGATTGAACTCATGGGATCATTGTGATGTAAGATAGATTTTGGCCGTTTGTTTTCTGAGGAACGAGCACTTGTATTTTTGGATTGTCGACGTTTGAAGAATTGAGCGTAACTTTTGCACGCGATTCCCATTTTGGGCCATAAGAACTTTTCGAAAATATAGTGACCGTTTTGGATTGAACTCATAGCTTTACAATGATGTATGAGGGATTTCGAGCATTTTTTTGAAGAACAAGCACATGCATATTTGGATTGTCGACGTTCAAAGAATTGAGCGTAACTTTTGCCACGATATCCGTTTTGGGCCCATAAGTACTTTTCGAAAATGTAGCGACCATTTCGGATTGAACTCACTGCTTTGCAGTGACGTATGAGGGATTTCGAGTATTTTTTTCGAAGAATGAGCACTTGCATATTTGGATTGTCGGCGTTCAAAGAATTGAGTGTAACCTTTGCACACGGTGTCCGTTTTGGGCCCATAAGTACTTTTCAAAAATGTAGCGACCGTTTTGGATTGAACTCACAGCTTTTTCGTGACGTATAAGGGATTTTGGGCCTTTTTTTCAAAAAACGAGCACTTGCATATTTGGATTGTCGGCGTTCGAAGAATTGAGCGTAACTTTTGCACACGGTGTTCATTTTGGGCCTATAAGTAGTTTTCGGAAATGTAGCGACCATTTTGGATTGAACTCACGGCGTCGTTGTGATGTAAGAGGGATTTCGACCATTTGTTTTTCGAAGAACGAGCACTTACATATTTGGATTGTTGACGTTCGATGAATTGAGCGCAACTTTTGCACACGAAGTCCGTTCTGGGCCCATATGTAATTTTCAAAAATGGAGCGACCGTTTGGGATTGAACTCACCACTTTACCATGATGTATGAGGGATTTTGGGCATTTTTCTTTTGAAGAATGAGCAATTGTTTATTTGGATTGTCGGCATTCGAAGAATTGAGCGTAACTTTTGCACACGGTTTCGGTCTTGGGCCTATAAGTACTTTTCAAAAATGTATCGGCCATTTTGGATTGAACTCACGGTATCATCGTGATGTAAGAGGGATTTTGGCCATTTTTTTTTGAGGAACAAGCACTTGTATATTTGGATTATCGGCGTTCGAAGAATTGAGCGTAACTTTTGCACGCGATTTTCGTTTTGGGCTCGTAAGTACTTTTCGGAAATGTAGCGATAGTTTTGGATTGAACTTACAGCTTTACCGTAACGTATGAGGAATTTTGGTCATTTTATTCGAAGAATGAGCACTTGCATACTTGGATTGTCGGCGTTCGAAGAATTGAGCGCAACTTTTGCACACGGTGTTCATTTTCGGTCCATAAGCACTTTTCGAAAATGTAGCGACCATTTTGGATTGAACTCACTGCTTTGCCATGACGTATGAGGGATTTGGGGCATTTTTCTTTCGAAGAGCGAGCACTTGTATAGATGAATTGTCGACGTTCGAAGAATCGAGCGTAACTTTTGCACACGATGTTCGTTTTGGGCCCATAAGTACTTTTCAGAGATGTAGCGATAGTTTTGGATTGAACTCACAGCTTTACCGTGACGTATGAGGGATTTCATTCATTTTTTTTTGAAGAACGAGCACTTGCATATTTGGATTGTCGGTGTTCGAAGAATTGAGCGCAACTTTTGCACATGGTGTCTGTTTTTGGCCCATAAGCACTTTTTGAAAATGTAGCGACCATTTTGGATTGAACTCATCACTTTGCCATGATGTATGAGGCATTTGGGGCATTTTTCTTTCGTAGAACGAGCATTTGCATATTTGAATTGTCGACGTTCAAAGAATTGAGCGTAACTTTTGCACACGTTGTTCGTTTTGGGTCCATAAGTACTTTTCAAAAATGTAGTGACCATTTTGGATTGAACTCACGCATCGTCATCACGTAAGAGGGATATCGACCATTTGTTTTTTGAAGAACGAGAACCTGTATATTTGGATTGTCGACGTTCGAAGAATTGAGCGTAACTTCTGCACACGGTGTTCGTTTTGGGCCCATAAGTACTTCTCACGCATCATCGTCATGTAAGAGGGATATCGACCATTTGTTTTTTGAAGAACGAGAACCTGCATATTTGGATTGTCAAAGTTCAACGAATTGAGCGTAACTGTTGTACACGGTGTCCGTTTTGGGCCAATAAGTACTTTTAAAAAATGTAGCGATCGTTTTGGATTGAACTCACAGCTTTACCGTGACGTATAAGGGATTTTGGGCTTTTTCTCGAAGAATGAGCACATGCATATTTGGATCGTCGGCGTTCGAAGAATTGAGCGTAACTTTTTCACACAGAGTTCGGTTTAGGCCCATAAGTACTTTTCGGAAATATAGCGACCATTTTGGATTGAACTCACGGCATCGTCGTGACGTAAGAGGGATTTTGACCTTTTGTTTTTCGAAGAATGAGCACTTCCTTATTTGGATTGTCGGCGTTCGAAGAATTGAGCGCAACTATTGCGCACGGTGTCCGTTTTGGGCCCATATGTACTTTTCGAAAATATAACGACCGTTTTGGATTGAACTCATGGCACCATCATGATGTAAGAGGGATTTTGGGTGTTTGTTTTTCAATGAACGAGCACTTGCATATCTGAATTGTCGGCGTTCGAAAAATTGAGCGTAACTTTTGCAGAAGGTGTTCGTTTTGGGCCATAAGTAATTTTCAAAAATGTAGCGAACGTTTTGGATTGAACTCACGCATCGTCATGATGTAAGAGGGATATCGACCGTTTGGTTTTTGAAGAATGAGAACTTGCATATTTGAATTGTCAGCGTTCGAAGAATTGAGCGTAACTTTTGTATACAGTGTCCGTTTTGGGCCCATAAGTACTTTTCAAAAATGTAGCGACCGTTTTGGATTGAACTCACAGCTTTTCCGTGATGTATAAGGGATTTTGGGCCTTTTTTTCAAAGAATAAGCACTTGCATATTTGGATTGTCGGCGTTCGAAGAATTGAGCGTAACTTTTGCACACGGTGTTCATTTTGGGCCTATAAGTAGTTTTCGGAAATGTAGCGACCATTTTGGATTGAACTCACGGCATCGTCGTGACGTAAGAGGGATTTTGATCATTTGTTTTTTGAAGAATGAGCACTTCCATATTTGGATTGTCGGCGTTCGAAGAATTGAGCGCAACTTTTGCACAAGGTGTCTGTTTTGGGTCCATAAGTACTTTTCAAAAATATAACGTCCGCTTTGGATTGAACTCATGGCACCATCATGATGTAAGAGGGATTTCAAGTGTTTGTTTTTCTAAGAACGAGCACTTGCATATTTGGATTGTCGGCGTTCGATGAATTGAGTGCAACTTTTGCACATGAAGTCCGTTCTGGGCCCATAAGTAATTTTTGAAAATGGAGCGACCGTTTGGGATTGGACTCACCACTTTGCCGTGATGTATGAGGGATTTCGGGCATTTTTCTTTTGAAGAACAAGCAATTGTAGATTTGGATTGTTGACATTCGAAGAATTAGGCGTAACTTTTGTAAACGGTTTCCATTTTGGGCCTATAAGTACTTTTTGAAAATGTATCGGCTATTTTGGATTGAACTCATGGCATCATCGCGACGAAAGAGGGATTTTGACCGTTTGTTTTTTTAGGAACGAGCACTTGTATATTTGGATTGTCGGCGTTCGAAGAATTGAGCGTAACTTTTCCACGCGGTTTCCATTTTGAGCTCGTAAGTACTTTTCAAAAATGTAGCAATAGTTTTGGATTGAACTCATAGCTTTATCGTAACGTATGAGGGATTTCGGTCATTTTTTCAAAGAACAAGCACTTGCATATTTGGATTGTCGGCGTTCGAAGAATTGAGCGCAACTTTTGCACACGGTGTCCATTTTGGGCCCAGAAGCACTTTTCGAAAATATAGCGACCATTTTGGATAGAACTCACTGCTTTGCAGTGACGTAGGAAGGATTTCAGGCATTTTTTTCGAAGAACGAGCACTTGCATATTTGGATTGTCGGCGTTCGAAGAATTGAGCATAACGTTTGCACATGATGTCCGTTTTGGGCCCATAAGTGCTTTTCAAAGATGTAGCGACCATTTTGGATTGAACTCACAGCTTTACCATGATGTATAAGGGATTCTGGGCTTTTTTTGATGAATGAGCACTTGCATATTTGGATTGTCGACGTTCGAAGAATTGAGCGTAACTTTTGCACATGTTGTTCGGTTTGGGCCCATAAGTACTTTTCGGAAATGCAGCGACCATTTTGGATTGAACTCATGGCATCATTGTGACGTAAGAGGGATTTCGACCATTTGTTTTTCGAAGAACAAACACTTGCATATTTGGATTGTCGACGTTCGAAGAATTGAACGCAACCTTTGCACACGATGTTCGTTCTAGGCCCATAACTACTTGTCGAAAATGGAGCGACCATTTCGTATTGAACTCACCACTTTTCCATGACGTATGAGAGATTTTGAGCATTTTTCTTTCGAAGAACGAGCACTTGCATATTTGGATTGTCGGCGTTCGAAGAATTGAGCGTAACTTTTGCACACGGTGTTCTATTTGGGCCCATACGTACTTTTCGAAAATGTAGCGACCATTTTGGATTGAACTCACGGAATCATCATGATGTAAGAGGGATTTTGACCATTTGTTTTTCGAAGAACGTGCACTTGCGTATTTGGATTGTTGGCGTTCGAAGAATTGAGCGTAACTTTTGTACACGGTGTCCGTTCTAGGCCCATAAGTAATTTTTGAAAATGTAGCGATCATTTTAGATTGAACTCACCACTTTTTCGTGATATATGAGAGATTTCAGGCATTTTTCTTTCGAAGAACGAGCTCTTGCATATTTGGATTGTCGGCGTTCGAAGAATTGAGCGTAACTTTTGAGCACGATTTCCATTTTGGGCCCATAAGTACTTCTCAGAAATGTAGCAACCCTTTTGGATTGAGCTCACGGCATTGTCATGACGTAAGAGAGATTTCAACCATTTTTTTTTTGAAGAACAAGCACTTGCATATGTGGATTGTCGACATTCGAAGAATTGAGCTCAACTTTTGCACACGGTGTCCGTTCTGGGCCCATAAGTACTTTTCAAAAATGTAGCGACCGTTTTGGAATGACCTCACCACTTTTCTATGATGTATGAGGGATTTCGCACATTTTTCTTTCGAGGAACGAGTACTTTCATATTTGGATTGTCGGCGTCCGAAGAATCGAGCGTAACTATTGCACACGGTTTCCGTTTTGGGCCCATAAGTACTTTTTCGAAATGTAACGACCATTTTGGATTGAACTCATGACATCACCGTGACGTAAGAGGGATTGCAACCGTTTGTCTTTTGAAGAACGAGAACTTGCATATTTGGATTGTTGGTGTTCGAAGAATTGAGTGTAACTTTTGCACACGGTTTCCGTTTTGGGCCCATAAGTACTTTTCGAAAATGTAGCGACCATTTTTTATTGAACTCATGCATCGTCGTGATGTGAGAGGGATTTCGACCATTTGTCTTTCGAAAAACGAGAAGTTACATAGTTGCATTGTCGGCATTCGAAGAATTGAGCGCAACTTTTGCACACGGTATCCATTCTGGGCCCATAAGTACTTTTCGAAAATGTACCAACCATTTTGGATTGAACTCACGGCACCGTTGTGATGTAAGAGGGATTTTGGGTGTTTGGTTTATGAAGAACGAGCACTTGCATATTTGGATTGTCGGTGTTCGAAGAATTGAGCATAACTTTTGCACACGGTGTCCGTTTTGGGCCCAAAAGTACTTTTCGAAAATGTAGCGACCGTTTTGGATTGAACTCACAGCTTTACCATGACATATGAGGGATTTTGAGGGTTTTTTTCCAAAATGAGCACTTGCATATTTGGATTGTCGGCGTTCGAAGAATTGAGCGTAACTTTTGCATACAGTGTTCGTTTTGGGCCCATAAGTACTTTTCGAAAATGTAGCGGCCGTTTTAGATTGAACTCATGGCATCGTCATGATGTAAGAGGGATTTCGACTGTTTGTTTTTCGAAGAACAAGCACTTGCATATTGGATTGTCGATGTTCGAAGAATTGAGCTCAACTTTTGTACACGGTGTCCGTTCTGGGCCCATAAGTACTTTTCAAAAATGTAGCGACCGTTTTGAATTGAACTCATGGCACCATCATGATGTAAGAGGGATTTTGGGTGTTTGTTTTTCGAAGAACGAGCACTTGCGTATTTGGATTGTCGGCGTTCGATGAATTGAGTGCAACTTTGGCACACGAAGTCCGTTCTGGGCCCATAAGTAATTTTCGAAAATGGAACGACCGTTTGGGATTGAACTCACCACTTTGCTGTGATGTATGAGGAATTTTGGACTTTTTTTCTTTCGAAGAACGAGCAATTGTATATTTAGATTGTCGGCGTTCGAAGAATTGAGCGTAACATTCGCACACGGTTTCCATTTTGGGCCTATAAGTACTTTTTGAAAATGTATAGGCCATACGGCATCATCGTGACGTAAGAGGGATTTCGACCGTTTGTTTTTTGAGGAACGAGCACTTGTATATTTGGATTGTCGGCGTTCGAAGAATTGAGAGTAACTTTTGCACGCGGTTTCCATTTTGGGCTCGTAAGTACTTTTTGAAAAGGTAGCGATAGTTTTGGATTCAACTCATAGCTTTACCGTAACGTACGAGGGATTTCGATCATTTTTTTCGAAGAACGAGCACTTGCATATTTAGATTGTCGGCGTTCGAAGAATTGAGTGCAACTTTTGCACACGATTTTTGTTTTGGGCCCATAAGTACTTTTCAGAAATGTAGCGACCCTTTTGGATTGAACTCACGGCATCGTCATGACGTAAGAGAGATTTCAACCATTTGGTTTTTGAAGAACGAGCACTTGCATATTTGGATTGTTGACGTTCGAAGAATTGAGCTCAACTTTTGCACACGGTGTCCATTCTGGGCCCATAAGTACTTTTCAAAAATGTAGCGATCGTGTTGGATTGAACTCACTGCTTTTCTATGACGTTTGAGGGATTTCGCGCATTTTTCTTTCGAAGAACGAGTACTTTCATATTTGGATTGTCGGCGTCCGAAGAATTGAGCGTAACTGTTGCACACAGTTTCTGGTTTGGGCCCATAAGTACTTTTTAGAAATGTAACGATCATTTTGGATTGAACTCATGACATCGTCGTGACGTAAGAGGGATTACAACTGTTTGTTTTTTGAGGAACGAGCACTTGCTTATTTGGATTGTTGGCGTTCGAAGAATTAAGCGTAACTTTTGCACACGGTGTCCGTTCTGGGCCCATAAGAACTTTTCAAAAATATAACGACCATTTTGGATTGAACTCATGACATCGTCGTGACGTAAGAGGGATTACAACTGTTTGTTTTTTGAGGAACGAGCACTTGCTTATTTGGATTGTTGGCGTTCGAAGAATTAAGCGTAACTTTTGCACACGGTGTCCGTTCTGGGCCCATAAGAACTTTTCAAAAATATAACGACCATTTTGGATTGAACTCATGACATCGTCGTGACGTAAGAGGGATTACAACTGTTTGTTTTTTGAGGAACGAGCACTTGCTTATTTGGATTGTTGGCGTTCGAAGAATTAAGCGTAACTTTTGCACACGGTGTCCGTTCTGGGCCCATAAGTACTTTTCGAAAATGTAGCGACCATTTTGGATTGAACTCACGGCATCGTCGTGACGTAAGAGGGATTTTGACCATTTTTTTTTCGAAGAATGAGCACTTGCATATTGGATTGTCGACGTTCGAAGAATTGAGCTCAACTTTTGCACACGGTGTCCGTTCTGGGCCCATAAGTACTTTTCAAAAATATAACGACCATTTTGGATTGAACTCACTACTTTGCCATGATGTATGAGTGATTTTAAGCATTTTTATTTCAAAGAATGAGCACTCACATATTTGGATTGTCGACGTTCGAAGAATTGAGCGTAACTTTTGCACACGGTGTTCGTTTTGGGCCCATAAGTACTTTTTGAAAATGTAGCAACCAT
>NC_036237.1:12879855-13021376 GCF_002742605.1 Olea europaea var. sylvestris | reverse complement strand
GATTGTCGGCGTTCGAAGAATTGAGCGTAACTTTTGCACACGGTGTTCGTTTTGGGCCCATAAGTACTTTTCGAAAATGTAACGACCGTTCTGGATTGAACCCACGGCACCGTCATGATGTAAGAGGGATTTTGGGTGTTTGTTTTTTGAAGAATGAGCATTTGCATATTTGGATTATCGGCGTTTGAAGAATTGAGCATAACTTTTGCACACGATTTTCGTTTTGGGCCCATAAGAACATTTCGGAAACATAGCGTCCATTTTGGATTGAACTCACGCATCGTCGAGATGTAGGGGGATATCGACCGTTTGTTTTTTGGGGAACGAGTACATGCATATTTGGATTGTCGGCGTTCGAAGAATTGAGCGTAACTTTTGCACACGGTGTTCGTTTTGGGCCCATAAGTACTTTTCAAAATTGTAACGACCGTTTTGGATTGAACTCACGGCACCATCATGATGTAAGAGTGATTTTGGGTGTTTGTTTTTTGAAGAATGAGCATTTGCATATTTGGATTATCGACGTTCGAAGAATTGAGCGTAAGTTTTGCACACGGTGTCCGTTTTGGGCCCATAAGTACTTTTCGGAAATGTAGCTACCGTTTTGGATTGAACTCACGGCATCGTCGTGATGTAAGATGGATTTTGACCATTTGTTTTTTGAAGAACGAGCTCTTGCATATTTAGATTGTCGGCGTTCGAAGAATTGAGCGTAACTTTTGCACATGGTGTTCGTTTTGGGCAAATAAGTGTTTTTTGGAAATGTAGCGACCATTTTGGATTGAACTCACGCACCTTCATGACGTTAGAGGTATTTCAACCGTTTGTTTTTTGAAGAACTAGCACTTGCATATTTGGATTGTCGGCGTTCGAAGAATTGAGCGTAACTTTTGCACACGGTGTCCGTTCTGGGCCCATAAGTACTTTTTGAAAATGTACCGACCATTTTGGATTGGACTCACGGTACCATCGTGACGTAAGAGGGATTTCAAGTGTTTGGTTTATGAAGAACGAGCACTTGCATGTTTGGATTATCGGCATTCGAAGAATTGAGCTCAACTTTTGTACACAGTGTCCGTTCTGGGCCCATAAGTACTTTTCGGAAATGTACCGACTGTTTTGGATTGAACTCATGGCACCGTCTTGACGTAAGAAAGATTTCAGGTGTTTGGTTTATGAAGAATGAGCACTTACATATTTGGATTGTCGACGTTCGAAGAATTGAGCGTAACTTTTGCACACGGTGTCCACTTTGAGCCCGTAAGTACTTTTCAAAAATGTAGCGACCGTTTTGGATTGAACTCATAGCTTTACCATGATGTATGAGGGATTTTGGGGGTTTTTTCGAAAACGAGCACTTGCATATTTGGATTGTCGACGTTCGAAGAATTGAGCGTAACTTTTGCACACGGTGTTCGTTTTGGGCCCATAAGTACTTTTCAGAAATGTAGTGACCGTTTTGGATTGAACTCACGGCATCATCGTGACGTAAGAGGGATTTTGACCATTTTTTTCCGACGAATGAGCACTTTCATATTTGGATTGTTGGCATTCGAAGAATTGAGCGCAACTTTTGCACGTGGTGCCCACTCTGGGCCCATAAGTACTTTTCAAAAATGTGGCCTTCGTTTTGGATTGACCTCACCGCTTTGCCATGACGTATGAGGAATTTTGAGCATTTTTTCTTTCAAAGAACGAGCCCTTGCATATTTGGATTGTCGGCGTTCAAAGAATTGAGCATAACTTTCGCACATGGCATTCGTTTTGGGCCCATAAGTACTTTTCAAAAATATAGCGACCATTTTGGATTGAACTCACGGCATCGTCGTGATGTAAGAGGGATTTTGATCATTTATTTTTTGAAGAATGAGCACTTGTATATTTGGATTGTGGCGTTTGAAGAATTGAGCGTAACTTTTGCGTACGATTTTCGTTTTAGGCCGATAAGTACATTTTGCAAATGTAAAGATCATTTTGGATTGAATTCACACATCGTCGTGATGTGGGAGGGATATCGACCGTTTCTTTTTCGAGGAACGAGTACTTGCATATTTAGATTGTTGGCGTTCGAAGAATTGAGCGTAACTTTTGTACACGGTGTTTGTTTTGGGCCCATAAGTACTTTTCGAAAATGTAACGACCATTTTGGATTGAACTCACGGCATCATCATGATGTTAGAGGGGTTTTGGGTGTTTGTTTTTTGAAGAACGAGCATTTGCACATTTGGATTATCGGCGTTCGAAGAATTGAGCGTAACTTTTGTACACGATTTCCGTTTTGGGCCCATAAGTACATTTCGAAAATGTAGGGACCATTTTGGATTGAACTCACGCATTGTCGTGATGTCGGAGGGATATAGACCATTTGTCTTTCGAGGAACGAGTACTTGCATATTGGGATTGTCGACGTTCGAAGAATTAAGCGTAACTTTTGCACAAGGTGTTCGATTTGGGCCCATAAGTACTTTTCGAAAATGTAACGACCATTTTGGATTGAACTCATGGCACTGTCAGGACGTAAGAGGGATTTTGGGTGTTTGTTTTTTGAAGAACGAGCATTTGCATATTTGGATTATCGGCGTTCGAACAATTGAGCGTAACTTTTGTACACGGTGTCCGTTTTGGGCCCATAAGTACTTTTGGAAAGTGTAGCGACCATTTTAGATTGAACTCACCACTTTACCATGACGTATGAGGGATTTTAGGCATTCCTCTTTCGAAGAACGAGCACTTGCATAATTGGATTGTTGGGGTTTTTTTTTAGAATTGAGCGTAACTTTTGCACACGGTGTTCGTTTTGGGGCCATAAGTACTTTTTGGAAATGTAGCAACCGTTTTGGATCAAACTCACGCATCTTCATGACGTAAGAGGGATTTCGACTATTTGTTTTTTGACGAACTAGCACTTGCATATTTGGATTGTCAGCGTTCGAAGAATTGACCGTAAATTTTGCACACGGTGTCCGTTTTGGGACCATAAGTACTTTTCGAAAATGTAGCAATCATTTTGGATTGAACTCAATGCTTTACCCTGACATATGAGGGATTTCGGGAGTTTTTTCGAAGAGCGAGCACTTGCATATTTGGATTGAAGGCGTTCGAAGAATTGAGCGTAACTTTTGCACGCGGTGTTCGATTTGTGCCCATAAGTACTTTGCGGAAATGTAGCGATCATTTTGGATTGAACTCACAGCTTTACCGTGATATGTGAGGGATTTCGGGACTTTTTTTCGAAGAACGAGCACTTGCATAGTTAGATTGTTGGCCTTCAAAGAGTTCTGCACAACTTTTGGACACAGTGTCCGTTCTGGGACCATAAACACATTTTGGAAATGTAGCGACCATTTTGTATTGAACTCACGACATCCTTGTGACATAAGAGGGATTTTGACCGTTTGTTTTTCGAAGAACGAGCATTTGCATTTTTAGATTGTTGGCGTTCAAAGAATTGAGCGCAACTTTTGCACACGGTGTCCGTTCTGGGCCCATAAGTACTTTTCAAAAATGTAGCGACCATTTTGGATTGAACTCACACATCGTAGTGACGTAAGAGGGATATCAACAATTTGTTTTTCGAAGAACGAGCACTTGCATATTTGGATTGTCGATGTTCGAAGAATTTGAGCGTAACTTTTACACAAGGTGTCCGTTTAGGGCCCATAAGTACTTTTCGTAAACGAGCGACCATTTCGGATTGAACTCACCGCTTTGTCGTGACGTATGAGGGATTTTAGGAATTTTTATTTCGAAGAACGAGCACTTGCATTTTTGAATTGTCGGCGTTCGAAGAATTGTGTGTAACTTTGCACACAGTGTTCGTTTTGGGCCCATAAGTACCTTTCGAAATTGTAGCGACCCTTTTGGATTGAACTCACGCATCGTCATGACGTAAGAGGGTTATCGACCATTTGTTTTTTGAAGAACGAGCACTTGCATATTTGGATTATCGACGTTCGAAGAATTGAGCGTAAATTTTTCACACGGTGTCCGTTTTGGGCCCATAAGTACATTTCAGAAATTTAGCGACCATTTTGGATTGAACTCAAAGATTTACCTTGACGTATGAGGGATTCCGAACATTTTTTTCAAAGAACGAACACTTGCATATTTTGATTGTCGGCATTCAAAGAATTGAGCGTAACTTTTGCACACGGTTTCCATTTTGGGCCCAAAAGTACATTTCCTAAATGTAGCGACCGTTTTGGATTAAACTTACGGCATCATCCTGACGTAAGAGGGATTTCGGCCATTTGGTTTTTGAAGAACGAGTACTTGCATATTTGGATTGTCGGCGTTCGAAGAATTGAGCGTAACTTTTGCACACCGTGTCCGTTTTAGGTGCATAAGTACTTTTCGGAAATGTAGCGACCATTTTGGATTGAACTCACGGCATCGCCGTCACGTAAGAGGGATTTCGACCATTTGTTTTTTTAAAAAATGAGCACTTGCATATTTGGATTGTGGACGTTCGAAGAATTGAATGTAACTTTTGCACACGATTTTTGTTTTGGGCCCATAAGTACTTTTCGAAAATGTAGAGACCGTTTTTTATTGAACTCACACATCGTCGTGACGTGAGAGGGATTTTGTAAATTTGTCTTTCGAAGAATGAGCAGTTACATAGTTGGATTGTCGACATTCGAAGAATTGAGCGCAACTTTTGCACACGATGTCCGTTTTGGGCCCATAAGTACTTTTCGAAAATGTACCGACCATTTTGGATTGAACTCACGACACCGTTGTGATGTTAGAGGGATTTCGGGTGTTTGGTTTACGAAGAACGAGTACTTACATAATTGGATTGTCGGCGTTCAAAGAATTGAGCGTAACATTTGGAAACGGTGTCCGTTTTGGGCCCATAAGTACTTTTTGAAAATGTAGCAACCGTTTTGGATTGAGCTCACAGCTTTACCGTGATGTATGAGGGATTTTGGGGGTTTTTTTCCAAAAACAGCACTTGCATATTTGGATTGTCGGCGTTCGAAGAATTGAGCGTAACTTTTGCACACGGTTTCTGTTTCGGGCCCATAAGTACTTTTCGGAAATGTAGTGACCGTTTTGGATTGAACTCACGGCATCATCGTGACGTAAGAGGGATTTTGACCATTTGTTTTTTGAGGAACGAGCACTTGTATATTTGGATTGTCGGCGTTCGAAAAATTGAACGTAACTTTTGCACATGGTTTCCGTTTTGGGACCATAAGTACTTTTCGGAAATGTAGTGACCATTTTGGATTGAACTCACAACTTTGCCATGACGTATGAGGGATTTCGGGAGTTTTTTTTGAAGAATGAGCACTTACATATTTGGATTGTCCGCGTTCAAAGAATTGAGCGTAACTTTTGCACACGGTATCCATTTCGGGCCCATAAGTACTTTTCGAAAATGTAGCGACCATTTTGGATTAAACACACAGCTTTACCATGACGTATGAGGGATTTCGGTCATTTTTTTTGAAGAACGAGGAGTTATTTATTTGGATTGTTGACGTTCGAAGAAGTGAGCGCAACTTTTGCACACGGTGTCCGTTTCGAGTCCATAAGTAGTTTTCAAAAATGTAGCGACCATTTTTGATTGAACTCACCACTTTTCTATGACGTATGAGGGATTTCGGGCATTTTTTTTGAAGAACGAGTACTTGCATATTTGGATTGTCGGCGTTCGAAGAATTGAGCATAACTTTTGCACACGATGTTCATTTTGGGCCCATAAGTACTTTTCAAAAATGTACGACCGTTTTGGATTGAACTCACGACATCGTCGTGACGTAAGAGGGATTTTGACCATTTGTTTTTCGAAGAACGAGCACTTGCATATTTGGATTGTCGATGTTCGAAGAATTGAGCGTAACTTTTGCACACGGTGTCCGTTCTGGGCCCATGAGTAATTTTTGAAAATGTTGCGATCATTTTGGATTGAATTCACCGCTTTTCCATGACGTATGATGGATTTCAGGCGTTGTTCTTTCGAAGAATGAGCTCTTGCGTATTTTGATTGTCGACGTTCGAAGTATTGAGTGTAACTTTTACACACGATTTTCGTTTTGGGCCCATAAGTACTTTTCAGAAACATAGCGACCCTTTTGGATTGAACTCATGGCATCGTCATGATGTAAGAGGGATTTGGACCGTTTGTTTTTTTGAAGAATGAGCACTTGCTTATTTGGATTGTCGACGTTCGAAGAATTGAGCTCAACTTTTGCACACGGTGTCCGTTCTGGGTCCATAAGTACTTTTCAAAAATGTAGCGACCATTTTGGATTGAACTCGCTGCTTTTCTATGACGTATGAGGGATTTCACGCATTTTTCTTTCGAAGAACGAGTACTTTCATATTTGGATTGTCGGCGTTCGAAGAATTGAGCGTAACTGTTGCACACAATTTCCGTTTTGGGCCATTACGTACTTTTCAGAAATGTAGTGACCATTTTGGATTGAACTCATGGCATCACCATGACGTAAGAGGGATTTCGACCGTTTGTTTTTTGAAGAACGAGCACTTGCATATTTGGATTGTTGGCGTTCGAAGAATTGAGCGTAACTTTTGCACACGATTTCCGTTTTGGGTCCATAAGTACTTTTCAAAAATGTAGCGATCATTTTTTATTGAACTCATGCATCCTCGTGATGTGAGAGGGATTTCAACCATTTGTCTTTCGAAGAAGGAGCAGTTGCATAGTTGGATTGTCGGTATTCGAAGAATTGAGCGCAACTTTTGGACACGGTGTCCTTTCTAAGCCCATAAGTACTTTTCAAAAATATACCGACCATTTTGGATTGAACTCACGGCACCATCGTGATGTAAGAGGGATTTCAGGTGTTTGGCTTATGCAGAACGAGCACTTGCATATCTGGATTGTCGGCATTTGAAGAATTGAGCATAACTTTTGCACACGGTGTCCATTTTCGGCCAATAAGTACTTTTCGAAAATGTAGCGACCGTTTTGGATTGAACTCATAGCTTTACCATGACGTATGAGGGATTTTTGGGGGTTTTTTCGAAAACGAGCACTTGCATATTTGGATTGTCGACGTTCGAACAATTGAGCATAACTTTTGCACATGGTGTCCGTTTTTGGCCCATAAATACTTTTTGAAAATGTAGCAACCGTTTTAGATTGAACTCACAGCTTTACCATGATGTATGAGGGATTTCGGGTATTTTTTCGAAGAACGAGCACTTGCATATTTGGATTGTCGGCGTTCCAAAAATTGAGCGTAACTTTTGCACACAGTTTCCGTTTTGGGCCCATAAGTACTTTTCGGAAATGTATTGACCGTTTTGGATTGGACTCACAGCTTTGCCGTGACATATGAGGGATTTCGGGAGTTTTTTTTTGACGAATGAGCACTTGCATATTTGGATTGTCCACGTTCGAAGAATTGAGCATAAATTTTGCACGCGGTGTCCATTTTGGGCCCGTAAGTACTTTTTGAAAATGTAGCGACAGTTTTGGATTGAACTCACAGCTTTTCCATGACGTATAAAGGATTTTGGTCATTTTTTTGAAGAACGAGCACTTATATATTTGGATTGTCGACGTTCGAAGAAGTGAGCGCAACTTTTGCACACGGTGTCCGTTTCGAGCCCATAGGTAGTTTTCAAAAATGTATCGACCATTTTGGATTGAACTCACCGCTTTGCTGTGATGTATGAGGGATTTGGGGCATTTTTTTCTTTCGAAGAACGAGCACTTGCATATTTGAATTGTCGGCGTTCGAAGAATTGAGTGTAACTTTTGCACACGGTTTCCGTTCTGGGCCCAAAGTACTTTTCAAAAATGTAGCGACCATTTTGGATTGAACTCACCACTTTTCTGTGACGTATGAGGGATTTTCTGCATTTTTCTTTCGAAGAATGTGTACTTTCATATTTGGATTGTCGGCGTTTGAAGAATTGAACGTAACTGTTGCAAATGGTGTCCGTTTTGGGCCCATAAGTACTTTTCGAAAATGTAGCGGCCGTTTTGGATTGAACTCACAGCTTTACCGTGATGTATGAGGAATTTCGGGCTTTTTTACAAAGAATGAGCACTTGCATATTTAAATTGTCGGCGTTAGAAGAATTGAGCGTAACGTTTGCACACAGTTTCCGTTCTGGGCCCATAAGTACTTTTCAAAAATGTAGCGACCGTTTTGGATTGAACTCACCGCTTTTTTATGACGTATGAGGGATTTCACACATTTTTCTTTCGAAGAATGAGTACGTTCATATTTGGATTGTCGGCGTTCGAAGAATTAAGCGTAACTATTGCACAAGGTGTCCGTTTTGGGCCCATAACTACTTTTCGAAAATGTAGCGATCGTTTTGGATTGAACTCACTACTTTACCATGACATATGAGGGATTTTGGGCATTATTTTCGAAGAACGAGTACTTGCATATTGGATTGTCGGCGTTCGAAGAATTGAGCGTAACTTTTGCACACGTTGTTGGTTTTGGGCCCATAAGTACTTTTCGAAAATGTAGAGACCATTTTGGATTGAACTCACAACATCATCGTGACGTAGGAGGGATTTTGACCATTTGTTTTTCGAAGAACGAGCACTTGCATATTTGGATTGTCGACGTTCGAAGAATTGAGCAAAACTTTTCCACACGGTGTCCGTTCTGGGCCCATAAGTAATTTTTGAAAATGTAACGATCATTTTGGATTGGACTCACCGCTTTTCTGTGACGTATGATGGATTTTGGGGATTTTTCTTTTGAAGAACGAGCTCTTGCATATTTTGATTGTTGGCATTCGAAGAATTAAGCGTAACTTTTGCACACGGTTTTCGTTTTGGGCCCATAAGTACTTTTCAGAAATGTAGCGACCCTTTTGGATTGAACTCACGACATCGTCATGACGTAAGAGGGATTTCGACCGTTTGTTTTTTGAAGAACGAGCACTTGCTTATTTGGATTGTCGACGTTCGAAGAATTGAGCTCAACTTTTGCACACGGTGTTCGTTCTGGGCCCATAAGTACTTTTCAAAAATGTAGCGACCGTTTTGGATTGAACTCACTGCTTTTCTATGACGTATGAGGATTTTCACGCATTTTTCTTTCGAAGAACGAGTACTTTCATATTTGGATTGTCGACGTTCGATGGATTGAGTGTAATAGTTGCACACGATTTTTGTTCTGGGCCATTAAGCACTTTTCAGAAATGTAGCGACCATTTTGGATTGAACTTATGGCATCGCCGTGACGTAAGAGGGATTTTGATCATTTGTTTTGGTGGAACGAGCACTTGTATATTTGGATTGTCGGCGTTCGAAGAATTGAGCGTAACTTTTGCACACGGTGTTGGTTTTGGGCCCCTAAGTACTTTTCGAAAATGTAGAGACCATTTTGGATTGAACTCACAACATCATCGTAACGTAAGAGGGATTTTGACCGTTTGTTTTTCGAAGAACGAGCACTTGCATATTTGGATTGTCGACGTTCGAAGAATTGAGCAAAACTTTTGCACACGGTGTCCGTTCTGGGCCCATAAGTAATTTTTGAAAATGTAACGATCATTTTGGATTGGACTCACCGCTTTTCTGTGACGTATGATGGATTTTGGGCATTTTTCTTTCGAAGAACGAGCTCTTGCATATTTTGATTGTTGGCATTCGAAGAATTAAGCGTAACTTTTGCACACGATTTTCGTTTTGGGCCCATAAGTACTTTTCAGAAATGTAGCGACCCTTTTGGATTGAACTCATGACATCGTCATGATGTAAGAGGGATTTCGACCGTTTGTTTTTTGAAGAACGAGCACTTGCTTATTTGGATTGTCGACGTTCGAAGAATTGAGCTCAACTTTTGCACACGGTGTTCGTTCTGGGCCCATAAGTACTTTTCAAAAATGTAGCGACCGTTTTGGATTGAACTCACCGCTTTTCTATGACGTATGAGGATTTTCACGCATTTTTCTTTCGGAGAACGAGTACTTTCATATTTGGATTGTCGACGTTCGATGAATTGAGTGTAATAGTTGCACACGATTTTCGTTCTAGGCCATTAAGCACTTTTCAGAAATGTAACGACCATTTTGGATTGAACTTATGGCATCGCCGTGACGTAAGAGGGATTTTGGTCATTTGTTTTGGTGGAACGAGCACTTGTATATTTGGATTGTCGGCGTTCGAAGAATTGAGCGTAACTTTTGCACACGATTTCTGTTTTGGGCCCATAAGTACTTTTCGAAAATGTAGTGACCATTTTGGATCGAACTCACAGCTTTGTCGTGACGTATGAGAGATTTCAGGAGTTTTTTTTGACGAACGAGCACTTGCATATTTGGATTGTCCACGTTCGAAGAGTTGAGCGTAAATTTTGCACGCGGTGTCCATTTTGGGCCCGTAAGTACTTTTCGAAAATGTAGCGACAGTTTTGGATTGAACTCACAGCTTTTCCATGACGTATGAGGGATTTCGGTCATTTTTTTGAAGAACGAGCACTTATATATTTGGATTGTCGACGTTCGAAGAAGTGAGCGCAACTTTTGCACACGGTATCCGTTTCGAGCCCATAAGTATTTTTCAAAAATGTAACGACCATTTTGGATTGAACTCACCGCTTTGCCATGATGTATGAGGGATTTGGGGCATTTTTCTTTCGAAGAATGAGCACTTTCATATTTGAATTGTCGGTGTTTGAAGAATTGAGTGTAACTTTTGCACACGGTTTCCGTTCTGGGCCCAGAACTACTTTTCAAAAATGTAGCGACCGTTTTGGATTGAACTCACCGCTTTTCTGTGATGGATGAGGGATTTCACGCATTTTTCTTTCGAAGAACGAGTAGTTTCATAATTAGATTGTCGACGTTCGAAGAATTGAGCTCAACTTTTGCACACGGTGTCCGTTCTGGGCCCATAAGTACTTTTCAAAAATGTAGCGATCGTTTTTTGGATTGAACTCATGGCACCGTCGTGATGTAAGAGGGATTTTGGGTGTTTGGTTTATGAAGAACGAGCACTTGAATATTTGGATTGTCAGCGTTCGAAGAATTGAGCGTAACTTTTGCACACTATGTCCGTTTTGGGCCCATAAGTACTTTTCGAAAATGTAGCGACCGTTTTGGATTGAACTCACAGCTTTACCGTGACGTATGAGGGATTTTGGGGGTTTTTTTCAAAAATGAGCACTTGCATTTTTGGATTGTCGGCGTTCGAAGAATTGAGCGCAACTTTTGCACACGGTGTCCGTTTTGGGCCCATAAGTACTTTTCAAAAATGTACCGACCGTTTTGGATTGAACTCATAGCTTTACCGTGACGTTTGAGGGATTTTGGGCATTTTTTCAAAGAATGAGCACTTGAATATTTGGATTGTCAGCGTTCGAAGAATTGAGCGCAACTTTTGCACACGGTGTCCGTTTTGGGCCCATAAGTACTTTTCAAAAATGTACCGACCGTTTTGGATTGAACTCATAGCTTTACCGTGACGTTTGAGGGATTTTGGGCATTTTTTCAAAGAATGAGCACTTGAATATTTGGATTGTCGGTGTTCGAATAATTGAGCACAACTTTTGCACACGGTTTCCGTTTTGGGCACATAAGTACTTTTCGAAAATGTAGCGACCATTTTGGATTGAACTCATGGCATCATCGTGATGTAAGAGGGATTTCGGCCGTTTGTTTTTTGTGGAATGAGCACTTGTATATTTGGATTGTCCGTATTCGAAGAATTGAGCGTAACTTTTGCACACGGTTTTCGTTTTGGGCCCATAAGTATTTTTTGAAAATGTAGTGACCGTTTTGGATTGAACTCGCAGCTTTGCCTTGACGTATGAGGGATTTTGGGAGTTTTTTTCGAAGAACGAGCACTTGCATATTTGGATTGTCCACGTTCAAAGAATTGAGCGTAACTTTTGCGCACGGTGTCCGTTTTGGGCCCGTAAGTGCTTTTCGAAAATGTAGCAATAGTTTTGGATTGAACTCACAGCTTTACCATGACGTATGAGGGATTTCGGTCATTTTTTATGAAGAATGAGCACTTATATATTTGGATTGTCGACGTTCGAAGAAGTGAGCGCAACTTTTGCACACGGTGTCCATTTCGAGCCCATAAGTACTTTTCAAAAATGTAGCAACCATTTTGGATTGAACTCACCGCTTTGCCATGAGGTATGAGGGATTTGGGGCATTTTTCTTTCCAAGAACGAGCACTTGCATATTTGAATTATTGGCGTTCGAAGAATTGAGCGTAACTTCTGCAAACAGTTTCCGTTCTGGGCCTATAAGTACTTTTCAAAAATGTAGCGACCATTTTGGATTGAACTCACCACTTTTCTGTGACGTATGAGGGATTTCACTTATTTTTCTTTCGAAGAACGAGTACTTTCATATTTGGATTGTCGGCGTTCGAAGAATTGAGCGTAACTGTTGCAAACAGTGTCCGTTTTGGGCCCATAAGTACTTTTCGGAAATGTAGCGACCGTTTTGGATTGAACTCACAGCTTTACCGTGACGTATGAGGGATTTCGGACATTTTTTTCGAAGAACGAGCAGTTGCATATTTGGATTGTCGGCGTTCGAAGAATTGAGCGTAACTTTTGCACACGGTGTTCGTTTTGGGCCCATGAGTACTTTTCGAAAATGTAGCGGCCGTTTTGGATTGAACTCACGACATCGTCATGACATAAGAGGGATTTGACCGTTTGTTTTTCGAAGAATGAGCACTTCCATATTTGGATTGTCGACGTTCGAAGAATTGAGCGTAACTTTTGCACACGGTGTCCGTTCTGGGCCCATAAGTAATTTTTGAAAAAGTAGCAATCATTTTGGATTGAACTCACAACTTTTCCATGATGTATGAGGGATTTCGGGCATTTTTCTTTCGAAGAACGAGCCCTTGCATATTTTGATTGTCGGCGTTCGAAGAATTGAGCGTAACTTTTGTACACGATTTCCGTTTTGGGCCCATAAGTACTTTTCAGAAATGTAGGGACCCTTTTGGATTGAACTCATGGCATCGTCATGATGTAAGAGGGATTTTGACCATTTTTTTTTTGAAGAACGAGCACTTGCTTATTTGAATTGTCGACGCTCAAAGAATTGAGCTCAGCTTTTGCACACGGTGTCCGTTCTGGACCCATAAGTACTTTTCAAAAATGTAGCGATCGTTTTGGATTGAACTCACCGCTTTTCTATGATGTATGAGGGATTTCACACATTTTTCTTCCGAAGAACAAGTATTTTCATAATTGGATTGTCGACCTTCGAAGAATTGAGCGTAACTGTTGGACACGATTTCCGTTTTGGGCCATTAAGTACTTTTCAGAAATGTAGCGACCTTTTTGGATTGAACTCATGGCATCGCCATGACGTAAGAGGGATTTCGACCACTTGTTTTTTGAAGAATGAGCACTTGCATATTTGGATTTTGGCGTTCGAAAAATTGAGCGTAGCTTTTGCACATGGTGTCCTTTCTAGGCCCATAAGTACATTTCAAAAATGTACCGACCGTTTTCGATTGAACTCACGGCACCGTCATGATGTAAGAGGGATTTCGTGTGTTTGGTTTATGAAGAATGAGCACTTGCATATTTGGATTGTCGGCGTTTGAAGAATTGAGCGTAACTTTCGCACACGGTGTCCGTTTTGGGCCCGTAAGTACTTTTCAAAAATGTAACGACCGTTTTGGATTGAACTCACAGCTTTACTTTGATGTATGAGGGATTTTGGCGACTTTTTTCGAAAACGGGCACTTGCATATTTGGATTGTCGGCGTTCGAAGAATTGAGCATAACTTTTGCACACGGTGTCCGTTTTGGGCCCATAAGTACTTTTCAAAAATGTAGAGACCGTTTTGGATTGAACTCACCGCTTTTATGTGACGTATGAGGGATTTCGCATATTTTTCATTCGAAGAACGAGTACATTCATATTTGGATTGTCGGTATTCGAAGAATTGAGCGTAACTGTTGCAAACAGTGTCCGTTTTGGGCCCATAAGTACTTTTCAAAAATGTAGAGACCGTTTTGGATTGAACTCACCGCTTTTATGTGACGTATGAGGGATTTCGCATATTTTTCATTCGAAGAACGAGTACATTCATATTTGGATTGTCGGTATTCGAAGAATTGAGCGTAACTGTTGCAAACAGTGTCCGTTTTGGGCCCATAAGTACTTTTCAAAAATGTAGAGACCGTTTTGGATTGAACTCACCGCTTTTATGTGACGTATGAGGGATTTCGCATATTTTTCATTCGAAGAACGAGTACATTCATATTTGGATTGTCGGTATTCGAAGAATTGAGCGTAACTGTTGCAAACAGTGTCCGTTTTGGGCCCATAAGTACTTTTCAAAAATGTAGAGACCGTTTTGGATTGAACTCACCGCTTTTATGTGACGTATGAGGGATTTCGCATATTTTTCATTCGAAGAACGAGTACATTCATATTTGGATTGTCGGCATTCGAAGAATTGAGCGTAACTGTTGCAAACAGTGTCCGTTTTGGGCCCATAAGTACTTTTCAAAAATGTAGCGACCGTTTTGGATTGAACTCATGGCATCGCCATGACGTAAGAGGGATTTCGACCATTTGTTTTTTGAAGAATGAGCACTTGCATATTTGGATTGTCGGCGTTCGAACAATTGAGAGTAACTTTTGCACGCGATTTCCGTTTTGGGTACATAAGTACTTTTCGAAATTGTAGCGACCGTTTTGGATTGAACTCACTGCATCATCGTGATGTAAGAGGGATTTCGGCCATTTGTTTTTTGTGGAACGAGCACTAGTATATTTGGATTGTCAGCGTTCGAAGAATTGAGCGTAACTTTTGCACACGGTTTCCATTTTGGGCCCATAAGTACTTTTCAAAAATGTAGTGAACATTTTCGATTAAACTCACAGCTTTGCCATGATGTTATGATGGATTTTGGGAGTTTTTTTCGACGAACGAGCACTTGCATATTTGGATTGTCAACGTTCGAAGAATTGATCGTAACTTTTGCACACGGTGTCCATTTTGGCCCCATAAGTACTTTTCGAAAATGTAGCGACAATTTTGGATTGAACTCACAGCTTTACCATGACGTATGAGGGATTTCGGTTATTTTTTTTTGAAGAACGGGCACTTATATATTTGGATTGTCGGCATTTGAAGAAGTGAGCGCAACTTTTGCACACGGTGTCCGTTTCGAGCCCATAGGTAGTTTTCAAAAATGTAGCGACCATTTTGGATTGAACTCACTGCTTTGTCATGACAAACGAGGGATTTCGGGCATTTTTCTTTCAAAGAACGAGCACTTGCATATTTGGATTGTCGGCGTCCGAAGAATTGAGCGTAACTTTTGCACACGATTTTCGTTCTCGGCCCATTAGTACTTTTCAAAAATGTAGCGACCGTTTTGGGTTGAACTCACCACTTTTCTGTGACGTATGAGGGATTTTGCACATTTTTCTTTCGAAGAACGAGTACTTTCATATTTGGATTGTTGGCGTTCGAAGAATTGAGCGTAACTGTTGCAAACGGTGTCCGTTCTCGGCCCATTAGTACTTTTCAAAAATGCAGCGATCGTTTTGGATTGAACTCACGGCTTTTCTATGACGTATGAGGGTTTTCACACATTTTTCTTTCGAAGAACGAGTACTTTCATATTTTGATTGTCGACGTTCGAAGAATTGAGCGTAACAGTTGCACACGATTTTCGTTTTGGGCCATTAAGCACTTTTCAGAAATGTAGCGACCATTTTGGATTGAACTCACGGCATTGCCGTGACGTAGGATGGATTTCGGCCATTTGTTTTTTGTGGAACGAACACTTGTATATTTAGATTGTCGGCGTTCGAAGAATTGAGCGAAACTTTTGCACACAATTTTCCTTTTAGGCCATAAGTACTTTTCGAAAATGTAGTGACCGTTTTGAATTGAACTCACAGCTTTGCCGTGACGTATGAGGGATTTCGAGAGTTTTTTGAAGAACGAGCACTTGCATATTTGGATTGTCCACGTTTGAAGAATTGAGTGCAAATTTTTCACACGGTGTCCGTTTTGGACCCGTAAGTACTTTTTGAAAATGTAGCGACAGTTTTGGATTGAACACACAGCTTTTTTTTGAAGAACGAGCACTTATATATTTGGATTGTCGGCGTTCGAAGAAGTGAGCGCAACTTTTGCACACGGTGTCCGTTTCAAGCCCATAAGTATTTTTCAAAAATGTAACGACCATTTTGGATTGAACTCACCACTTTGCCATGATGTATGAGGGATTTGGCGTATTTTTCTTTCGAAGAACGAGTACTTGCATATTTGAATTGTCGGTGTTCGAAGAATTGAGCGTAACTTTTGCACACGGTTTTCGTTCTGGGCCCATATGTACTTTTCAAAAATGTAGCGATCATTTTGGATTGAACTCACCACTTTTCTGTGAAGTATGATGGATTTCGGGTATTTTTCTTTCGAAGAATGAGTACTTTCATATTTGGATTGTCGGCGTTCGAAGAAATGAGCGTAACTGCTGCAAACGGTGTTCGTTTTGGGCCCATAAGTACTTTTCGAAAATGGAGCGACCATTTTTGATTGAACTCACAGCTTTACCTTGACATATGAGGGATTTCAGGCATTTTTTATGACGAACAAGCACTTGCATATTTGGATTGTCAGCGTTCGAAGAATTGAGCGTAACTTTTGCACATGGTGTTCATTTCGGGCCCATAAGTACCTTTCGAAAATGTAGCGACCGTTTTGGATTGAACTCACGACATCGTCGTGATGTAAGAGGGATTTTGACCGTTTGTTTTTCGAAGACCGAGCACTTGCATATTTGAATTGTCGGCGTTCGAAGAATTGAGCGTAACTTTTGCACACAGTGTCCGTTCTGGGCCCATAAGTAATTTTTGAAAATGTAGCGATCACTTTTTATTGAACTCGCCTCTTTCATGAAGTATGATGGATTTCGGGCATTTTTCTTTTGATGAACGAGCTCTTGCGTATTTTGATTGTAGACGTTCGAAGAATTGAGCGTAACTTTTGCACATGGTTTTTGTTTTGGGCCATAAGTACTTTTCAGAAACGTAGCGACCCTTTTGGATTGAACTCACGGCATCCTCATGATGTAAGAGGGATTTCAATCATTTAGTTTTTGAAGAACGAGCACTTGCTTATTTGGATCGTCGACATTCAAAGAATTGAGCTCAACTTTTGCACACGGTGTCCGTTCTGGGCCCATAAGTACTTTTCAAAAATGTAGGGACTGTTTTGGATTGAACTCACCATTTTGTTGTGATGTATGAGGGATTTGGGGCATTTTTCTTTCGAAGAACGAGCACTTTCATATTTGAATATTCAGCGTTCGAAGAATTGAGCGTAACTTTTGCACACGATTTTCGTTCTATGCCCATAAGTACTTTTCAAAAATGTAGCGACCGTTTTGGATTGAACTCACCGCTTTTCTGTGACGTATGAGGGATTTCGTGCAATTTTATTTCGAAGAATGAGTACTTTCATAATTGGATTGTCGGCGTTCAAAGAATTGAGCGTAACTGTTGCAAACGGTATCCGTTTTGGGCCCATAAGTACATTTCGGAAATGTAGCGCCCGTTTTGAATTGAAATCACAGCTTTATCGTGATGTATGTGGGATTTCGGGCATTTTTTCGAAGAACGAGCACTTGCATATTTGGATTGTGGGCGTTCGAAGAATTGAGCGTAACTTTTACACACGGTGTTCCTTTTGGGCCTATGATACCTTTCGGAAATGTAGCGACCGTTTTGGATTGAACTCACGACATCGTCGTGACGTAAGAGGGATTGTGACCGTTTGTTTTTCGAAGACCAAGCACTTGCATATTTGAATTGTCGGCGTTCGAAGAATTGAGCGTAACTTTTGCACACGATGTCCGTTCTGGGCCCATAAGTAATTTTTGAAAATGTAGCGATCACTTTTTATTGAACTCACCACTTTTCCGTGACGTATGATGGATTTCAGGCATTTTTATTTCGAAGAACGAGCTCTTGCATATTTTGATTGTCGGCGTTCGAAGAATTGAGCTTAACTTTTGCACACGATTACCATTTTGGGCCAATAAGTTCTTTTCAGAAACATAGCGACCCTTTTGGATTGAACTCACGGCATCGTCATGACGTAAGAGGGATTTCAATTGTTTGTTTTTTGAAGAACGAGCACTTGCTTATTTGGATTGTCGACGTTCGAAGAATTGAGCTCAACTTTTGCACACGATGTCCGTTCTGGGCCCATAAGTACTTTTCAAAAATGTAACGACCATTTTGGATTGAACTCATCACTTTTCTATGATGTATGAGGGATTTCACGCATTTTTCTTTCGAAGAACGAGTACTTTCATATTTGTATTGTTGGCGTTCGAAGAACTGAGCGTAACTATTGCACACGATTTCTATTTTGGGCCATTAAGTACTTTTCAGACATGTAGCTTAGATTTTGGATTGAACTCATGGCATCGCCGTGATGTAAGAGGGATTTTGACCGTTAGTGTTTTGAAGAACGAGCACTTGCATATTTGGATTGTGGACGTTCGAAGAATTGAGCGTAACTTTTGCACACGATTTCCGTTTTGGGCCCATAAGTACTTTTCGGAAATGTAGAGACCATTTTTTATTGAACTCACACATCGTCGTGACGTGAGAGGGATTTTGTACATTTGTCTTTCGAAGAATGAGCAGTTACATAGTTAGATTATCGACATTCGAAGAATTGAGCGCAACTTTTGCACACGATGTCCGTTCTGGGCCCATAAGTACTTTTCGAAAATGTATCGACCGTTTGGGATTGAACTCACGGCACCGTCGTGATGTAAGAGGGATTTTGAGTGTTTGGCCTATGGAGAACGAGCACTTACATAATTGGATTATCGGCATTCGAAGAATTGAGCGTAACTTTTGCACACGGTGTCCGTTTTGGGCCCATAAGTACTTTTTGAAAATGTAGCGACCGTTTTGGATTGAACTCACAGCTTTACCGTGACGTATGAGGGATTTTGGGGTTTTTTTTTCCAAAAACAGCACTTGCACATTTGGATTGTCGGCGTTCGAAGAATTGAGCATAATTTTTGCACACGGTCTCCGTTTTGGGTCCATAAGTACTTTAAAAAAATGTGGCGACTATTTTGGATTGAACTCACAGCTTTACCGTGATGTATGAGGGATTTCGGGCATTTTTTTTCAAAGAACGAGCACTTGCATATTTGGATTGTGGGCGTTCGAAGAATTAAGCGTAACTTTTGCACACGGTGTTCCTTTTGGGCCCATGAGTACTTTTCGGAAATGTAGCGACCATTTTAGATTGAACTCACGACATCGTGGTGACATAAGAGGGATTTTGACCGTTTGTTTTTCGAAGAATGAGCACTTGCATATTTGGACTGTCGGCATTTGAAGAATTGAGCGTAACCTTTGCACACGGTGTCTGTTCTGAGCCCATAAGTAATTTTTGAAAATGTAGCGATCATTTTGGATTGAACTCACCACTTTTCCGTGACGTATGATGGATTTCGAGCATTTTTATTTCGAAGAACGAGCTCTTGCATATTTCGATTGTCGGCGTTCGAAGAATTGAGCGTAACTTTTGCACACGATTACCATTTTGGGCCAATAAGTTCTTTTCAGAAATGTAGCGACCCTTTTGGATTGAACTCACGGCATCGTCATGACGTAAGAGGGATTTCGATTGTTTGTTTTTTGAAGAATGAGCACTTGCTTATTTGGATTGTCGACGTTCGAAGATTTGAGCTCAGCTTTTGCACACGATGTCCGTTTTGGGCCCATAAGTACCTTTCAAAAATGTAACGACCATTTTGGATTGAACTCACCACTTTTCTATGACGTATGAGGGATTTCACGCATTTTTCTTTCGAAGAACGAGTACTTTCATATTTGTATTGTCGGCGTTCGAAGAACTGAGCGCAACTATTGAACACGATTTCCGTTTTGGGCCATTAAGCACTTTTCAGAAATGTAGCGACGATTTTGGATTGAACTCACGGCATCGTCGTGACGTAAGAGGGATTTCGACCGTTAGTGTTTTGAAGAACGAGCACTTTCCTATTTGGATTGTGGACGTTCGAAGAATTGTGCGTAACTTTTGCACACGATTTTCGTTTTGGGCCCATAAGTACTTTTCGGAAATGTAGAGACCATTTTTTATTGAACTCACACATCGTCGTGACGTGAGAGGGATTTCGTACATTTGTTGTTCGAAGAATGAGCAGTTACATAGTTGGATTGTTGACATTCGAAGAATTGAGCGCAACTTTTGCACACGGTGTCCGTTCTGGGCCCATAAGTACTTTTCGAAAATGTATCGACCATTTTAGATTGAACTCACAGCACCGTCGTGATGTAAGAGGGATTTTGAGTGTTTGGTCTATGAAGAACGAGCACTTACATAATTGGATTATCGGCATTCGAAGAATTGAGCGTAACTTTTGCGCACGGTGTCCGTTTTGGGCCCATAAGTACTTTTTGAAAATGTAGCGACCGTTTTGGATTGAACTCACAGCTTTACCGTGACATATGAGGGATTTTGGGGGTTTTTTTCCAAAAACAGCACTTGCATATTTGGATTGTCGGCGTTCGAAGAATTGAGCACAACTTTTGCACACGGTCTCCGTTTTGGGCCCATAAGTACTTTTAAAAAATGTATCGACTATTTTGGATTGAACTCACAGCTTTACCATGATGTATGAGGGATTTGGGGCATTTTTTTCGAAGAACGAGCACTTGCATATTTGGATTGTCGGTGTTCGAAGAATTGAGCGTAACTTTTGCACATGGTTTCCGTTTTGGGCCCATAAGTACTTTTCGAAAATGTAGCGATCATTTTGGATTGAACTCACAGCATCATCGTGACGTAAGAGGGATTTCTACCATTTGTTTTTTCTGGAACGAACACTTGTATATTTGGATTGTCGGCATTCGAAGAATTGAGCATAACTTTTGCACATGGTTTCCGTTTTGGGGTGACCATTTTGGATTGAATGCACAACTTTGCCGTGACGTATGAGGGATTTCGGGAGTTTTTTTCGAAGAATGAGCACTTGCATATTTGGATTTTCCGCGTTCAAAGAATTGAGCGTAACTTTTGCACAAGGTGTCTGTTTTGGGCCCATAAGTACTTTTCGAAAATGTAGCGACCGTTTTGGATTGAACTCACAGCTTCACCATGACGTATGAGGGATTTCGGTCATTTTTTTTAAAGAACAAGGAGTTATTTATTTGGATTGTCGGCGTTCGAAGAAGTGAGCGCAACTTTTGCACACGGTGTTCGTTTTGGGCCCATAAGTAGTTTTCAAAAATGCAGCGACCATTCTGGATTGAACTCGCCACTTTGCCATGACGTATGAGGGATTTGGGACATTTTTCTTTCGATGAATGAGCACTTGCATATTTGAATTGTCGGGGTTCGAAGAATTGAGCATAACTTTTGCACACGATTTTCGTTCTGGGCCCATAAGTACTTTTCAAAAATGTACCCACCGTTTTTGATCAAACTCACCGATTTTCTATGACGTATGAGGGATTTCAAGCATTTTTTTGAAGAACGAGCACTTGCATATTTGGATTGTCGACGTTCGAAGAATTGAGCGCAACTTTTGCACACGGTGTTCGTTTTGGGCCCATAAGTACTTTTCAAAAATGTAGCAACCGTTTTGGATTGAACTCACGACATCGTCGTGACGTAAGAGGGATTTTGACCGTTTGTTTTTCGAAGAACGAGCACTTGCATATTTGGATTGTTGACATTCGACGAATTGAGCGTAACTTTTGCACACGGTATCCGTTCTGGGCCCATACGTAATTTTTTAAAATGTAGCGATCATTTTGGATTGAACTCACCTCTTTTCCATGATGTATGATGGATTTTGGGTGTTTTTCTTTCGAAGAATGAGCTCTTGCGTATTTTGATTGTCGGCGTTCGAAGAATTGAGTGTAAGTTTTGCACACGATTTTTGTTTTGGGCCCATAAGTACTTTTCAGAAACGTATCGACCCTTTTGGATTGAACTCATGGCATCATCATGACGTAAGAGGGATTTCGACCATTTGTTTTTTGAAGAACGAGCACTTGCGTATTTGGATTGTCGATGTTCGAAGAATTGAGCTCAACTTTTGTACACGGTGTCCGTTCTGGGTCCATAAGTACTTTTCAAAAATGTGGCGACCATTTTAGATTGAACTCACTGCTTTTCTATGACGTATGAGGGATTTCACGCATTTTTCTTTCGAAGAACGAGTACTTTCATATTTGGATTGTCGGCGTTCGAAGAATTGAGCGTAACTGTTGCACATGATTTTCGTTTTTGGCCATTAAGTATTTTTCAGAAATGTAGTGGCCATTTTGGATTGAACTCACGGCATCGCCATGACGTAAGAGGGATTTCGACCGTTTGTTTTTTGAAGAACGAGCACTTGCATATTTGGATTGTTGGCGTTCGAAGAATTGAGCGTAACTTTTGCACACGGTTTCTGTTTTGGGTCCATAAGTACTTTTCGAAAATGTAGCAACCATTTTTGATTGAACTCACGCATCGTCGTGATGTGAGAGGGATTTCGACCATTTGTCTTTCGAAGAACGAGCAGTAGCATAGTTGGATTGTCAGCATTCAAAGAATTGAGCGCAACTTTTGCACACGGTGTCCGTTCTAAGCCCATAAGTACTTTTCGAAAATGTACCGACCATTTTGGATTAAACTCACGGGACCATCGTAACGTAAGAGGGATTTCGGGTGTTTGGTTTATGAAGAACGAGCACTTGCATATTTGGATTGTCGGCGTTCGAAGAATTGAGTGTAACTTTTGCACACGGTGTCCATTTTGGGCCCATAAGTACTTTTCAAAAATGTAGCAACCGTTTTGGATTGAACTCACAGCTTTAACGTGACGTATGAGGGATTTTTGGTATTTTTTCAAAGAATGAGCACTTGCATATTTGGATTGTCGACGTTCGAAGAATTGAGCTTAGCTTTTGCACACGGTTTCTGTTTTGGGCCCATAAGTACTTTTTGGAAATGTAGTGACCGTTTTGGATTGAACTCACAGCTTTCCCGTGACGTATGAGGGATTTTGGGAGTATTTTTTGACGGACGAGCACTTGCACATTTGGATTGTCCACGTTCGAAGAATTGAGCTTAACTTTTGCACACGATGTCCATTTCGGGACCATAAGTACTTTTCGAAAATGTAGCGACAGTTTTGGATGGAACTCACAGCTTTACCATGATTCATGAGGGATTTCGGTCAGTTTTTTGAAGAACGAGCACTTATATATTTGGATTGTCGGCATTCGAAGAAGTGAACGTAAAATTTACACACAGTGTCCGTTTTGAGCCCATAGGTAGTTTTCAAAAATGTAGCGACCATTTTGGATTGAACTCACCGCTTTGCCACGACGTATGAGGGATTTGGGGCATTTTTCTTTCGATGAATGAGCACTTGCATATTTGAATTGTCGGCGTTCGAAGAATTGAGCGTAACTTTTGCACACGATTTTCGTTCTGAGCCCATAAGTACTTTTCAAAAATTTACCCACCATTTTTGATCGAACTCACCGATTTTCTATGACGTATGAGGGATTTCGGGCATTTTTTCGAAGAACGAGCACTTGCATATTTGAATTGCCGACGTTTGAAGAATTGAGCGCAACTTTTGTACACAGTATTCGTTTTGGGCCCATAAGTACTTTTCAGAAATGTAGAAACCGTTTTGGATTGAACTCACGACATCGTCGTGACGAAAGAGGGATTTTGACCATTTGTTTTTCGAAGAACGAGCCCTTGCATATTTGGTTTGTCGACATTCGAAGAATTGAGCGTGACTTTTACACACGGTATCCATTCTGGGCCCATACGTAATTTTTGAAAATGTAGCGATCATTTTGGATTGAACTCACCTCTTTTCCATGATGTATGACGGATTTTGGGTGTTTTTCTTTCGAAGAATGAGCTCTTGCGTATTTTGATTGTCGGCGTTCGAAGAATTCAGTGTAAGTTTTACACACGATTTTTGTTTTGGGCCCATAAGTACTTTTCAGAAACGTATTGACCCTTTTGGATTGAACTCATGGCATCGTCATGACGTAAGAGGGATTTCGACCATTTATTTTTTGAAGAACGAGCACTTGCTTATTTGGATTGTCGATGTTCGAAGAATTGAACTCAACTTTTGCACACGGTGTCCGTTCTGTGTCCATAAGTACTTTTCAAAAATGTAGCGACCGTTTTGGATTGAACTCACCACTTTTCTATGACGTATGAGGGATTTCACGCATTTTTCTTTCGAAGAACGAGTACTTTCATATTTGGATTGTCGGCGTTCGAAGAATTGAGCGTAACTGTTGCACACGATTTCCGTTTTGGGCCATTAAGTATTTTTCAGAAATGTAGTGGCCATTTTGGATTGAACTCACGGCATCGCCATGACGTAAGAGGGATTTTGACCGTTTGTTTTTTGAAGAACGAGCACTTTCATATTTTGATTGTTGGCGTTCGAAGAATTGAGCGTAACTTTTGCACACGGTTTCCGTTTTGGGTCCATAAGTACTTTTCGAAAATGTAGCAACCATTTTGATTGAACTCACGCATCGTCGTGATGTGAGAGGGATTTCGACCATTTGTCTTTCGAAGAACGAGCAGTAGCATAGTTGGATTGTCAGCATTCAAAGAATTGAGCGCAACTTTTGCACACGGTGTTCGTTCTAAGCCCATAAGTACTTTTCGAAAATGTACCGACCATTTTGGATTGAACTCACGGCACCATCGTAACGTAAGAGAGATTTCGGGTGTTTGGTTTATGAAGAACGAGCACTTGCATATTTGGATTGTCTGCGTTCGAAGAATTGAGCGTAACTTTTGCACACGGTGTCCATTTTGGGCCCATAAGTACTTTTCGAAAATGTAGCAACCATTTTGGATTGAACTGACAGCTTTACCGTGATGTATGAGGGATTTTTGGTATTTTTTCAAAGAACGAGCACTTGCATATTTGGATTGTCGACGTTCGAAGAATTGAGCGTAACTTTTGCACACAGTTTCTGTTTTGAGCCCATAAGTACTTTTTGGAAATGTAATGACCGTTTTGGATTGAACTCACAGCTTTGCCGTGACGTATGAGGGATTTTGGGAGTTTTTTTTGACGGACGAGCACTTGCACATTTGGATTGTCCACGTTCGAAGAATTGAGCATAACTTTTGCACACGATGTCCATTTTGGGCCGATAAGTACTTTTCGAAAATGTAGCGACAGTTTTGGATTGAACTCACAGCTTTACCATGATGCATGAGGGATTTCGGTCATTTTTTTTGAAGAACGAGCACTTATATATTTGGATTGTCGGCATTCGAAGAAGTGAACACAAATTTTACACACAGTGTCCGTTTTGAGCCCATAGGTAGTTTTCAAAAATGTAGCGACCATTTTGGATTGAACTCACCGCTTTGCCACGACGTATGAGGGATTTGGGGCATTTTTCTTTCGATGAATGAGCACTTGCATATTTGAATTGTCGGCGTTCGAAGAATTGAGCGTAACTTTTGCACACGGTTTCCGTTATGGGCCCGTAATTACTTTTCAAAAATGTAACGGCCGTTTTGGATTGAACTCACCACTTTTCTATGACGTATGAGGAATTTCGTGCATTTTTCTTTCGAAGAATGAGTACTTTCATATTTGGATTGTCGACGTTCGAAGAATTGAGCGTAACGGTTGCACACGGCGTCCGTTTTGGGCCCATAAGTACTTTTCAAAAATGTAGCGGCCATTTTGGATTGAACTCACTGCTTTACCGTGACGTATGAGGGATTTCGGGCATTTTTTTTGAAGAACGAGCACTTGTATATTTGGATTGTTGACGTTCGAAAAATTGAGCGTAACTTTTGCACACGGTGTTCACTTCGGGCCCATAAGTACTTTTTAGAAATGTAGCGACAGTTTTGGATTGAACTCATGACATCGTTGTAATGTAAGAGGGATTTTGACCATTTGTTTTTCGAAGACCGAGAACTTGCATATTTGAATTGTCAGCGTTCGAAGAATTGAGTGTAACTTTTGCACACGGTGTCCGTTCTGGGCCCATAAGTAATTTTTGAAGATCTAGCGATCATTTTGGATTGAACTCACCGCTTTTTCGTGATGTATGATGGATTTCGGGCATTTTTCTTTCGAAGAACGAGCTCTTGCATATTTTGATTGTCGACGTTCGAAGAATTGAGCGTAACTTTTGCACACGGTTTTTATTTTGGGCCCATAAGTACTTTTCAGAAACATAGCGACCCTTTTGGATTGAACTCACGGCATCCTCATGATGTAAGAGGGATTTTGATCATTTGTTTTTTGAGGAACAAGCACTTGCTTATTTGGATTGTCGACGTTCGAAGAATTGAGCTCAACTTTTGCATACGGTGTCCGTTCTGGGCCCATAAGTACTTTTCAAAAATGTAGCGATCGTTTTTGATTGAACTCGCTGTTTTTCTATGACGTATGAGGGATTTCATGCATTTTTCTTTCGAAGAACGAATACTTTCATATTTGGATTGTCGGCATTCGAAGAATTGAGCGTAACTGCTGCACAAGATTTCCGTTTTGGGCCATTAAGTATTTTTCAGAAATGTAGTGGCCATTTTGGATTGAACTCACGGCATCGCCATGACGTAAGAGGGATTTCGACCATTTGTTTTTTGAAGAACGAGCACTTGCATATTTTGATTGTTGGCGTTCGAAGAATTGAGCGTAACTTTTGCACACAGCTCTCGTTTTGGGTCCATAAGTACTTTTCGAAAATGTAGCAACCATTTTTGATGGAACTCACGCATCGTCGTGATGTGAGAGGGATTTCGACCATTTGTCATTCGAAGAACGAGCAGTAGCATAATTGGATTGTCAGCATTCGAAGAATTGAGCACAACCTTTGCACACGGTGTCCGTTCTAAGCCCATAAGTACTTTTCGAAAATGTACCGACCATTTTGGATTGAACTCACGGCACCATCGTGACGTAAGAGGGATTTCGGGTGTTTGGTTTATGAAGAACGAGCACTTGCATATTTGGATTGTCGGTGTTCGAAGAATTGAGCGTAACTTTTGCACACGGTGTCCGTTCTAAGCCCATAAGTACTTTTCGAAAATGTACCGACCATTTTGGATTGAACTCACGGCGCCATCGTGACGTAAGAGGGATTTTGGGTGTTTGGTTTATGAAGAACGAGCACTTGCATATTTGGATTGTCGGTGTTCGAAGAATTGAGCGTAACTTTTGCACACGGTGTCCATTTTGGGTCCATAAGTACTTTTCAAAAATGTAGCAACCGTTTTGGATTGAACTCACAGCTTTACCGTAACGTATGAGGGATTTTTAGTATTTTTTCAAAGAACGAGAACTTGCATATTTGGATTGTTGACGTTCGAAGAATTGAGCGTAACTTTAACACACGGTTTCTGTTTTGGGCCCATAAGTACTTTTTGGAAATGTAGTGACCGTTTTGGATTGAACTCACAGCTTTGCCGTGACGTATGAGGGATTTTGGGAGTTTTTTTTTGACGGACGAGCACTTGCACATTTGGATTGTCCACGTTCGAAGAATTGAGCATAACTTTTGCACACGATGTCCATTTTGGGCCGATAAGTACTTTTCGAAAATGTAGCGACAGTTTTGGATTGAACTCACAGCTTTACCATGACGCATGGGGATTTCGCCCATTTTTTTGAAGAACGAGAACTTATATATTTGGATTGTCGGCATTCGAAGAAGTGAACGCAAATTTTACACACAGTATCCGTTTTGAGCGCATAGGCAGTTTTCGAAAATGTAGCGACCATTTTGGATTGAACTCACCGCTTTGCCATGACGTATGAGGGATTTGGGGCATTTTTCTTTCGAAGAATGAGCACTTGCATATTTGAATTGTCGGCTTTAGAAGAATTGAGCGTAACTTTTGCACACGGTTTCCGTTATGGGCCCGTAAGTACTTTTCAAAAATGTAACGGCCGTTTTGGATTGAACTCACCACTTTTCTATGACGTATGAGGAATTTCACGCATTTTTCTTTCGAAGAATGAGTACTTTCATATTTGGATTGTCGACGTTCGAAGAATTGAGCGTAACGGTTGCACACGGTGTCCGTTTTGGGTCCATAAGTACTTTTCAAAAATGTAGCGACCATTTTGGATTGAACTCACTGCTTTACCGTGACGTATGAGGGATTTCGGGCATTTTTTTCGAAGAACGAGCACTTGTATATTTGGATTGTCGACGTTTGAAGAATTGAGTGTACCTTTTGCACACGGTGTTCACTTCGGGCCCATAAGTACTTTTCAGAAATGTAGCGACAGTTTTGGATTGAACTCATGACATCGTCGTGACATAAGCGGGATTTTGACCATTTGTTTTTCGAAGACCGAGCACTTGCATATTTGAATTGTCAGCGTTCGAAGAATTGAGGGTAACTTTTGCACACGGTGTCCGTTCTGGGCCCATAAGTAATTTTTGAAAATCTAGCGATCATTTTGGATTGAACTCACCGCTTTTTCGTGAAGTATGATGGATTTCGGGCATTTTTCTTTCGAAGAACGAGCTCTTGCATATTTTGATTGTCGACGTTCGAAGAATTGAGCGTAACTTTTGCACGCGGTTTTCGTTTTGGGCCCATAAGTACTTTTCAGAAACGTAGCGACCCTTTTGGATTGAACTCGCGGCATCCTCATGATGTAAGAGGGATTTTGATCGTTTGTTTTTTGAGTAACAAGCACTTGCTTATTTGGATTGTCGACGTTCGAAGAATTGAGCTCAACTTTTGCATACGGTGTCCGTTCCGGGCCCATAAGTACTTTTCAAAAGTGTAGCAACCATTTTTGATTGACCTCACCATTTTTCTATGACGTATGAGGGATTTCATTCATTTTTCTTTCGAAGAACGAATACTTTCATATTTGGATTGTCGGCGTTCGAAGAATTGAGCGTAACTGTTGCACACGATTTTTGTTTTGGTCCATTAAGTATTTTTCAAAAATGTAGTGGCCATTTTCGATTGAACTCACGGCATTGCCATGACGTAAGAGGGATTTCGACCGTTTATTTTTTGAAGAACGAGCACTTGCATAGTTGGATTGTTGGCATTCGAAGAATTGAGCGTAACTTTTGCACACGGTTTCCGTTTTGGGTCCATAAGTACTTTTCGAAAATGTAGCAACCATTTTTGATTGAACTCACGCATCGTCGTGATGTGAGAGGGATTTCGACCATTTGTCTTTCGAAGAACGAGCAGTAGCGTAGTTGGATTGTTAGCATTCGAAGAATTGAGCGCAACTTTTGCGCATGGTGTTCGTTCTAAACCCGTAAGTACTTTTCGAAAATGTACCGACCATTTTGGATTGTACTCACGGCACCATCGTAACGTAAGAGGGATTTCGGGTGTTTGGTTTATGAAGAACGAGCACTTGCATATTTGGATTGTCGGCGTTCGAAGAATTGAGCGTAACTTTTGCACATGATTTCTGTTTTGGGCCCATAAGTACTTTTTGGAAATGTAGTGACCGTTTTGGATTGAACTCACAGCTTTGCCGTGACGTATGAGGGATTTTGGGAGTTTTTTTTGACGGACGAGCACTTGCACATTTGGATTGTCCACGTTCGAAGAATTGAGCGTAACTTTTGCACACGATGTCCATTTTGAGCCCATAAGTACTTTTCAAAAATGTAGCTACAGTTTTGGATTGAACTTACAGCTTTACCATAACGCATGAGGGATTTCGATCATTTTTTTTGAAGAACGAGCACTTATATATTTGGATTGTCGGCATTCGAAGAAGTGAACGGAAAATTTACACACAGTGTCCGTTTTGAGCCCATAGGTAGTTTTCAAAAATGTAGCGACCATTTTGGATTGAACTCACCGCTTTGCCACGACGTATGAGGGATTTGGGGCATTTTTCTTTCGATGAATGAGCACTTGCATATTTGAATTGTCGGCGTTCGAAGAATTGAGCGTAACGTTTGCACACAATTTTCGTTCTGGGCCCATAAGTACTTTTCAAAAATGTACCCACCGTTTTTGATCGAACTCACCGATTTTCTATGACGTATGAGGGATTTCGGTCATTTTTTCGAAGAACTAGCACTTGCATATTTGGATTGTCGACGTTCGAAGAATTGAGCGCAACTTTTGTAAACGGTGTTCGTTTTGGGCCTATAAGTACTTTTCAGAAATGTAGCGACCGTTTTGGATTGAACTCACGACATCGTCGTGATGTAAGAGGGATTTTGACCGTTTGTTTTTCTAAGAATGAGCACTTGCATATTTGGATTGTCGACATTCGAGGAATTGAGCGTAACTTTTGCACACGGTATCCGTTCTGGGCCCATACGTAATTTTTGAAAATGTAGCGATCATTTTGGATTGAACTCGCCTCTTTTCCATGATGTATGATGGATTTTGGGTGTTTTTCTTTCGAAGAATGAGCTCTTGCGTATTTTGATTGTCGGCGTTCGAAGAATTCAGTGTAAGTTTTGCACACGATTTTTGTTTTGGGCCCATAAGTACTTTTCAGAAACGTATCGACCCTTTTGGATTGAACTCATGGCATCATCATGACGTAAGAGGGATTTCGACCATTTATTTTTTGAAGAACGAGCACTTGCTTATTTGGATTGTCGATGTTCGAAGAATTGAGCTCAACTTTTGCACACGGTGTCCGTTCTGGGTCCATAAGTACTTTTCAAAAATGTAGCGACCGTTTTGGATTGAACTCACCGCTTTCCTATGACGTATGAGGGATTTCACACATTTTTCTTTCGAAGAACGAGTACTTTCATATTTGGATTGTCGGCGTTCGAAGAATTGAGCGTAACTGTTGTACACGATTTCCATTTTGGATTGAACTCACAGCTTTCCCGTGATGTATGAGGGATTTCAGGCATTTTTTTGGAAGAACAAGCACTTGCATAATTAGATTGTCGGCCTTCGAAGAATTGACCGTAACTTTTTCACATGGTGTTCGTTTTGGGCCCATGAGTACTTTTTGAAAATGTAGCGACCGTTTTGGATTGAACTCACGACATCATCGTGACATAAGAGGGATTTTGACCGTTTGTTTTTCGAAGAACGAGCACTTGCATATTTGGATTGTCGGCGTTCGAAGAATTGAGCGTAACTTTTGCACACGGTGTCCGTTCTGGGCCCATAAGTAATTTTTGAAAATGTAGCGATTATTTTGGATTGAACTCACCACTTTTCCATGATGTATGAGGGATTTCGAGCATTTTTCTTTCGAAGAATGAGCCCTTGCATATTTTGATTGTCGGCGTTCGAAGAATTGAGTGTAACTTTTGCACACTATTTCCGTTTTGGGCCCGTAAGTACTTTTCAGAAATGTAGTGACCCTTTTGGATTGAACTAATGGCATCGTCATGACGTAAGAGGGATTTCGACCATTTATTTTTTGAAGAACGAGCACTTGCTTATTTGAATTATCGACGTTCGAAGAATTGAGCTCAGCTTTTGCACATGGTGTCCGTTCTGGGGCCATAAGTACTTTTCAAAAATGTAGCGACCGTTTTGGATTGAACTCACCGCTTTTCTATGACGTATGAGGGATTTCACGCATTTCTCTTTCGAAGAACGAGTACTTTCATAATTGGATTGTCGACGTTCGAAGGATTGAGCGTAACTGTTGGATACGATTTCAGTTTTGGGCCATTAAGCACTTTTCAGAAATGTAGCGACCTTTATGGATTGAACTCACGGCATCGCCGTGACGTAAGATGGATTTCGACCTTTTGTTTTTCGAAGAATGAACACTTGCATATTTAGATTGTTGGCGTTCGAAGAATTGAGCGCAACTTTTGCACACGGTGTCCTTTCTAGGCCCATAAGTACTTTTCGAAAATTTACAGACCGTTTTGGATTGAACTCACGGCACCGTCGTGACGAAAGAGGGATTTCGGGTGTTTGGTTTATGAAGAATGAGCACTTTGCATATTTGGATTGTCGACGTTCGAAGAATTGAGCGTAACTGTTGCACACGATTTCCATTTTGGGCCATTAAGCACTTTTTAGAAATGTAGCGACCTTTTTGGATTGTACTCACGGCATCACCGTGACATAAGAGGAATTTTGACCATTTGTTTTTTGAAGAACGAGCACTTGCATATTTGGATTGTTGGCGTTCGAAGAATTGAGCGTAACTTTTGCACACGATTTCCGTTTTGGGTCCATAAGTACTTTTCGGAAATGTAGCGACCATTTTTGATTGAACTCACGCATCGTCATGATGTGAGAGGGATTTTGACCATTTGTCTTTTGAAGAATGAGTAGTTGCATAGTTAGATTGTCGGCATTCGAAGAATTGAGCACAACCTTTGCACACGGTGTCCGTTCTAGGCCCATAAGTACTTTTCGAAAATGTACCAACCGTTTCGGATAGAACTCACGGCACCGTCGTGAAGTAAGAGAGATTTCGGGTGTTTGGTTTATGAAGAATGAGCACTTGCATATTTGGATTGTCGGCGTTCGAAGAATTGAGCGTAACTTTTGCACACGGTGTCCGTTTTGGGCCCATAAGTACTTTTCGAAAATGTACCGACCGTTTTGGATTGAACTCACAGCTTTACCGTGACGTATGAGAGATTTTGGGGGTTTTTTTCGAAAATGAGCACTTGCATATTCGAATTGTCGGCGTTCGAAGAATTGAGCGCAACTTTTGAACACGGTGTCCGTTTTGGGCCCATAAGTACTTTTCAAAAATGTAGCGACCGTTTTGGATTGAACTCATAGCTTTACCATGACGTATGAGGAATTTCAGGCATTTTTGGAATAACGAGCACTTGCATATTTGGATTGTCGGCGTTCGAACAATTGAGCGTTACTTTCGCACACGGTTTTCGTTTTGGGAGCATAAGTACTTTTCGAAAATGTAGTGACCGTTTTGGATTGAACTCACTGTATCATCATGATGTAAGAGGGATTTTGGCCTTTTATTTTTTGTGGAACGAGCACTTGTATATTTGGATTGTCAGCCTTCGAAGAATTGAGCGTATCTTTTGCACACGGTTTCCGTTTTGGGCCCATAAGTACTTTTCGGAAATGTAGTGACCATTTTGGATTGAACTCACAGCTTTGACATGACGTATGAGGGATTTTGGGAGTTTTTTTCAAAGAATGAGCACTTGCATATTTGGATTGTCCACGTTCGAAGAATTGAGCGTAACTTTTGCACACGGTGTCTGTTATGGGCCCGTAAGTACTTTTCGAAAATGTAGCGACAGTTTTGGATTGAACTCACAGCTTTACCATGACGTATGAGAGATTTCGGTGATTTTTTAGAAGAACGAGCACTTATATATTTGGATTGTTGGCGTTCGATGAAGTGAGCGCAACTTTTGCACACGGTGTCCATTTTGAGCCCATAAGTACTTTTCAAAAATGTAGCGACCATTTTGGATTGAACTCACCACTTTGCCGTGGCATATGAGGTATTTGGGGCATTTTTCTTTCGAAAAAACTAGCACTTGCATATTTGAACTGTCGGCGTTCGAAGAATTGAGCGTAACTTTTGTATACGGTTTTCGTTCTGGGCCCATAAGTACTTTTCAAAAACGTAGCGACCGTTTTGGATTGATCTCATTGCTTTTCTGTGACCTATGATGGATTTCATGTATTTTTCTTTCGAGGAATTAGTACTTTCGTATTTGGATTGTCGGCGTTCGAAGAATTGAGCGTAACTGTTGCAAATAGTGTCCATTTTGGGCCCATAAGTACTTTTCAAAAATGTAGCGGCCATTTTGGATTGAACTCACAACTTTACCATGACATATGAGGGATTTCGGGTATTTTTCTTGAAGAACGAGCGCTTGCATATTTGGATTGTCGACGCTCGAAGAATTGAGCGTAACTTTTACACACGGTGTTCGTTTTGGGCCCATGAGTACTTTTCGTAAATGTAGCAACGTTTTGGATTGAACTCACGACATCGTCATGACATAAGAGGGACTTTGACCATTTGTTTTTCAAAGAACGAGCACTTGCATATTTCGATTGTCGGCGTTCGAACAATTGAGCATAACTTTTGCACACGATTTCTGTTTTGGGCACATAAGTACTTTTCAGAAATGTAGCGACCATTTTGGATTGAACTTACGGCATCATCATGATGTAAGAGAGATTTCGGCCATTTGTTTTTTGTGGAACGAGCACTTGTATATTTGGATTTTCGGCGTTCAAAGAATTGAGCATAATTTTTGCACACGGTTTCCATTTTTGGCCCATAAATACTTTTTGAAAATATAGTGACCTTTTTGGATTGAACTCATAGCTTTGCCGTGACGTATGAGGGAGTTCGGGAGTTTTTTTGAAGAACGAGCACTTGCATATTTGGATTGTCCCCGTTCGAAGAATTGAGCATAACTTTTGCACACGGTGTCCGGTTTGGGTCCGTTAGTACTTTTCGAAAATGTAACGACAGTTTTGGATAGAACTCACAGCTTTACCATGACGTATGAGAGATTTCGGTCATTTTTTTGAAGAACGAGCACTTATATATTTGGATTATCGGGGTTCGAAGAAGTGAGCGCAACTTTTGCACACGGTGTCCGTTTCGAGCCCAAAGTACATTTCAAAAATGTAGCAACCATTTTGGATTGAACTCACCGCTTTGCCGTGACTATGAGGGATTTGGGACATTTTTCTTTCGAAGAATGAGCACTTGCATATTTGAATTGTCGGCGTTCGAAGAATTGAGCGTAACTTTTGTACACGATTTCCATTCTGGGCCCATAAGTACTTTTCAAAAATGTAGCGACCGTTTTGGATTGAACTCACCGCTTTTCTGTGATGTATGAGAGATTTCGTGTATTTTTCTTTCTAAGAATGAGTACTTTCATATTTAGATTGTCAGCGTTCAAAAAATTGAGCGTAACTGTTGCAAACAGTGTCCGTTTTGGGCCTATAAGTACTTTTCGGAAATGTAGAGGCCGTTTTGGATTGAACTCACAGCTTTACCGTGACGTATGAGGGATTTTGGGCATTTTTTTGAAGAACGAGCACTTGCATATTTAGATTGTCGACGTTCGAAGAATTGAGTGTAACTTTTGCACACGGTGTTCGTTTTGGGCCCATGAGTACTTTTCGGAAATGTAGCGAACATTTTGGATTGAACTCACGACATCGTCATGACATAAGAGGGATTTTGACCATTTGTTTTTCGAAGAATGAGCACTTCCATATTTGGATTGTCGTCGTTCGAAGAATTGAGCGTAATTTTTGCACACGGTGTCCGTTCTAGGCCCATAAGTAATTTTTGAAAATGTAGCGATCATTTTGGATTGAACTCACCACTTTTCCATGATGTATGAGGAATTTTGGGCATTTTTCTTTCGAAGAATGAGCCCTTGCATTTGTCGGCGTTCGAAGAACTGAGCGTAAGTTTTGCACACGGTTTCCATTTTGGGCCCATAAGTACTTTTCAGAAATGTAGTGACCCTTTTGGATTGAACTCATGGCATCGTCATGACGTAAGAGGGATTTCAACAATTTATTTTTTAAAGAACGAGCATTTGCTTATTTGGATTGTCGACGGTCGAAGAATTGAGCTCAACTTTTGCACACGGTGTCCGTTCTGGGCCCATAAGCACTTTTCAAAAATGTAGCGATCGTTTTGGATTGAACTCACCGCTTTTCTATGACGTATGAGGGATTTTACACATTTTTCTTTCGAAGAACGAGTACTTTCATATTTGGATTGTTGGCGTTCGAAGAATTGAGCGTAACTTTTGCAGACGGTTTTCGTTTTGGGTCCATAAGTACTTTTCGGAAATGTAGCGACCATTTTTTATTGAACTCACGCATCGTCATGATGTGAGAGGGATTTCGACCATTTGTCTTTCGAAGAACGAGCAGTTGCATAGTTGGATTATCGGCTTTCGAAGAATTGAGCGCAACTTTTGCACACGGTGTCTGTTCTAGGCCCATAAGTACTTTTCAAAAATGTACCGACCGTTTCGGATAGAACTCACGACACCGTCGTGAAGTAAGAGAGATTTCAGGTGTTTGGTTTATGAAGAACGAGCACTTGCATATTTGGATTGTCGGCGTTCGAAGAATTGAGCGTAACTTTTGCACACGGTGTCCGTTTTGGGCCCATAAGTACTTTTCGAAAATGTAGCGACCGTTTTGGATTGAACTCACAGCTTTACCTTTACCGTGACGAATGAGGGATTTTGGGGGTTTTTTTCAAAAACAAGCACTTGCATATTTGGATTGTCGGCTTTCGAAGAATTGAACATAACTTTTGCACACGGTGTCCGTTTCGGGCCCATAAGTACATTTCAAAAATGTAGTGACCATTTTGGATTGAACTCATAGCTTTACCGTGATGTATGAGGGATTTCGGGCATTTTTTTCGAAGAATGAGCACTTGCATATTTGGATTGTCGGCGTTCGAACAATTGAGCGTAACTTTTGTACACAGTTTTCGTTTTGGGCCCATAAGTACTTTTCGGAAATGTAGCGACCATTTTGGATTGAACTCACAGCATCATTGTGATGTAAGAGGGATTTCGGCCGTCTGTTTTTTGTGGAACGAGCACTTGTATATTTGGATTGTCGGCGTTCGAAGAATTGAGCGTAACTTTTGCACACAGTTTCCGTTTTTGGCCCATATGTACTTTTAGGAAATGTAGTGACCTTTTTGGATTGAACTCACAGCTTTGCCGTGACGTATGAGGGAGTTCAGGAGTTTTTTCGAAGAACGAGCACTTGCATATTTGGATTGTCCACGTTTAAAGAATTGAGCGTAACTTTTGTACACGGTGTCCATTTTGGGCCCGTAAGTACTTTTCGAAAATGTAGCGACAGTTTTGGATTGAACTCACAGCTTTACCATGACGTATGAGGAATTTCGGTCATTTTTTCTTAAGAACGAGCACTTATATATTTGGATTGTCGGCGTTCGAAGAAGTGAGCGCAACTTTTGCACACGGTGTCCGTTTCGAGCCCATAAGTACTTTTGAAAAATGTAGCAACACTTTGGATTGAACTCACCACTTTGTCGTGATGTTTGAGGGATTTGGGGCATTTTTCTTTCGAAGAACGAGCACTTGCATATTTGAATTGTCGGCGTTCGAGGAATTGAGCGTAACTTTTGCACACGGTTTCCGTTCTGGGCCCATAAGTACTTTTCAAAAATGTAGCGACCGTTTTGGATTGAACTCATAGCTTTTCTGTGACGTATGAGGGATTTTGCGTATTTTTCTTTTGAAGAACGAGTACTTTCATATTTGGATTGTCGGCGTTCGAAGAATTGAGTGTAACTGTTGCAAACAGTGTCCATTTTGGGCCCATAAGTCCTTTTCGGATATGTAGCGACCGTTTTGGATTGAACTCACAGCATTGCCGTGACGTAAGAGGGATTTCGACCGTTTTGTATTTGAAGAACAAGGACTTGCATATTTGGATTGTTGGCGTTCGAAGAATTGAGCGTAACTTTTGCCCACGGTTTCCATTTTGGGTCCATAAGTACTTTTCGGAAATGTAGCGACCGATTTTGATTGGACTCATGCATCATCGTGATGTAAGAGGGATTTCGACCATTTGTCTTTCGAAGAACGAGCAGTTGCATAGTTGGATTGTCGACATTCAAAGAATTGAGCGCAACTTTTGCACACGGTGTCCGTTCTAGGCCCATAAGTACGTTTTGAAAATGTACCGACCGTTTCGGATTGAACTCAAGGCACCGTCGTGACGTAAGAGGGATTTCAGGTGTTTGGTTTATGAAGAACGAGCACTTGCATATTTGGATTGTCGGCGTTCGAAGAATTGAGCGTAACTTTTGCACACGGTGTCCGTTTTGGGCCCATAAGTACATTTCGAAAATGTAGCGACCGTTTTGGATTGAACTCACAGCTTTACCATGACGTATGAGGGATTTTAGGGGTTTTTTTCGAAAACGAGCACTTGCATATTTGGATTTTCGGCGTTCAAAGAATTGAGCGCAACTTTTGCACAAGGTGTCCGTTTTGGGCCCATAAGTACTTTTCAAAAATGTAGCGACCGTTTTGGGTTGAACTCATAGCTTTACCGTGATGTATGAGGGATTTCAAGCATTTTTTCGAAGCACGAGCACTTGCATATTTGGATTCTTAGCGTTCAAAGAATTGAGCGTAACTTTTGCACACGATTTTTGTTTTGGGCACATAAGTGCTTTTTGGAAATGTAGCGACCGTTTTGGATTGAACTGACGGCATCATCATGATGTAAGAGGGCTTTCAGCAGTTTTTTTTATGGAACGAACACTTGTATATTTGGATTGTCGGCGTTCGAAGAATTGAGCGTAACTTTTGCACACGGTTTCCGTTTTGGGCCCATAAGTACTTTTCGAAAATGTAGTGACCATTTTGGATTGAACTCACAGCTTTGCCGTGACGTATGAGGGATTTTGGGAGTTTTTTTGAAGAACGAGCACTTGCATATTTGGATTGTCCACGTTCGAAGAATTGAGTGTAACTTTTGTACACGTTATCCGTTTTGGGACCGTAAGTACATTTCAAAAATGTAGCGACAGTTTTGGATTGAACTCATAGCTTTAACATGGCGTATGAGGGATTTCGATCATTTGTTTTGAAGAACAAGCACATATGTATTTGGATTGTTGGCGTTCAAAGAAGTGAGAGCAATTTTTGCACACGATATCCGTTTCGAGCCCATAAGTACTTTTCAAAAATATAGCGACCATTTTGGATTGAACTCACCACTTTGCCGTGACGTATGAGGGATTTGTGGTATTTTTCTTTTGAAGAACGAGCACTTGCATATTTGAATTGTCAGCGTTCGTAGAATTGAGCGTAACTTTTGTACACAGTTTCCATTCTGGGCCCATAAGTACTTTTCAAAAATGTAGCGACCGTTTTGGATTGAACTTACTGCTTTTCTGTGACGTATGAGGGATTTCACACATTTTTCTTTCGAAGAATGAGTACTTTCATATTTGGATCGTCGGCGTTCGAAGAATTGAGCGTAACTGTTGCAAACGGTGTCCATTTTGGGCCCATAAGTACTTTTCGAAAATGTAGCAACCATTTTAGATTGAACTTACAGCTTTACCGTGACCTATGAGGGATTTCGAACATTTTTTTCGAAGAACGAGCACTTGCATATTTGGATTGTCGGCGTTCGAAGAATTCAGCGTAACTTTTACACACGGTATTCGTTTTGGGCCCATAAGTACTTTTTGGAAGTGTAGCGACCGTTTTGGATTGAACTCATGACATCGTCGTGACATAAGAGGGATTTTGACCATTTGTTTTTTGAAGAACGAGCACTTGCATACTTGGATTGTCGGCGTTCGAAGAATTGAGCGTAACTTTTGCACACGGTGTCCGTTCTGGGCCCATAAGTAATTTTTGGAAATGTAGTGATGATTTTGGATTGAACTCACCACTTTTTCATGATGTATGAGGGATTTTGGACATTTTTCTTTTGAAGAACGAGCCCTTACATATTTGGATTGTCGACGTTCGAAGAATTGAGCGTAACTTTTGCACACGATTTTCGTTTTGGGCCCATAAGTACTTTTCAAAAATGTAGCGACCCTTTTGGATTGAACTCATGGCATCGTAATGACGTAAGAGGGATTTCGTCCATTTTTTTTAAGAACGAGCACTTGCATATTTGGATTGTCGACGTTCGAAGAATTGAGCAAAACTTTTGCACATGGTGTCCGTTCTGGGCCCATAAGTACTTTTCAAAAATGTAGTGACTGTTTTGGATTGAACTCACCGCTTTTCTACGACGTATGAGGGATTTCGCGCATTTTTCTTTCGAAGAAAGAGTACTTTCATATTTGGATTGTCGGCATTCGAAGAATTGAGCGTAACTGTTGCACACGGTTTCCGTTTTGGGCCCATAAGTACTTTTCAGAAATGTAGCGACCATTTTGGATTGAACTCACGGCATCACCGTGACATAAGAGGGATTTCGACCATTTTTTTTGAAGAACGAGCACTTGCATATTTGGATTGTTGACATTCGAAGAATTGAGTATAACTTTTGCACACGACTTCCATTTTCGGCCCATAAGTACTTTTTGAAAATGTAGTGACCATTTTTGATTGAACTCATACATCGTCGTGACATGAGAGGGATTTTGACCATTTGTCTATCGAAGAACGAGCAGCTGCATAGCTGGATTGTCGGCATTCAAAGAATTGAGCACAACTTTTGCACACGGTGCCTGTTCCGGGCCCATAAATACTTTTCAAAAATGTACCGACCGTTTCGGATTGAACTCACGGCACCGTCATGACGTAAGAGGCATTTTGGGTGTTTGGTTTATGAAGAACAAGCACTTGCATATTTGGATTGTCGGCGTTCGAAGAATTGAGCGTAACTTTTACACACGGTGTCCGTTTTGGGCCCATAAGTACTTTTCGAAAATGTAGCGACCGTTTTGGATTGAACTCACAGCTTTACCGGGACGTATGAAGGATTTTGGGGGTTTTTTCGAAAATGAACACTTGTATATTTGGATTGTCGGTGTTCGAAGAATTGAGCATAACTTTTGCACACGGTGTTCATTTTTGGCCCATAAGTACTTTTTGAAAATGTAGCGACCATTTTGGATTGAACTCACGGCACCGTCGTGATGTAAGAGGGATTTCGACCATTTGTTTTTCGAAGAACGAGCACTTGCATATTTGGATTGTTGGCGTTCGAAGAATTGAGTGCAACTTTTGCACACGGTGTCCATTCTGGGCCCATAAGTACTTTTCGAAAATGTAGCTTCCATTTTGGATTGAACTCACCACTTTGCCGTGATGTATGAGGAATATCGAGCATTTTTCTTTTGAAGAACGACACTTGCATATTTGGATTGTCGGATTTCGAGGAATTGAGCGTGACTTTTGCACACGGTGTTCGTTTTGGGCCCATAAGTACTTTTCGAAAATGTAACGACCTTTTTGGATTGAACTCATGGCACTGTCATGACGTAAGAGGGATTTCGGGTGTTTGTTTTTTGAAGAACGAGCATTTGCAGAATTGGATTATCGACGTTCGAAGAATTGAGCGTAACTTTTGCACACAGTGTCCGTTTTGAGCCCATAAGTACTTTTCGAAAATGTAGCGACTGTTTTGGATTGAACTCGCCTCTTTGTCGTCACGTATGAGGGATTTCGGGCATTATTCTTTCAAAGAACGAGCACTTGCATATTTGGATTGTCGGCATTCGAAGAATTGAGCGTAACTTTTGCACACGATGTTCGTTTTTGGTCCATAAGTACTTTTTGGAAATGTAGCAACCGTTTTGGATTGAACTCATGCATCTTCATGATGTAAGAGGGATTTTGACTATTTTTTTTTTGAAGAACTAGCACTCACATATTTGGATTCTTGGCGTTCGAAGAATTGAGCGCAACTTTCGCACATGGTGTCCATTCTGGGCCCATAAGTACTTTTTGAAATTGTACCGATCATTTTGGATTGTACTCACAGCACCGTCATGACATAAGAAGGATTTCAGGCATTTGGTTTATGAAGAACGAGCACTTACATATTTGGATTGTCGACGTTTGAAGAATTGAGCGTAACCTTTGCACACGATGTCCGTTTTGGGCCCATAAGTACTTTTTGAAAATGTAGCGACCGTTTTGGATTGAACTCACAGCTTTACTGTGATGTATGAGGGATTTTGGGGGTTTTTTTCGAAAACGAGCACTTGCATATTTGGATTGTTGGCGTTCGAAGAATTGAGCGTAACTTTTGCACACGGTGTTCGTTTTGGGCCCATAAGTACTTCTCAGAAATGTAGCGACCGTTTTGAATTGTACTCATGACATCGTCGTGACGTAAGAGGGATTTCGACCGTTTGTTTTTCGAAGAACGAGCACTTGCATATTTGGATTGTTGGCGTTCGAAGAATTGAGCGCAACTTTTGAACACGGTGTCCATTCTGGGCCCATAAGTAATTTTCAAAAATGTTGCGTCCGTTTTGGATTGAACTCACCGCTTTGCCATGACGTATGAGGAATTTCGAGCATTTTTCTTTCGAAGAACGAGCACTTGCATATTTGGATTGTCGATGTTAGAAGAATTAAGCGTAACTTTTGCACACGGTGTTCGTTTTGGGGCCATAAGTACTTTACGAAAATGTAGCGACCATTTTGGATTGAACTCATGGCATCATCGTGATGTAAGAGGGGTTCCGATCGTTTGTTTTTTGAAGAATGAGCACTTGTATTTTTGGATTGTCGACGTTTGAAGAATTGAGCGTAACTTTTGCGCACGGTTACCGTTTTGGGCCCATAAGTACATTTCGGAAATGTAACGACCATTTTGGATTGAACTCATGCATCTTCGTGATGTAGGAGGGATATCGACCATTTCTTTTTCGAGGAACGAGCACTTGCATATTTGGATTGTCGGCGTTCGAAGAATTGAGCGTAACTTTTGCACACGGTGTTCGTTTTGGGCACATAAGTACTTTTTGGAAATGTAGCGATCGTTTTGGATTGAACTCACGCATCTTCATGATATACGAGGGATTTCGACCATTTACTTTTTGAAGAACTAGCACCTGCATATTTGGATTGTCGGCGTTCGAAGAATTGAGCGTAACTTTTGGACACGGTGTCTATTTTGGCCCCATAAGTACTTTTCAAAAATGTAGCGATCGGTTTGGATTGAACTCACAGCTTTACCATGACATATGAGGGATTTTAGGCATTTTTTTCGAAGAACGAGCACTTGCATATTTGGATTGAAGGCATTCGAAGAATTGAGCGTAACTTTTGCACAAGGTGTTCGTTTTGGGCCCATAAGTACTTTTCGGAAAGGTAGCAACCGTTTTAGATTGAACTCACGGCATCGTCATGATGTAAGAGGGATTTCGACCGTTCGTTTTTCGAAGAATGAGCATTTGCATATTTGGATTCTCGAAGTTCGAAGAATTAAGCACGACTTTTGCACATGGTGTCCGTTCTGGGTCCATAAGTACTTTTTGAAAATGTAGCGACCGTTTTGGATTGAACTCACCACTTTGCCGTGATGTATGAGGGATTTTGGGCATTTTTCTTTCGATGAATGAGCAATTGCATATTTGGATTGTCGGCGTTAGAAGAATTGAGCGTAACTTTTGCACACGAATTTTGATTTGGGCCCATAAGTACTTTTCAGAAATGTAGTAACCATTTTGGCTTGATCCCACGCATCGTCATGATGTAAGAAGGATTTCGACCATTTGGGTTTTGAAGAACTAGCACTTGCATATTTTGGATTGTCGGCGTTCGAAGAATTGAGCGTAACTTTTGCACACGGTGTCCATTTTGGGCCCATAAGTACTTTTCGGAAATGTAGCGATCGTTTTGGATTGAACTCACAGCTTTACCATGACATATGAGGGATTTTGGGAGTTTTTTTCGAAGAACGAGCACATGCATATTTGGATTGAAGGTGTTCGAAGAATTGAGCGTTACTTTTACACACGGTTTCCATTTTGGGCCCATAAGTACTTTTCAGAAATGTAGCAACCGATTTTGATTGAACTCATGCATCGTCGTGATGTGAGAGGGATTTTGACCATTTGTCTTTCGAAGAGCGAATAGTTGCACAGTTAAATTGTCGGCATTCAAAGAATTGAGCACAACTTTTGCACACGGTGTCCGTTCTGGGCCCATAAGTACTTTTCGAAAATGTACCGACCATTTTGGATTGAACTCATGGCACTGTCATGACGTAAGAGGGCTTTTGGGTGTTTGGTTTATGAAAAACGAGCACTTGCATATTTGGATTGTCGGCGTTCGAAGAATTGGGCGTAACTTTTGCACACGGTGTCCGTTTTGGGCCCATAAGTACTTTTCGGAAATGTAGCGACCATTTTAGATTGATCTCACACATCGTCGTGATGTAGGAGGGATATCAACCATTTCTTTTTTGAGGAACGAGTACTTGCATATTTGGATTGTCGACGTTCGAAGAATTGAGCGTAACTTTTGCACACGGTGTTCGTTTTGGGCCCATAAGTACTTTTCAGAAATGTAGCGATCATTTTGGATTGAACTCAAGGCATCGTCGTGACGTAAGAGGAATTTTGACCTTTTGTTTTTTGAAGAACGAACACTTGCATATTTGAATTGTTGGCGTTCGAAGAATTGAGCGCAACTTTTGCACACGGTGTCCATTCTGGGCCCATAAGTACTTTTCGAAAATGTTACGTCCGTTTTGGATTGAACTCACCGCTTTGCCATGACGTATGAGGAATTTTGAGCATATTTCTTTCGAAGAACGAGCACTTGCATATTTGGATTGTCGGCGTTCGAAGAATTGAGTGTTCGCGTATTTATTTGTTTCAATTTTAAAACCCACCGCAAGTGTACGATTCATTGACAAGTAGTAAAATGGACTATGAGTCCAAGTATCGTTCCCACGAGGATTGAATTAGCTCTAATTAGACTAATGTGACCTTAACCGAATCTAATTGAATGAAAATTTGGTTTAAATGTGAAAAGCCCTAATTTAGGAAGAAATCCCCAATTAAAAACCCTAATTTTGAAGAAAACCCTAATTTCGAAATTGGAAACCCTAATTTCGAAATTCCACTAATTAAATGACTCAACAACTCAATTAAAATGTAAATATGCAATGTTGTAAATGAAATTGTAGAAATAAGTTGAAATAAAATCATTGGGATATCGAATCCCCATTTGATTTCTATAAACCCTAATTTCACAAATCCAATTAATCAATGGAAAATTGTCAATTCAATGTTCCTACGCCTATCTAATATACTCTCTCGATATATATTAGATCTATTTCTGCATATCATCAGCCTATATTTCTATGGATGATGTAACATACAAAAACGCATGAAATTCTATGAACAATTACCGAACTGCGTAAAGCATAGGGTTATATTTCTATCCCCTATCGGACCCTATGTCAATTTATATATATCGAGTCTATTCTACTTCTTTCGAATGTAAAGAATAAACCATCACAATCACATAATAAATGGCCAATAAATCATGGATTCAATCAAAACAATATAAATCAAACAATTTATTCCAAAGACAATTTATATTAAACTCATGAAATATAAGAATTTATAAGAAAATCAAAGGTTCATCGACTCCCAATGAAATAAAAATTTAGCCTATCATGTTTTGAAGAAAATTACAAAGATTGAATAAAGGAGAAGACATCACCCTATTATAATTGATGTTTGAAATCTTCAATCTTGATGAAATCCTCCTTCTTCTTGCATAAATTCTTAGATCTTGATGTTCTTGTGTACCTCTTTTCTCCCAAAATCGTGTACCCTAGTTCTGGACGTGTTTTAGGGTATATATAGCGTGTCCAAATTAGGTAAAAAAAGTGTTGGAGTCGAAAAAGGAAACTGCAGAAACGCCCCGACATTTACTTCTATGCGACCGCATAGAAGGATCCTATGCGGTCGCATAGGTCATTTGAAATGCCCCATTATTTTCCCTGCATCCATCTATGCGACCGCATAGATGGTTACACTATGCGGTCGCATAGATATAACCAACTATGTGGTTTTTACATTTTGGTCCCTGAACTTCCTTGTTGCTTCTCTTGACTTCTTTCTTCGATTTCTTAATCTTTTCAACAAATTTTATCTTCCAATTGATGATTGACACCATCAAATCTCATGCCACCCATTCGGTACATCTTTTGAGTATTTGTGCATTAGTCCTCCAACTTTCAATTGTCTTCATTTCAGTCCCTCTTCAATACTTTCTTCTTCCAATTGTTTTGCTTTGTCATTGAGCTCATACTTGGCATGTTTTTACTCTCATTTTGCATTTAGCTCAACTTCTCAATATTTGCACCTTTGGTCTTCGAACATTTGCTTTGTTGCGTTTTGGTCCTTCTTCGGCTCTTTTCTCCTGAATTCCACAATTTCCATTGAAATACCTACATTGCATGAATTTAATAGGATTAAGCCACATTTCAACCATTTTATCCATGTTTAAGTCATGTTTGTGCACCAAATAAGTGTGTAAAAACATACTTATCAAATCCCCCAAACTTAAACTATTGTTTGTCCTCAAACAATGCAGTGACTCAATGCTAAACAAACCTGGCTTAATAGCTTGCCGTGTCTCAGGATTCGAACTTAGCATTAACAATAAAACGATATCAATAGTGCGAGAATAAAATTAACCTTTACTCATCAATTGCAATACTCAACGTGTGTGTGTGAACTCATGCCAACATATCAAGCTTATGAATGGTTTATTCCCAACCCATAGTGGTCAATTTATCCTTGTATCACTCGAGAGATACACAACCCCCCAAACTTATTCTTTTCACTCTAATATCTCGGGGTGTGTTCTAAGATTGGGAGTTTAGCAACTATAATCCTTACCCTCTCTTAGTTTGGATAGATTTAACCCTTACAAGTACACATATCAACAAGTAGAGACTCTCTTTAATTTGATTGTTTCAACCTTTAGGCTCAAACTAAGCTACTTACCTCGCATCAAGGTTAAAGTTATATCAACCAAATGTCCAATAAGGGCCCCCCTTTTTTTCTCATCTTCTCATTCGCTTTCTATATAACCCGTGTAATGGGTTTTAGGCGATGACTCCCAAACCAGTTGGTCTTAGGGCACCAGGTTTTAAACCCTTGCAGCCTTATTCACCCGAGTTATAAAGGCTCGATAAGATGAATTTTCATCAACTTCTCCTTTTTCTTGCTTTCTATATGACCCCTGTAACGAGCTTTAGGCTGATAATTCCCAAACCAGTTGGCTTTAAGATATCAGGTTTTAAACCCTAACAGACTTACTTGCTCGAGTCATAAAGGCTTTTGAGAGAAGTGGTGATTTTCCCATGTTTATTTTATGCCCTTTACTTGTTTTTCTAGACATCTGATCTCAACAACCGTCCTCAACTTAAAGCTTTCACCTATTTCTCACCTTCTGGGTCTAGGCAATCCACACAATATAATTTCATGCACTGAGCCTCTACTTATCTCCATGTTTACCTATAGTGGCTCAACCATCTCCGAACTATCTTAAGGTGGTTTAACGGGTTAATGTTATAGAGGGTTAACCTAGGTTTCTCATATTTTTCACCAAAATCCCAATCAATAACTTAACATGAAAGCATGAGTGGCGTGCAAAAGAATGTCAAGCATTCATCAATAAGTATTAGCTAATTAAATCCTGTACTATATCCACAGTTCTAGTTTACACCTGTCCAATAATCACATCATAGCCGGCAAGGCTACCAAACCCATACAAGCATGCAAAAGTAAAATCAACACTCATTCATCATGCATGCATCATGCAGAATGTAGTCAATTTAATGATTGATTGTGAAAATGCATATTAACTACATGCCGAATATTTGTTTGAAAATTATGCTACCATCCCCCAAACTTATACAGTACATTGTCCTCAATGTAAATGTAACGTTAGAAAAGCATGATTTAAAAATATATACACAACTTGGCAAATAGAGGTAAACAACACTCCCCTGATCAAAGTGGTGGTCGTGGTGTGTAGCTGGGACCCGCAGCATGATCTTCAGGAGGAGATGGAAGGCGAGATAGGATTTGTCTCATCAACTCTGTCTGCTATGCTTGCTCGGCCTGAATGGATTGAAGCCTATTCTCCATACTTCCCAATCGATCCCAGGTTTCGTTCACTCGCCACTGTATGCCATCCATTCTCCCAGCATACATGTTGAACCTACCATTCATGGTCTCCACTTCCTGTCGTGCCGCTGTGGCTTCATTCAAAGCACCCCTTGTGTAGTCCCGGGAAGAGTAAAGGTCCCTCTGCACTTTGTCAACAGTGGTAGTCATGGTCTCGAAACTCTGCTGGAGATGTTGTATGTCCCGGCTAGTTCCAGTGGTGGTGGCGAATATCTGCCTCAATACCTGATTGTCCATATCAACCTGGGGTGGTGGTGGAGGAATTTGAGGCACGTCAAAGTCTGCATCTGTTTGACCTTCCTCATTCAATTGCTATCGTCGTCGTGCGTTTTCTAATTTCTGTTGGTGCTTCAGTCTCACTCGGTCTTGGGCCTCTAGTGTGGATTGCTTGATAAAGGGGCTTGGCTTTTCTGGTGCTTCCCCAGGTTGGATTTGTATGCCTGCTGCTCTACATATTCCACTTATCAGACTAGGAAAAATTAGTGAGTAGTGCCTATCACCCCAAGTGCATGTACCATGAATTTGGTTGTAGATGTACGTGGCTAGATCAATCTTGTTTCCTCTAACCAAATGGTATATGAATCCGGCCCTTGGATTCGTAAATGTTGTTCTGTGGGATATAGGCTCGATGTTATGGCACATGAATAACCATAAAATTGCTATGGATGGGGTGAGATCTATCTGATGCCAGTCTGCTGTAGGTAGAGGCCAAGCATTTTCACGTCCCAACAATATTTCTACAACCTCATTCCAGTTGAAGTCTTCTGGGATAGGGACCACATTATTCCAGGATAACTGATAGTAGTCATGAATTACCTCTGGTGAAAACATAATCCATTTGCCCCTAACCCATGTCTGATGTAAGTGCTCCAATCCGGGAGTGTCGATTTCTGTGTTGAAATTTGCATAAAACTCCTTTGCTAGATTCTCATACACCGAATGAGGTCTTTCTATCACCTTTTCCCAGCCACAGTTGTGAATCAGATATGATATTTCAAAGTTGGGAAATCTTCTAGCTTAACTGGCCTCTCGGGAATGATTGCCCAATTACGCACAACATTGGCATATCGGGCAGCTGTATCTGATGAAAGGAATCTTCGAACACCCCCTTCGGGTTCTCTTGTTCGTGTTGTTCCAGATGAGGAGCCAACTTTCTCTTTTCCCTTTGAAGTTCTTTTAGGAGGCATCCTGAAAAAGGAAGTACACAATATCAATCAATTTGTATAGGAATAACGGGCATTAATAATCTTTGAATTCATAATCCCCCAAACTTTCTTCAACATGTACATGTTCGTGTGCTTATGCAATTTTTCAAAACATGAATCACCAATATAACTCTAGCATTGCATAAGTATGGAAAACTCAAAATTATGGATCGAATATGCATTTTTTAAAAATTTGACCCATAACCAAGTGACCAACTTTGGCCCCGAGCATCACCGAGAAACATCAAAATTTTCCCAGGCAAGTTTTGGACATTTTAAAGTACTCAATGACACCTAGCATATATCCAAATTTCACCTTAATCGGAGGTCGTTTGCATAAGAAAACATAGGGACGAAGGTAGTGACGTGAGTGAATATGATTAGCCATGAAGTGCCTTTGTGAATTTAAATGTTGAGGTAGTGTTTTTCAAATGAAATTTCACATGATTGTTCGTCCAATAAGCTACACAATAACGATGTAAACTATTGCATAAGTGAAAAGTCCAAGAATTCAAAACATTCTTCAATGTGGCATTTTGTCGAACATGTGGTGTGCAATGTGAATTACTTCCCATTTCTTCTAAAACACTATCATGGAATTTTTTTTTCCCAATTCACAACACCATACCAACTACCTTATACATTCTAACAAATTCCAAAACATTGATTGATAAACGGTAAAATGAAGCTCGAAATAAGGGATTAGAAGAACATACCTTGCTTGGCCAAATACTTGTTAATTTAGATGTGGCACCTCAATGTAGAATCCAATCCAATTGAATGAAGAGTGTGTGAAATGGGTGTAAGTGTAGAGGATGAAATGAGAAGTGTGCAAGTGTGAAGTGTGTGCAAGTGAATGGGTGAATGGGTGAAGTGGTCTCGAGTGTGAGTGAGGGGGGGGGGGAATTTGGGGATGAATTGTGTGGTCACGGGTTTTAACCAGTGACCACTACACTATGCGACCGCATAGTGTTGCACTATGCGGTCGCATAGTGCAAACGAAAGCCCCCTTTTCTCTTTCGGTTCAGGTCTATGCGACCGCATAGACCAGACCAAACTGGGTTTCAAATTTTTTTTATTTTTTTTTATGACTTAAAATTTAAACTCCCCCAAAATCGATTTTTCACTTAAAAATTTGACTCGCCTCGCTATATTCCTGGAAAAATTGAAAATTTTGACTCGAAAAGAGGAATATGCTTATATAAACTTGGCACCAAAATTGATTTTTCATAAATGTTGTCCCGCATTCTGAAAGCTTAACCAAAACGAACATCTTCGCACATCGGAATGCGTGACACACACTCAAACACCCAAACACTTCATTTAGCACCCATTCATGCAACATTAAACGTGTAGTGCCTAGGCTATCATGCAAAATATGATCGATGACCTAAGAAACAAACTAAACTCAAACAAATTCCTAAACTAATACAATGCAATAAAATAAATTTAAGGATACAGTGGGTTGCCTCCCACTCAGCGCTAGGTTATAGTCGATAGCTCGACTTTACCATATTGTGTCATTCTGGCGATCCAAGATGGACGGTAGACTTGTCCTTTGAGAAATCACCGCCCCAATAGTGCTTCAAACGCTGTCCATTAACTTTGAATGTCCCCTTGCTGTCGTGAGTGATCTCAATTGCCCCATGTGGAAACACCTGTGTAATGGTATATGGACCAGACCATCTCGATCTCAATTTTCCTGGAAACAGTTTAAGCCTGGAGTTGTAGAGTAGCACTTTCTGCCCTACCTTAAAGTCACGCCTCTAGATATGCATGTCATGCCATTTCTTGGTGCGCTCTTTGTAGATCTTTGAGTTCTCGTAGGCTTCCATTCTGAGCTCATCCAGTTCATTCAGTTGTAACAGCCGTTTTTCACCCGCAGCCTTCAAATCCAAGTTCAACTTCTTCATTGCCCAGTAGGCATGATGTTCGATCTCAAGAGGTAGGTGACATGCTTTCCCAAAAACCAGGAGATATGGTGACATTCCTATAGGGGTCTTCAATGCAATCCTGTAGGCCCACAAGGTATCATCCAGTTTCTTTGACCAATCCTTTCATGATGAGTTGATTGTGACTTCGAGTATTCGCTTCAATTGCCTATTGGATACTTCGACCTGTCCGCTGGTTTGGGGATGGTATGCGGTGGCTATACGGTGCTTAACGCCATATTTTGCTAACAACTACTCGAACTGATGATTGCAGAAATGTGTGCCCCCGTCACCGATTATGGCTCTTGGTGTTCCAAACCAGGTAAAAATATTCTTCTTTAAAAATTCAATAACCACTTTCCCATCATTAGTAGGTAGTGCAATAGCCTCGACCCACTTCGATACATAATCCATATCCACTAATATGTATTGATTTGAAAAAGATGGTGGAAATGGTCCCATGAAGTCGATCCACCAGACGTCGAATAATTCCACCTCTAAGATACTATTCAAAGGCATCTCATTTCTTCTAGATATGTTACCCGTGTGCTGACATCGGTCGCACCTTTTCACAAATTTAAAAGCATCTTTAAAGAGTGTAGGCCAGTAAAAACCGGATTGAAGAATCTTCGCAGCTGTTTTCGAAGCACCAAAATGCCCTGCATATATAGATGAATGACAGTTTTCTAATATCAAAGGCACCTCTTCCTCTGGTACACAGCGACGAACAATTTGATCAGCCCCCCGCCTGTAGAGAATGGGATCGTCCCAAAAATAATACTTCAATTCAGCGAAGAATTTCTTCTTCTGGTGACTTGAATAATATGGCGGTATGATAGACCTGGCTAAATAGTTAACTATATCTGCTTACCAGGGTGTTTCCATCACACCAAAAATCTGTTCGTCTGGGAAGATTTCATTTATTTCCACTGTCTCTGTCCGTTCTGTGTCCTCAAGCCGAGATAAGTAGTCCGCCACCACGTTTTCACTGCCTTTCTTATCCTTAATTTTCAAGTCAAACTCTTGAAGTAGTAATATCCAACGAATGAGACGTGGCTTAGCATCCTTCTTTTCCATTAAGTACCTAATAGCGGCATGATCTGTGTAGACTATGACCTTCGACCCCACAAGGTATGATCGAAATTTGTCAAATGCATAGACTATAGCAAGAAGCTCTTTCTCCGTAGTGGCATAATTTAACTGAGCATCGTTCAAAGTCTTACTTGCATAGTAGATCACGTAAAATACCTATTCCTTCATTGACCCAACACGGCTCCCACAGCATAATCACTGGCATCACACATTAATTCAAATGGCAGATTCCAATCCGGTGTGATAATTACAGGTGCTGAAGTCAACTTCTCTTTCAAAGTGTTAAAGGCCTACAAACACTCATCAATAAACTCAAATGTGGATTCCTTCATCAGCAAATAGCACAGAGGTTTGGTAATTTTTGAAAAATCCTTGATAAACCTTCTGTAGAATCCAGCGTGCCCAAGAAAACTGTTAACACCCTTCACCGAGGTAGGTGGTGGTAAATTCTCGATCACCTGAATCTTTGCCCTGTCCACTTCAATACCCTTTGCTGAAATTTTGTGCCCTAGTACGATGCCTTCTTGTACCATAAAGTGACATTTCTCCCAATTCAACACCAAGTTGGTCTCCGTACACCGTTGTAGCACAAGACTTAGATGCTCCAAACACTCATCAAATGAAGATCCAAACACAGAGAAGTCATCCATGAATACCTCGATGAATTTCTCAATCATGTCTGAGAAAATAGCCATCATGCAGTGCTGAAAGGTAGCGGGAGCGTTGCATAATCCAAATGGCATCCTTCTGTATGCAAAGGTGCCATAGGGGCAAGTGAAAGTGGTCTTCTCCTGATCGTCTGGTGCCACTGGAATCTGATTATACCCGGAGTACCCATCTAGGAAACAGTAGTGCGAATGCCCTGCTAATCTCTCCAGCATCTGATCAATGAACGGTAATGGAAAGTGATCCTTTCGAGTAGCTGTATTTAGTTTACGGTAGTCAATGCAAACTCTCCATCCAGTCACTGTCCATGTAGGAATCAACTCATTTTTCTCATTTTCTATCACTGTGATTCCTCCTTTCTTGGGAACAACTTGCACCGCACTGATCCATGCACTATCTGATATTGGATAAATAATGCCTGCATCGAGCAACTTCAATACCTCAGCTCTAACCACTTCCTTCATGTGTGGGTTCAATCTCCGCTACCCATCAATGCTTGGTTTGAATTTTTCCTCCATTACTTCTTATGCATGCATACAGATGATCCCCTTTATATCTGCAATCGACCATCCAATAGCTGTTTTATTCTCCCTTAACACCCGAAGTAGTTTCTCTTCCTCTACCTCACTGACAGTGCTTGAAATAATAACAGGTAGTGTAGAAGATTTCCCCAGGTACGCATATCGAAGATGTTGTGGCAGTTGTTTGAGTTCCAATTTGGGCGGTTTCACAATAGATGGCGCTGATTCTGCAGTTCTAGTTCCCAGCTCTTCATAGTAGCGTCTGCGCATATATGGCTGGTTACTCTCCAAAAACCGAGCACATGTCTCAATCTCACTTGATTCAGAATGGGTGGACTGTGAATGTGCAATGCATGCCTCATATGCATCGGAAGGATGATGTAGCCAAAATGTGTCTTGAACTATTCGGTCGACTACATCTATCTGGAAACAACTGTCTGACTCGGTAGGGAATTTCATTACTTTGAACACGTTGAATGAGATTTGCTCGTCACCAAGCCTCAATATCAGCTGCCCCTTCTGAACATCTACAATCGCTCTCCCAGTGGCTAAGAAAGGTCGCCCCAAAATGAGTGGAACATCCTTATCTTCTTCCATGTCCAAGATAAGAAAATCAGCTGGAAATATAAACTTCTCCACTTTTACCAGCACGTCTTCAATGATTCCTCTTGGATGTGTAAGGGATCGATCTGCTAACTGCAATGTCATTGTTGTGGCTTTTGCTTCTCCTAAGCCGAGTTTCCTGAAAACAGAGAGAGGCATTAAATTAATACTTGCACCTAAATCGGACAAAGCTTTATCAAAATAACAGTCTCCAATAGTACAGGGTACAGTAAAACTCCCTGGATCTTTCAGTTTTGGGGGTAGCTTTCTCTGGATTCTGGCGCTGCATTCCTCAGTCAACATTACTGTTTCGTGTTCTTCTATTTTTCGCTTGTTGGAGAGGATATCCTTCAGGAATTTTGTATAGCTCGGCATCTGGACAAGTGCTTCAGCAAATGGAATGTTGATATGCAGTTTCTTGAAGACTTCAAGGAACTTACAGTATTGCTGCTCCATTTTATGCTTTCTCAACCTTTGTGGGAACGGAATAGGAGACTCATGAGGGTTAACAGGATTAGTATTTTTACCCTGTGATGTCTTGGAATTCCTCTTAACCTCCTCTCCTATTGCATTGTCAGTTTGCTCCACAATTTCTTCCTCCAAGGTTGGCGTTGATTCCTTGTTGGCTCCCGAACTTTTTACATGTGGTTCCGGCAGTTGTACTCCACTTCTGGTTGTTATAGCCTTTGCATGTTCCTTAGGGTTAATTTCAGTATTGCTGGGTAGGTTTCCCGGTGCTCTACCCGTCATGGAAATTGCTAACTGTCTCACTTGTGTCTCCAAGTTCTTAATCGCTGCACTTTGATCTTGAAGCGTTGTTTCCGTCCTTCGCATAAATTGGTTATTGGCTTCCATGTACTGATTGGTGTGTGCCATAAATTTCTCGAACATATCCTCCAAATGTGGCTTTTTGTCTTACTGCTGATATTGCCCTTGTGGTCTATTTTGATTCTGGTTGCTCCAAGAGAAATTTGGGTGTTTTCTCCAGCCTTGATTGAAGTTTCTGAATGTGGGTTATTCTGCTGGCGTTGACCCCATTGTGCGAATTCTGCATGTTCTACTCCTTGTGCTAGAATTGGGCAAGTAGCAGTACTGTGATCTGCTCCACATTCTTCACAATTCTGCTTCATAACTTGCTTAGCAGTGGCTGTTTGTGAAATGCTTTCAACCTTATGGAATAAGGAATCTATTTTCGCCGACAGTGCTGAGTAAGTATCTACTTCATACACCCCAGGTGCTCTCTTCTGAACTACTCGATCTGTAGACCACATAGCTGAAGTTGTAGCCATCCTCTCAAACAGCTCCCAGGCTCCGTCAATTGTTCTTGTAGAGATAGACCCGTCAGATGATGCATCCACCATACTCTTGAATGATGGGAGTAATCCAGTGTAGAAAAATTTGATCTGGGTCTTCTTGTCAAAGCCATGTTGCGGGCACTAATGTGACCATTTTTTATTGAACTCACGGCATCATCGTGACGTAAGAGGGATTTTGACCGTTTGTTTTTCGAAGAATGAGCACATGCATATTTGGATTGTCGACGTTCGAAGAATTGAGCGCAACTTTTGCACACGGTGTCCATTCTGGGCCCATAAGTACTTTTCGAAAATGTGGCGACCATTTTGGATTGAACTCACCGCTTTGCCATGACGCATGATGGATTTTGGGCATTTTTATTTCGAAGAATGTGCACTTGCATATTTGGATTGTCGGCGTTCGAAGAATTGAGCATAACTTTTGCACACAGTGTTCGTTTTGGGCCCATAAGTACTTTTTGGAAATGTAGCGGCCATTTTGGATTGAACTCACGGCATCGTCGTGATGTAAGAAGGATTTCAGCCATTTCTTTTTTGAAGAACAAGCACTTGTATATTTGGATTGTCGACGTTCAAAGAATTGAGCGTAACTTTTGCACACGGTTTCCATTTTGGGCCCATAAGTACTTTTCGAAAATGTAGCGATCATTTTGGATTGATCTCATGCATCATCATGACGTAAGAGGGATATCGACTGTTTGTTTTTCGAAGAACAAGCACTTGTATATTTGGATTGCCGGCGTTCAAAAAATTAAGCGCAACTTTTTCACATGGTGTCCATTTTGGGCCCATAAGTACTTTTCAAAAATGCAGCGACCGTTTTGGATTGAACTCACCGCTTTTCCATGACGTATGAGGGATTTTGGGAATTTTCTTTCAAAGAACGAGCACTTGCATATTTAAATTGTTGGCGTTCGTAGAATTGAGAGTAACTTTTGCACACGGTGTTCGTTTTGGGCCTATAAGTACCTTTCGAAAATGTAGCGACTGTTTTGGATTGAACTCACACATTGTCGTGACGTGAGAGGGATTTCGACCATTTATTTTTTGAAGAACGAGCACTTGCATAGTTGGATTGTCGGCGTTCGAAGAATTGAGCGCAACTTTTGCACAGGGTGTCCGTTCTGGGCCCATAAGTACTTTTCGGAAATGTAGCGACCGTTTTGGATTGAACTCACGGCATCGTCATGATGTAAGAGAGATTTCAGGTGTTTGTTTTATGAAGAACGAGCACTTGCATATTTAGATTATCGGCGTTCGAAGAATTGAGAGTATCTTTTGTACACGATGTCCGTTTTGGGCCCATAAGTACTTTTCGAAAATGTAACGACCATTTTGGATTGAACTCACAGCTTTACCATGACGTTTGAGGGATTTCGGGGGTTTTTTTTTAGAAAACGAGCACTTGCATATTTGGATTGTTGGCGTTCGAAGAATTGAGCGTAACTTTTGCACGCGGTGTTCCTTTTGGGCCCACAAGTGCTTTTCGGAAATGTAGCGACCGTTTTGGATTAAACTCACGGAATCGTCGTGACATAAGAGGGATTTCGACCGTTTGTTTTTTGAAGAACGAGCACTAGCATATTTGGATTGTCGACGTTCAAAGAATTGAGCGCAACTTTTGTACACGGTGTCCATTCTGGGCCCATAAGTACTTTTCTAAAATATAGCGACCGTTTTGGATTGAACTCACCACTTCGTCGTGATGTATGATGGATTTCAAGCATTGTTCTTTCGAAAAACAAGCACTTGCATATTTGGATTGTCGGCGTTCGAAGAATTGAGCGTAACTTTTGCATACAATTTTCGTTTTGGGCCCATAAGTACTTTTCGAAAATGTAGCGGCCATTTTGGATTGAACTCACGGCATCGTCATGATGTAAGAGGGCTTTTGATCATTTATTTTTCGAAGAACGAGCACTTGTATATTTGGATTGTTGGCATTCGAAGAATTGAGTGTATATTTTGCACGCGGTTTCTGTTTTGGGCCCATAAATACATTTCAGAAATGTAGCGACCGTTTTGGATTGAACTCATGTATCGTCGTGATGTAGGAGGGATATCGACCATTTCTTTTTCGAGGAACGAGTACTTGCATATTTAGATTGTTGGCGTTCGAGGAATTGACTGTAACTTTTGTACACGGTGTTCGTCTTGGGCCCGTAAGTACTTTTTGAAAATTTAACGACCGTTTTTGATTGAACTCACGATGCCGTCGTGACGTAAGAGGGATTTCAGGTGTTTGTTTTTTGAAGAACGAGCATTTGCATATTTGTATTATCGGCGTTCGAAGAATTGAGCGTAACTTTTGCACACGGTGTCCGTTTTGGGCACATAAGTACTTTTCAGAAATGTAGCGACCGGTTTGGATTGAACTCATCGCTTTGCCATGATGTATGAGGGATTTTTGGCATTTTTCTTTTGAAGAACGAGCACTTGCATATTTAGATTGTTGGCGTTCGAAGAATTGAGCGTAAGTTTTGCACACGGTTTTTGTTTTGGGCCCATAAGTACTTTTCAAAAATGTAGCGACCGTTTTGGATTGAACTCATGGCATCATCTTGATGTAAGAGGGATTTCGGCCGTTTGTTTTTTGAAGAATGAGCACTTGCATATTTGGATTGTCGGCGTTCGAAGAATTGAGTGTAACTTTTGCACACGGTGTCCGTTTTGGGCCCATAAGTACTTTTCAGAAATGTAGCGACCGTTTTGGATTGAATTCACCACTTTGTCATGATGTATGAGAAATTTTGGGCATTTTTCTTTCAAAGAACGAGCACTTGCATATTTGGATTGTCGGCGTTCGAAGAATTGAGTGTGAGTTTTGTACACGGTTTTTGTTTGGGGCCCATAAGTGCTTTTCGGAAATGTAGAGACCGTTTTGGATTGAACTCACGGCATCGTCGTGACATAAGAGGGATTTTGGCCATTTGTTTTTTGAAGAACGAGCACTTGCATATTTGGATTGTCGGCGTTCGAAGAATTAAGCGTAACTTTTGAACACGGTTTCCGTTTTGGGCCCATAAGTACTTTTCGAAAATGTAGCGACTGTTTTGGATTGAATTCATGGCACCATCTTGACGTAAGAGGGATTTTGACCATTTGTTTTTCGAAGAACGAGCACTTGCATATTTGGATTGTCGACGTTCGAGAAATTGAGCGTAACTTTTGCACACAGTATTCGTTTTGGGCCCATAAGTACTTTTCGTAAATGTAGCGACCGTTTTGGATTGAACTCACAGCTTTGCCGTAACGTATGAGGGATTTCGAGCATTTTTTCAAAGAAAGAGCACTTGTATATTTGGATTGTCGGCATTCGAAGAATTAAGCGTAACTTTTGCACACGATTTCCGTTTTGGGCCAATAAGCACTTTTCGGAAGTGTAGCGACCGTTTTGGATTGAAATTATGGCATCATCGCGACATAAGAGGGATTTTAGCCATTTGTTTTTAGCAGAACGAGCACTAGCATATTTGGATTGTCGGCATTCGAAGAATTGAGCGTAACTTTTGCACACGATTTCCGTTTTGGGCCCACAAGTACTTTTCAGAATTGTAACGATCATTTTGGATTGAACTCACTCATAATAATGGTGTAAGAAGGATTTTGACCGTTTGTTCTTTGAAGAGTGAGCACCTGCATAGTTGGATTGTCGGCATTCGAAGAATTGAGAACAACTTTTGCACACGGTGTCTGTTCTAGGCCCATAAGTACTTTTCAAAAACGTAGCGACCATTATGGATTGAGCTCACAGCACTGTTATGACGTAAGAGGGATTTCGACCATTTGTTTTTCGAAGAACGACCACTTGCATAGTTGGATTGTCGGCGTTCGAAGAATTGTGCTCAACTTTTGCACACAGTGTCCGTTCTGGGCCCATAAGTACTTTTCGAAAATGTAGCGACCGTTTTGGATTGAACTCATGGCACCATCGTGACATAAGAGGGATTTTGGGCATTTTTCTTTTAAAGAACGAGCACTTGCATAATTGGATTGTCGGCGTTCGAAGAATTGAGCGAAACTTTTGCACACGATTTTCGTTTTGGGCCCATAAGTACTTTTTGAAAATGTAGCGACCGTTTTAGATTGAACTCATGGCATCGTCATGACGTAAGAGGGATTTTGGCCATTTGTCTTTTGAAAAACGAGCACTTGCATATTTGGATTGTCGGCAGTCGAAGAATTGAGCGCAACTTTTGCACATGGTGTCCGTTTTGGGCCCATAAGTACTTTGTGGAAATGTAGCAACTGTTTTGGATTGGACTCACAGCTTTGCCATGACGTACGAGAGATTTCGGGCATTTTTCGAAGAACGAACACTTGCATATTTGGATTGTCGGCTTTCGAAGAATTGAGCATAACTTCTGCAAACTATTTCTGTTTTGGGCTCATAAGTAATTTTCCTAAATGTAGCGACCGTCTTGGATTAAACTCACGGCATTGTCATGATGTAAGAGGGATTTCGGCCATCTATTTTTTGAAGAACGAGCACTTGTATATTTTGATTGTCGACGTTCGAAGAAGTGAGCGTAACTTTTGCACACGGTGTCCATTTTTGGCCCGTAAGTACTTTTTGAAAATGTAGCGACCATTTTGGATTGAACTCATGGCATCATCGTGACATAAGAGGGATTTTGGCCGTTTGTTTTTTGAAGAACGAGCACTTGCATATATAGATTGTCGGCGTTCGAAGAATTGAGCGTAACTTTTGAACACAGATTCCGTTTTGGTCCCATAAGTACATTTCAGAAATGTAGCGACCATTTTGGATTGAACTCACGGCACCGTCATGAAATAAGTGGGATTTCGACCGTTTATTTTTCAAAGAACGAGCACTCGCGTATTTGAATTGTCCGCGTTCGAGCAATTGAGCGTAACTTTTGTACACGTTGTCCGTTTTGGGCCATAAGTACTTTTCGGAAATGTAGCGACCATTTTGGATTGAACTCATAGCTTTGCCATGATGTATGAGGGATTTCGTGCATTTTTTCGAAGTCTGAGCACTTGCATATTTGTATTGTCAGCGTTCGAAGAATTGAGCGTAACTTTTGCACAGGGTTTCCGTTTTGGGCCCATAAGCACTTTTAGGAAGTGTAGCGACCGTTTTAGATTGAAATCACGACATCATCATGACATAAGAGGGATTTCAACCATTTGTTTTTAGAAGAACGAGCACTTGCATATTTTGATTGTCGGCGTTCGAAGAATTGAGCATGACTTTTGTACACGGTTTTCGTTTTGGGCCCACAAGTACTTTTCAGAATTGTAGCAATCATTTTAAATTGAACTCACTCATCATCGTGACGTAAGAGGGATATTGATCATTTGTTTTTTGACGAACAAGCACTTGCATAGTAGGATTGTCGACGTTCGAAGAATTGAGCATAACTTTTGCACACGATGTCCGTTTTGGGCCCATAAGTACTTTTCGAAAATGTAGCGACTATTTTGGATTGAACTCACGACACTATCGTGACGTAAGAGGGATTTCAACCGTTTGTTTTTCGAAGAACGAGCACTTGTAAATTTGGATTGTCGACGTTTGAGGAATTGAGTGTAACTTTTGTACACAGTATCTGTTTTGGGCCCATAAGTACTTTTCGAAAATGTAGTGACCGTTTTGGATTGAACTCACAGCTTTGCTGTGACGTATGAGGGATTTTGGGCATTTTTTCGAAGAACGAGGACTTGTATATTTGGATTGTCGGCGTTCGAAGAATTGAGTGTAACTTTTGAACACGGTTTCCATTTTGGCCCATTAGTACTTTTCGAAAATATAGCGATCGTTTTGGATTGAACTGACGGTGCCGTCATGATGTAAAAGGGATTTCGACCGTTTGTTTTTCGAATAACGAGCACTTGCATATTTAGATTGTCGGCGTTCAACAATTGAGCAGAACTTTTGCACACGGTTTCAGTTTTGGGCCAATAAGTACTTTTCGGAATTGTAGCAATCATTTTTGATTGAACTCACTAATCGTCATGACATAAGAGGGATTTTGACCATTTTTTCGAAGAACGAGCACTTGCATAGTTTGATTATCGGTGTTCGAAGAATTGAGCGCAACTTTTGGACATGGTGTCCCTTTTGGGCCCTTAAGTACTTTTCAGAAATGTAGCGACTATTTTGGATTGAACTCACAGCACTGTCGTGATGTGGGAGGGATTTTGACCATTTGTTTTTTGAAGAACGAGCACTTGCATAGTTGGATGGTTGGCATTCGAAGAACTGTGCGCAACTTTTGCACACGGTGTCCGTTCTGGGCCTATAAGTACTTTTCAAAAATGTAGCGACCGTTTTGGATTGAACTCACGGCACCGTCGTGACGTAAGAGGGATTTTAGGTGTTTACGTTTTGAAGAACAAGCATTTGCATATTTGTATTGTCGACGTTCGAATAATTGAGCGTAACTTTTGAACACGGTTTTCGTTTTGGGCCCATAAGTACTTTTCGGAAATGTAGCGACCATTTTGGATTGAACTCATGGCACCGTCGAGATGTAAGAGGGATTTTGACCATTTGTTTTTCGAAGAACGAGCACTTGCATATTTGGATTGTCGGCGTTCGAGCAATTGTGCGTAACTTTTGCACATGTTATCCATTTTGGGCCCATAAGTACTTTCCGAAAATGTAGTGACCGTTTTGTATTGAACACACAGCTTTGCCATGACGCATGTGGGATTTTGGGCATTTTTCGAAGAACGAGCACTTGCATATTTGGATTGTCGGCGTTCGAAGAATTGAGCGAAACTTTTGCTCACGATTTCCGTTTTGGGCCCATAAGCACTTTTCAAAAATGTAGCGACCGTTTTGGATTGAAATCACGGCATTGTCATGATGTAAGAGGGATTTTGGTCGTTTGTTTTTAGAAGAATGAGCACTTACGTATTTGGATTGTCGACGTTCGAAGAATTGAGCGTAACTTTTGCACACAGTTTTCGTTTTGGGCCCACAAGTACTTTTCGAAATTGTAGGGATCGTTTAGGATTGAACTCACTCATCGTCGTGATGTAAGAGGGATTTTGACCATTTGTTTTTTGAAGAACGAGCACTTGCATAGTTAGATTGTCGGCGTCCGAAGAATTGAGCACAACTTTCGCACACGGTATCCGTTCGGGGCCCAAAAGTATTTTTTGAAAATGTAGCGACCATTTTGGATTGAAGTCACAGCACCGTCGTGATGTAAGATGGATTTCGACCGTTTGTTTTTCGAAGAACAAGCACTTGCATAGTTGGATTGTCGGTGTTTGAAGAATTGTCCGCAACTTTTGCACACGGTGTCCGTTCTGGGCCCATAAGTACTTTTCAGAAATGTAGCGACCATTTTGGATTGAACTCATGGCACCATCTTGATGTAAGAGGGATTTCAACCATTTGTTTCTTGAAGAAAGAGCACTTACATATTTGGATTGTCGGCGTTCGAGCAATTGAGCCTAACTTTTGCACACTGTGTCCGTTTTGGGCCCATAAGTACTTTTCGAAAATGTAGCGACTATTTTGGATGAAGTCACAGCTTTCCCATTATGTATGAGGGATTTTAGGCATTTTTTGAAGAATAAGTGCTTGCATATTTGGATTGTCGGCGTTCGAAGAATTGAGCGTAACTTTTGCACACGGTTTCCGTTTTGGGCCCATAAGCACTTTTCGAAAATGTAGCAACCATTTTGGATTGAAATCACAATATTGTCGTGACGTAGGAGGGATTTCGCCTTTTTGTTTTTAGAAGAACGATCACTTGCATATTTCAATTGTCGGTGTTCGAAGAATTGAGCGTGACTTTTGCACACGATTTCCGTTTTGGGCCCGTAAGTACTTTTCGGAATTGTAGCATTCGTTTTGGATTGAACTCACTCATTGTCGTGACGTAAGAGGGATTTTGACCATTTGTTTTTCAAAGAACGAGCACTTGCATAGTTGGATTGTCGGCGTACGAAGAATTGTGCATAACCTTTGCACACAGTGTCCGTTCTGGGCGAATAAGTACTTTTCGAAAATGTAGCGACCATTTTGGATTGAACTCACAGCGCCGTCATGATGTAAGAGGGATTTTGACCGTTTGTTTTTCAAAGAACAAGCACTTACATAGTTGGATTGTTGCTATTCGAAGAATTGGGCACAACTTTTACACACGGTGTCCGTTCTGGGCCCATAAGTAATTTTCGAAAATGTAGCGACCTTTTTGGATTGAACTCATGGCACAGTCGTGATGTAAGAGAGATTTAGGGCATTTTTCTTTTGAAGAACGAGCACTTGCGTATTTGGATTGTCAACCTTAGAAGAATTGAGCGTAACTTCTACACACGATTTTCGTTTTGGGCCCATAAGTACTTTTCAGAAATGTAGCGACCGTTTTAGATTGAACTCATGGCACTGTTGTGATGTAAGAGGGATTTCGACCGTTTGTTTTTCGAAGAACGAGGACTTGCATATTTGGATTGTTGGCGTTCGAGCAATTGAGTGTAACTTTTGCACACGGTGTCCATTTTGGCCCCATAAGTACTTTTCGAAAATGTAGCGACCGTTTTGGATTGAACTCATAGCTTTGTCGTGATGTATAAGGGATTTCGGGCATTTTTTCAAAGAACGAGCACTTGCATATTTGGATTGTCGGCATTTGAAGAATTGAGAGTAACTTTTACACACGATTTCCATTTTGGGCCCATAAGCACTTTTCGAAAATGTAGCGACCGTTTTGGATTGAAATCACGGCATCGTCGTGACATAAGAGGGATTTCGGCTTTTGGTTTTTAGAAGAACAAGCACTTGCATATTTGAATTGTCGGTGTTTGAAGAATTGAGCGTAACTTTTGCACACGGTTTCCATTTTGGTCCCGTAAGTACTTTTCAAAATTGTAGCGATCGTTTTGGATTGAACTCACTCATCGTCGTGACACAAGAGGGATTTTGACCATTTGTTTTTTGAAGAATGAGTGCTTGCATAGTTGGATTGTCGGTGTACGAAGAATTGAGCGCAACTTTTGCACATGGTGTCCGTTCTGGGCCCATAAGTACTTTTCGAAAATGTAGTGACCATTTTGGATTGAACTCACAACACCGTCGTGACGTACGAGGGATTTCGATCGTTTGTTTTTTGAAGAACGAGCACTTACATAGTTGGATTGTCACCATTCGAAGAATTGTGCGCAACTTTGTACACGGTGTCTGCTCTGGGCCCATAAGTACTTTTCGAAAATGTAGCAACCTTTTTTGGATTGAACTCACGGCACCGTCGTGATGTAAGAGGGATTTCGGGTGTTTATATTTTGATGACCTAGCATTTGCATATTTGGATTGTCGGCGTTCGAATTGTTGAGCGTAACTTTTGAACACGGTTTTCGTTTTGGGCCCATAAGTACTTTTCAAAAATGTAGCGACCGTTTTGGATTGACTCATGGCACCGTCATGATGTAAGAGGGATTTCAACCGTTTGTTTTTCGAAGAACGAGCACTTGCATATCTGGATTGTTAGCGTTCGAGCAATTGAGCGTAGCTTTTGCACACGGTGTCCGTTTTGGGCCCATAAGTACTTTTCGAAAATGTAGCGACCGTTTTGGATTGAATTCACAGCTTTGCTGTGATGTATGAGGGTTTCGGGCATTTTTTCGAAGAACGAGCACTTGCATATTTGGATTGTCGGCATTCGAAGAATTGAGCGTAACTTTTGGACACGGTTTCCGTTTTGGGCCATAAGCACTTTTCGAAAATTTAGATACCGTTTTGGATTGAACTCACGACACCGCCGTGATGTAAGAGGGATTTCGGGTTTTTATTTTTTGAAAAACTAGCATTTGCATATTTGGATTGTCGGCGTTCGAATAATTGAGCATAACTTTTGCACACGATTTTCGTTTTGGGCCCATAAGTACTTTTTGGAAATGTAGCGACCATTTTGGATTGAACACATGCATCGTCATGACGTGAGAGGGATTTCAAGCATTTTTTTCGATGAACGAGCAGTTGCATAGTTGGATTATCAGCGTTCAAAGAATTGAGCGCAACTTTCGTACACGGTGTCTGTTCTGGGCCCATAAGTACTTTTCGGAAATGTAGCGACCATTTTGGATTGAATTCACGGCACCATCATGATGTAAGAGGGATTTTGGGCATTTGTTTTTTGAAGAATGACCATTTGCATATTTGGATCGTCGCTGTTCGAAGAATTGAGCGTAACTTTTGCACACGGTGTCCGTTTTGGGCCCATAAATACATTTCGAAAATGTAGCAACAGTTTTGGATTGAACACACAGCTTTACCGTGATGTATGAGGGATTTCAGGCATTTTTTTCAAAGAATGAGCACTTGCATATTTGGATTGTCAACGTTCGAAGAATTGAGCGTAACTTTTACACACGATTTTCGTTTTAGGCCCATAAGTATTTTTCGAAAATGTAGCGACCGTTTTGGATTGAACTCAAGGCATCGTCATGATGTAAGAGGGATTTTGACCATTTGTTTTTGGAAGAACGAGCACTTGCATAGTTAGATTGTCGGCGTCCGAAGAATTGAGCCACAACTTTTGCACATGGTGTCCGTTCTGGGCCCATAAGTACTTTTCGAATATGTAGTGACCGTTTTGGATTGAACTCACCACTTTGTCGTAAGATATGAGGGATTTCAGGCATTTTTCTTTCGAAGAACGAGCCCTTGCATATTTGGATTGTAGGCGTTCGAAGAATTGAGAGTAACTTTTGCACACGATTTCCATTTTGGGCCCATAAGTACTTTTCGTAAATGTAGCGACCATTTTTGATTGAACTCATGGCATCGTCGTGATGTAAGAGGGATTTCGACCATTTGTTTTTTGAAGAATGAGCACTTGCATATTTGGATTGTCGGTATTCGAGAAATTGAGCGTAACTTTTGAACACGGTGTTCGTTTTGGGCCCATAAGTACTTTTCAAAAATGTAGCGACCATTTTGGATTGAACTCACTGCTTTGCCGTGACGTATGAGGGATTTCGAGCATTTTTTCGAAGGATGAGCACTTGGATATTTGGATTGTCGACGTTCGAAGAATTGAGCATAAGTTTTTCACACGGTGTCCGTTTTGGGCCCATAAGTACTTTTCGAAAATGTAGCGACCGTTTTGGATTGAACACACGGCACCGTCATGATGTAAGAGGGATTTCGACCGTCTATTTTTTGAAGAACGAGCATTTGCATATTTGGATTGTTGGCGTTCGAGGAATTGAGCGTAACGTTTGCACACGGTGTTCATTTTGGGCCCATAAGTACTTTTTGGAAATGTAGCGAACGTTTTGGATTGAACTCAGGGCACTATCGTGATGTAAGAGGGATTTTGGGCATTTGTTTTTCGATGAATGACCATTTGCATATTTGGATCATCGGCCTTCGAAGATTTGAGCGTGAACTTTTATACACGGTGTCCGTTCTGGGCCAATAAGTACTTTTCGAATATGTAGCGACCGTTTCGGATTGAACTCAGCACTTTGTCGTGATGTATGAGGGATTTCAGGCATTTTTCTTTCGGAGAACGAGAACTTGCATATTTGGATTGTCGGCATTCAAAGAATTGAGCATAACTTTTGCACACGGTTTGCGTTTGGGCCCATAAGTACTTTTTGAAAATGTAGCGACCATTTTGGATTGAACTCCCGACATCGTTGTGTCGTAAGAGGGATTTCGACCATTTGTTTTTCGAAGAATGAGCACTTGCATAATTGGATTGTCAGAGTTCGAGGAATTGAGCATAACTTTTGCACACGGTATCCGTTTTGGCCCATAAGTACCTTTCGGAAATGTAGCGACCATTTTGGATTGAACTCACCGCTTTGCCATGATGTATGAATGATTTTGGGCATTTTTTTGAAGAACGAGCATTTGCATATTTGGATTGTCGGCGTTCGAATAATTGAGCGTAACTTTTGCACACGGTTTCCATTTTGGGCCCATAAGTACTTTTTGGAAATGTAGCGACCTTTTTGGATTGAACACATGCATCGTCGTGACATAAGAGAGATTTTACCCGTTTGTTTTTCGAAGAATGAGCACTTGCAAAGTTAGATTGTCGGCCTTTGAAGAATTGAGCACAACTTTTACACACGGTGTCCGTTCTGAGCCCATAAGTACTTTTCGAAAATGTAGCGACCATTTTGGATTGAACTCACGGCACCGTCGTGATGGAAGAGGGATTTTAGGTGTTTATTTTTTGAAGAACTAGCATTTACATATTTGGATTGTCAGCGTTCGAATAATTGAGCGTAACTTTTGCACACTATTTTCGTTTTGGGCCTTTAAGTACGTTTCGAAAATGTAGCAATTATTTTGGATTGAACTTACGGCACCGTCATGACGTAAGAGGGATTTCAACCATTTTTTTCGAAGAACGAGCACTTGGATATTTGGATTGTCGGCGTTTGAGGAATTGAGCATAACTTTTGCACACGGTGTCCGTTTCGGGCCCATAAGTACGTTTCGAAAATGTAGCGACCATTTTGGATTGAACTCACGGCACCATCGTGACATAAGAGGGATTTCGACCATTTCTTTTTCGAAGAACGAGCACTTACATATTTGGATTGTCAACTTTTGAGGAATTAAGCGCAACTTTTGCCCACAGTGTCCGTTTTGGGCCCATAAGTACTTTTTGGAAATGTAGCGACCGTTTTGGATTGAACTCACAGCACCATCGTGACATAAGAGGGATTTCAGGTGTTTATTTTTGAAGAACTAGCATTTGCATATTTGGATTGTCGGCGTTCGAATAATTGAGCGTAACCTTTGAATACGGTTTCCGTTTTGGGCCCATAAGTACTTTTTGGAAATATGGTGACCATTTTGGATTGAACACACGCATCATCGTGACGTAAGAGGGATTTCGACCGTTTGTTTTTCGAAGAATGAGTACTTGCAAAGTTGGATTGTCGGCGTTTAAAGAATTGAGCTCAACTTTTGCACACGGTGTCCGTTCTGGGCCGATAAGTAATTTTCGGAAATGTAGAGTCCATTTTGGATTGAACTCACGGCACCATCGTGATGTAAGAAGGATTTCAACCGTTTGTTTTTCGAAGAACGAGCACTTGCATAATTGGATTGTCGGCGTTCGAGAAATTGAGCGTAACTTTTGCACACGGTGGTCGTTTTGGGCCCATAAGCACTTTTCGAAAATGTAGTGACCGTTTTGGATTGAACTCACAGCTTTGCCGTGATGAATGAGGGATTTCAGGCATTTTTTTGAGGAACGAGCACTTGCATATTTGGATTGTCAGCGTTCAAAGAATTGAGCGTAACTTTTGCACACGGTATCCATTTTGGGCCCATAAATACTTTTTGGAAATGTAGCGATAGTTTTGGGTTGAACTCACATCTTTACCTTGACATATGAGGGATTTTAGGCATTTTTTTCGAAGAACGAGCACTTACATATTTGGATTGTCGACGTTCAAAGAATTGAGCGTAACTTTTGCACACGGTTTCCGTTTTTGGCCCATAAGTACTTTTCGAAAATGTAGCGACCGTTTTGGATTGAACTCAAGGCATCGTCGTGATGTAAGAGGGATTTCGATTGTTTGTTTTTCGAAGAACGAGCACTTGCACAGTTAGATTGTCGACGTTTGAAGAATTGAGCGCCAACTTTTGCACATCGTGTCCATTCTGGGCCCATAAGTACTTTTCGAATATGTAGCGATCGTTTTGGATTGAACTCACTGCTTTATCATGACGTATGAGGGATTTCGATCAATTTTCTTTCAAAGAATGAGCACTTGCATATTTGGATTGTCGGCGTTCAAAGAATTGAACGTAACTTTTGCACACGGTGTTCGTTTTGAGCCCATAAGTACTTTTCAGAAATGTAGCAACGGTTTTGAATTGAACTCACGGCATCATCGTGATGTAACAGGGATTTTGGCTGTTTGTTTTTTGAAGAACAAGCACTTGTATATTTGGATTGTCGGTGTTCGAAGAATTGAGCATAACTTTTGTACACGGTTTTCATTTTGGGCCCTTAAGTACTTTTCGGAAATGTGGCAATCGTTTTGGAATTAACTCATAGCTTTATCGTGACGTATGAGGGATTTCGGGCATTTTTTTTGAAGAACGAGCACTTGCATATTTGGACTGTCGGCGTTCGAAGAATTGAGTGTAACTTTTACACACAGTTTCCGTTTTGGGCCCATAAGTACTTTTCGTAAATGTAGCGATCGTTTTGGATTGAACCCATGGCATCGTCGTGACGTAGGAGGGATTTTGACTTTTTGTTTTTTGAAGAATGAGCACTTGTACATTTGGATTGTCGGCATTCGAGGAATTGAGAGTAATTTTGGACACGGTGCCCATTCTGGGCCCATAAGTACTTTTCGAATATGTAGCGACCATTTTGGATTGAACTCACTGCTTTGTCATGACATATGAGGGATTTCGGGCTTTTTTCTTTCGAAGAACAAGCACTTGCATATTTGGATTGTTGGCATTCGAAGAATTGAGCGTAACTTTTGCACACAATTTTCGTTTGGGCCCATTAGTACTTTTCAAAAATGTAGCGACCGTTTTAGATTGAACTCATGGCATCATCGCGACGTAAGAGGGATTTCGACCATTTTTTTTTGAAGAACGAGCACTTGCATAATTGGATTGTTGGCGTTCGAGGAATTGAGCCTAACTTTTGCACAAGGCGTCCGTTTTGGGCCCATAGGTACTTTTTGGAAATGTAGCGAACGTTTTAGATTGAACTCATGGCACCATCGTGATGTAAGAGGGATTTTAGGCATTTTTTTTAAGAACGACCATTTGCATATTTGGATCGTCGGCGTTCGAAGAATTGAGCATAACTTTTGCACACGGTGTCCGTTTTGGGCCCATAAATACTTTTCAGAAATGTAGCGGCAATTTTAGATTGAACTCACAGCTTTATCATGATGTATGAGGGATTTTGGGCATTTTTTTGGAAGAACGAGCACTTGCATATTTGGATTGTCGACGTTCGAAGAATTTAGTGTAACTTTTACACACGGTTTCCATTTTTTGCCCATAAGTACTTTTCGAAAATATAGCGACCATTTTGGATTGAACTCACGACATCATCGTGACGTAAGAGGGATTTGGACCATTTGTTTTTCGAAGAACGAGCACTTGCATAGTTAGATTGTCGGCGTTTGAAGAATTGAGCGCCAACTTTTACACATGGTGTCTGTTATGGTCCCATAAGTACTTTTCGAATATGTAGCGACCGTTTTGGATTGAACTCACCGCTTTGTCATGACATATGAGGGATTTTGGGCATTTTTCTTTTGAAGAACGAGCACTTGCATATTTGGATTGTCGGCGTTCGAAGAATTGAGCGTAATTTTTGCACACGGTTTCCGTTTAGGCCCATAAGTACTTTTCGAAAATGTAGCGACCGTTTTGGATTGAACTCACGGTATCATCATGACGTAAGAGAGATTTCGACCATTTATTTTTCGAAGAACGGACACTTGCATAATTGAATTGTCGGCGTTCGAGGAATTGAGCATAACTTTTGGACACGGTGTCCGTTTTGGGCCCATAAGTACTTTTCGAAAATGTAGCCACCATTTTGGATTGAAATCACAGCTTTGCCATGATGTGTGAGGGATTTTGGGGGTATTTTTTGAAGAACGAGCACTTGGATATTTGGATTGTCGGCATTCAAAGAATTGAGCAAAACTTTTGCACACGGTGTCCGTTTTGGGCCCATAAGTACTTTTCAGAAATGTACCTACAGTTTCGGATTGAACTCATAGCTTTACTATGATGTATTAGGGATTTTGGTCATTTTCTCGATGAACGAGCACTTGCATATTTGGATTGTCAGCGTTCGAAGAATTGAGCATAACTTTTGCACACGATGTCCGTCTTGGGCCCATAAGTACTTTTGGAAAATGTAGCGACCATTTTGGATTGAACTCACCGCTTTGCCATGATGTATGAGGGATTTGAGGCATTTTTCATTCGAAGAACGAGCACTTGCATATTTGAATTGTCAGCGTTCGAAGAATCAAGCGTAACTTTTGCACACAGTGTCCATTTTAGGACCATAAGTACTTTTCAAAAATGTAGCGACCATTTTGGATTGAACTCACTGCTTTGCCATGACATACGAGGGATTTCGAGCATTTTTTTAAGAACGAGCACTTGCATATTTGGATTGTCGGCATTCGAAGAAGTGAGCGTAACTTTTGCGCACAGTGTCTGTTTTGGGTCCATAAGTACTTTTCAAAAATGTGGCGACCATTTTGGATTGAACTCATGGAATTGTCGTGACGTAAGAAGGATTTTGGCCGTTTTTTTTTTAAGAATGAGTACTTGTATATTTGGATTGTCGGCGTTCAAAGAATTGAGATTAACTTTTGAACATGGTTTCCATTTTGGGCCCATAAGTAATTTTCGAAAATATAGCGACCATTTTGGATTGAACTCATGGCACTGTCATGACGTAAGAGGGATGTCGACCATTTGTTTTTCGAAGAACGAGCACTTGCATAATTGGATTGTCGACGTTCGAAGAATTGAGCGCAACTTTTGCACACGGTGTCCGTTCTGGGCCCATAAGTACTTTTCGGAAATTTAGCGACCATTTTGGATTGAACTCACAGCTTTGCCGTGATGTATGAGGGATTTAGAGTGTTTTTCTTTTGAAGAACGAGCACTTGCATATTTGGATTGTCGGCTTTTGAAAAATTGAGGGTAACTTTTGCACACGGTTTCAATTTTGGGCTCATAAGTACTTTTCTTAAAGGTAGGGACCATTTTAGATTAAACTCACAGCATCATCGTGACGTATGAGGGATTTTGACCGTTTGCTTTTTGAAGAACGAGCACTTGCATATTTGGATTGTCGACGTTCGAAGAAGTGAGTGTAACTTTTGCACACGGTGTTCATTTTGGGCCCATAAGTACTTTTCAGAAATGTAGCGACCATTTTGGATTGAACTCATGGCATCGTCATGATGTAAGAAGGATTTCAGCCATTTGTTTTTTGAAGAACGGGCACTTGCATATTTGGATTGTCGGCGTTCGAAGAATTGAGCGTAACTTTTGAACACGGTTTCCATTTTGGGCCCATAAGTACTTTTCAAAAATGTAGCGACCATTTTGGATTGAACTTATGGCACCATCATGACGTAAGAGGGATTTCGACCGATTATTTTTCGAAGAACGAGCACTTGCATATTTGGATTGTCGGTGAATTGTGCGTAACTTTTACACACGGTGTCCGTTCTGGGCCCATAAGTACTTTTAGGAAATGTAGCGACCGTTTTGGATTGAACTCACAGCTTTGCCATGATGTATGAGGGATTTCGGGTGTTTTTCTTTCGAAGAACGAGCACTTGTATATTTGGATTGTCGGCGTTCGAAGAATTGAGTGTAACTTTTGCACACGATTTGCGTTTTGGGCTCATAAGTACTTTTCAAAAATGTAGCGACCATTTTGGATTGAACTCACACATCAACATGATGTAAGAGGGATATCAACCTTTTTTTTCGAAGAATGAACACTTGCATATTTGGATTGTCGACGTTTGAAGAATTGAGCGTAACTTTTGCACACGGTTTCCGTTTTGGGCCCATAAGTACTTTTCAAAAATGTAACGACTGTTTTGGATTGAACTCACCGCATCTTCATGACGTAAGATGGATTTTGGCCCTTTTCTTTTGAAGAACGGGCACTTGTATATTTGGATTGTCGGTGTTCGAAGAATTGAGCGTAACTTTTACACACAGTTTCCGTTTTGGGCCCGTATGTACTTTTTGAAAATGTAGCGACCGTTTTGGACTGAACCCATGCAATGTCGTGACGTAAGAGGGATATCGACCATTTGTTTTTCGAAGAATTGAGGGTAACTTTTGCACACGGTGTCCGTTTTGGGCCCATAAGTACTTTTCAAAAATGTAGCGTCCATTTTGGATTGAACTCACTACTTTGCCGTGACGTATGAGGGAATTCGGGTGTTTTTCTTTCGAAGAAGGAGCACTTGCATATTTGAATTGTCGGCGTTCGAAGAATTGAGTGGAACTTTTACACACGGTGTTCATTTTGGGTCCATAACTACTTTTTGGAAATATAGCGATCATTTTGGATTGAACTCATGCATTGCCATGATATAAGAGGGATATCAACCATTTCATTTTTGAAGAATGAGCACTTGCATAATTGGATTGTCTATGGTCGAAGAATTGAGAGTAAATTTTGCACACAGTGTTCGTTTTGGGCCCATAAGGGCTTTTTGGAAATGCAGCGACTATTTTGGATTGAATTCATAGCTTTACCGTGACGTATGAGGGATTTTGGGCCTTTTTTTTGATGAATGAGCACTTGCATATTTGGATTGTCAGCATTCGAAGAATTGAGCGTAACTTTTGCACATGGTGTTCATTTTGAGCCCATAAGTACTTTTCAGAAATGTAGCGACTGTTTTGGATTGAACTCACGGCATCGTCATGACATAAGAGGGAATTTGACCATTTGTTTTTCAAAGAATGAGCACTTGCATATTTGGATTGTCGACGTTCGAAGAATTGAGCGTAGTTTTTGCACACGGTGTCCGTTCTGGGCCCATAAGTACTTTTCTGAAATGTAGCAACCGTTTTGGATTGAACTCATGCATCCTTGTGACATAAGAGGGATATTAACCTTTTGTTTTTCGAAGAATGAGCACTTGCATATTTGGATTGTCCGTGTTCGAAGAATTGAGCGTAACTTTTACACACTGTGTTCGTTTTGGGCCCATAAGTACTTTTCAGAAATGCAACGACCGTTTTGGATTAAACTCACGGTATCGTCGTGATATAAGAGGGATTTTGGCCATTTGTTTTTTGAAGAACGTGCATTTGCATATTTGTATTATCAACGTTCAAAGAATTGAGCGTAAGTTTTGCACACAATTTTCGTTTGGGGCTTATAAATACTTTTTGAAAATGCAGCGACCGTTTTGGATTGAACTCAAGGCATCATCATGACGTAAGAGGGATTTTGGCTGTTTGTTTTTTGAAGAACAAGCACTTGTATATTTGGATTGTCGGCGTTCGAAGAATTGAGCGTAACTCTTGCACACGGTTTCCGTTTTGGGCCCATAAGTACTTTTCAGAAATGTAGCAACCATTTTGGATTAAACTCACGCATCATTGTGACGTTAGAGGTATATCAACCTTTTCTTTTTCGAAGAACGAGCACTTGTATATTTGGATTGTCGTCGTTCGAAAAATTGAGCGTAACTTTTGCACACGGTGTTCGTTTTGGGCCCATAATTACTTTTCGGTAATGTAGCGACCGTTTTGGATTGAACTCACAGCATCATCTTGACATAAGAGGGATTTCAACCATTTGTTTTTCGAAGAATGAGCACTTGCATATTTGGACTGTCGACGTTCGAAGAATTGAGTACAACTTTTGCACACGGTGTCCGTTCTGGGCCCATAAGTACTTTTCGAAAATGTAGCGACCGTTTTGGATTGAACTCACCGCTTTGCTGTGACGTGCGAGGGATTTCAGGCATTTTTCTTTCGAAGAATGAGCACTTGCATATTTGGATTGTCGACGTTTGAAGAATTGAGCGTAACTTTTGCACACGATTTTCGATTCGGGCCCATAAGTACTTTTTGGAAATGTAGCGACCGTTTTGGATTGAACTCATGATATCATCATGACGTAAGAGGAATTTCAGCCATTTGTTTTTTTAAGAACGAGCACTTGCATATTTGGATTGTCGGCATTCGAAGAATTGAGCGCAACTTTTGAACACGGTGTCCGTTCTCGGCCCATAAGTACTTTTCGAAAATGTAGCGACTGTTTTGGATTGAACTCACCACTTTGCCATTACGTATGAGGGATTTCGATCATTTTTCTTTCGTAGAACGAGCACTTGCATATTTGAATTGTCGACGTTCGAAGAATTGAACGTAACTTTTGCACACGGTGTTTGTTTTGGGCCCATAAGTACTTTTCAGAAATGTAGCAACAGTTTTGGATTGAACTTACGGCATCGTCGTGACGTAATAGGGATTTTGGCCATTTGTTTTTTGAAGAACAAGCACTTTTATATTTGGATTGTCGGCGTTCGAAGAATTGAGCATAACATTTGTACACGGTTTCTATTTTGGGCCCATAAGTACTTTTCGAAAATGTAACAATCGTTTTGGAATTAACTCACAGCTTTACCATGACGTATGAGGGATTTCGAGTGTTTTTTTCGAAGAACGAGCACTTGCATATTTGGATTGTCGGCGTTCGAAAAATTGAGTGCAACTTTTGCACACGGTGTCTGTTCTGGGCCCATAAGTACTTTTCAAAAATGTAACGACGGTTTTGGATTGAACTCACCGCTTTGTTGTGACGTACGAGTGATTTCGGGAAGTTTTTTCGGAGAACGAGAACTTGTATATTTAGATTGTCGGCGTTCGAAGAATTGAGCGTAACTTTTGCACATGGTTTTCGTTTTCGGCCCATAAGCTCTTTTCGAAAATGTAGCGGCCATTTTGTATTGAACTAACGCATCATCGTGATGTAAGAGGGATATTGACCTTTTGTTTTTCGAAGAACGAGCATTTGCATATTTGGATGGTCGGCGTTCGAATAATTGAGTGTAACTTTTGCACACGGTGTCCGTTTTGGGCCCATAAGCACTTTTCAAAAATGTAGCAACTGTTTTGGATTGAACTTACCGCTTTGCCATGATGTGTGAGGGATTTTTGGCATTTCTCTTTCGAAGAATGAGCACTTGCATATTTGGATTGTCGGTGTTCAAAGAATTGAGTATAACTTTTGCACATGGTTATCGATTTGGGCCCAAAAGTACTTTTCAGAAATGTAGCAACCGTTTTGGATTGAACTCACGGCATCGTTGTGACGTAAGTGGGATTTCAGCTGTTTGTTTTTTGAAGAACGAGCACTTGTATATTTGGATTGTCGGCGTTCGAAGAATTGAGCGTAACTTTTGCACATGGTTTCCGTTTTGGGCCCAAAAGTACTTTTCGAAAATGTAGCTACCGTTTTTGAATGAAATCACGCATCGTTGTGACGTAAGAGGGTTATCGACTGTTTGTTTTTCTAAGAACGAGCACTTGCATATTTTGATTGTCGACGTTCGAAGAATTGAGCGTAACTTTTGCACGCGGTGTCCGTTTTGGGCCCATTAGTACTTTTCGAAAATGTAGCGACCATTTTGGCTTGAACTCACCGCTTTGCTGTGACGTATGAGGGATTTCGGGCATTTTTCTTTCGAAGAACGAGCACTTGCATATTTTAATTGTCGGCGTTTGAAGAATTGAGCGTAACTTTTGCACACGGTGTTCGTTTTGGGCCCATAAGTACTTTTCAGAAATGTAGCGACCGTTTTGGATTGAACTCATGCATCGTCGTGATGTAAGAGGGATATTGACCGTTTGTTTTTCGAAGAACGAGCACTTGCATTTTTAGATGGTCGGCGTTCGAAGAATAGAGCGTAACTTTTGCACACGGTGTCCGTTTTGGGCCCATAAGTACTTTTCGAAAATGTAGCGACTGTTTTGGATTGAACACACCGCTTTGCCATGATGTGTGAGGGATTTCTGGCATTTCTCTTTCGAAGAATGAGCACTTGCATATTTGGATTGTCGGTGTTCAAAGAATTGAGTATAACTTTTGCACATGGTTTTCGATTTGGGCCCAAAAGTACTCTTCAGAAATGTAGCAACCATTTTGGATTGAACTCACGGCATCATTGTGACGTAAGTGGGATTTCGACCGTTTGTTTTTTGAAGAACGATCGCTTGTATATTTGGATTGTCGGCGTTCGAAGAATTGAGCATAACTTTTGCACATGGTTTCCGTTTTGGGCCCAAAAGTACTTTTCAAAAATGTAGCTACCGTTTTTGAATGAAATCACGCATCGTTGTGACGTAAGAGGGTTATCGATTGTTTGTTTTTCTAAGAACGAGCACTTGCATATTTTGATTGTCGACGTTCGAAGAATTGAGCATAACTTTTGCACACGGTGTCCGTTTTGGGCCCATTAGTACTTTTCGAAAATGTAGCGACCGTTTTGGGTTGAAATCATCGCTTTGCCGTGACGTATGGCGGATTTCGGGCATTTTTCTTTCGAAGAACGAGCACTTGCATATTTTAATTGTCGGCGTTCGAAGATTTGAGCGTAACGTTTGCACACGGTGTTCGTTTTGGGCCCATAAGTACTTTTCAGAAATGTAGCGACCGTTTTGGATTGAACTCATGCATCGTCGTGATGTAAGAGGGATATTGACCATTTGTTTTTTGAAGAACGAGCACTTGCATTTTTGGATTGTTGGAGTTCGAAGAATTGAGCGTAACTTTTGCACACGTTGTCCGTTTTGGGCCCATAAGTACTTTTCAGAAATGTAGTGACCGTTTTGGATTGAACTCACAGCTTTACCATAACATATGAGGAATTTCGGATGTTTCTTTTGAAGAATGAGCACTTACATATTTGGATTGCCGGCATTAGAAGAATTGAGCATAACTTTTGCACACAGTGTTCTTTTTGGGCCCATAAGTACTTTTCGAAAATGTAGCGACCGTTTTAGATTGAACTCATGGCATCGTCATGACGCAAGAAGGATTTTGACCATTTTTTTTTTGAAGAACGAGCACTTGCATATTTGGATTGTCGGCGTTCAAAGAATTGAGCGTAACTTTTGCACACGGTGTCCATTCTTGGCCCATAAGTACTTTTCGAAAATGTCGCGACCATTTTGGATTGAACTCACCGCTTTTCCTTGACGTATGAGGGATTTCCAACATTTTTCTTTTGAAGAACGAGTACTTACATATTTGAATTGTCAGCGTTCGAAGAATTGAGCGTAACGTTTGCACACGGTGTTCGTTTTGGGTCCATACGTACTTTTCATAAATGTAGTAATCGTTTTGGATTGAAATCATGCATCATCGTGACGTAAGAGGGATATCAACCGTTTGATTTCAAAGAACGAGCACTTGCATAATTGGATTGTCGACGTTCGAAGAATTGGGCGCAACTTTTGCACACGGTGTCCATTCTGGGCCCATAAGTACTTTTCGAAAATGTAGCGACAGTTTTGGATAGAACTCATCGCTTTGCTGTGACGTATGAGGGATTTTGGGCATTTTCCTTTCGAAGAACGGGCACTTGCATATTCGGATTTTCGGCGTTCAAAGAATTGAGCGTAACTTTTGCACACGGTTTCCATTTTTGGCCAATAAGTACTTTTCGAAAATGTAGCGATCGTTTTGGATTGAACTCACCACATCTTCATGACGTAAGAGGGATTTCGACCGTTTGTTTTTTGAAGAACGAGCACTTGTATATTTGAATTGTCGGCGTTCAAAGAATTAAGCGTAACTTTTGCACACGTTTTCCGTTTTTGGCCCATAAGTACTTTTCGGAAATGTAGCGACCATTTTTTATTTAACTCACACAGCGTCGTGACGTAAGAGGGATATCGACTATTTGTTTTTCGAAGAACGAGCACTTGCATATTTGGATTGTCGATGTTCGAAGAATTAAGCGTAACTTTTGCACACGGTGTCCGTTTTGGGCCCATAAGTACTTTTCAAAAATGTAGCGACAATTTTGGATTGAACTCACCACTTTGTCGTGACATATGAGGGATTTGGGCATTTTTCTTTCGAAGAACGAGCACTTGCATACTTGAATTGTCGGCGTTCGAGGAATTGAGCGTAACTTTTGCACACGGCATCCGTTTTGGGCCCATAAGTACTTTTCAAAAATTTAGCGACCGTTTTGGATTGAACTCATAGCTTTACCGTGATGTATGAGGGATTTTGGGCTTTTTTTTTAAGAACGAGCATTTGCATATTTGGATTGTCGGCGTTCGAAGAATTGAGTGTAACTTTTGCACACAGTGTTCGTTTTGGGCCCATATGTACTTTTCGAAAATGTAGCGACCATTTTGGATTGAACTCATGGTATCGTCGTGGTGTAAGAGGGATTTTGACCGTTTGTTTTTCGAAGAACGCGCACTTGCATATTTGGATTGTCGGCGTTCGAAGAATTTAGCGCAACTTTTGAACACGGCGTCCGTTCTGGGCCCATAAGTACTTTTCGAAAATGTAGAGACCATTTTGGATTGAACTCACGCTTTACCATGATGTATGAGGGATTTTCGACATTTTTCTTTCGAAGAACGAGCAGTTGTATATTTTAATTGTCGACGTTCGAAGAATTGAGCGTAACTTTTGCACACGGTGTTCGTTTTAGGTCCATAAGTACATTTCGAAAATGTAGCAACCGTTTTGGGTTGAACTCACCACTTTATTGTGACGCATGAGGGATTTCGGGCATTTTTCTTTCGAAGAATGAGCACTTGCATATTCAAATTGTCGGCGTTCGAAGAATTGAGCGTAATTTTTGCACACAGTTTCCATTTTGGGCCCATAAGTACTTTTCGAAAATGTAGGGACAATTTTGGATTGAACTCATGGCATCATCGTGATGCAAGAGGGATTTTAGCAGTTTGTTTTTTGAAGAACGAGCACTTGTATATTTGGATTGTCAACGTTCGAAGAATTAAGTGTAACTTTTGCACACGGTTTCTGTTTTGGGCCCATAAGTACTTTTCAAAAATGTAGCGACCATTTTGGATTGTACTCATGCAACGTCGTGATGTAAGAGGGATATCAACCATTTTTTTCGAAGAACGAGCACTTGCATATTCGGATTGTCGACGTTCGAAGAATTGAGCACAACCTTTGCACACGGTGTTCGTTTTGGGCCCATAAGTACTTTTCAAAAATATAGCGATCGTTTTGGATTGAACTCACCACTTTGCCATGACGTATGAGGGATTTTGGGCATTTTTCTTTCGAAGAACAAGCACTTGCATATTTGAATTGTCGGCGTTCGAAGAATTGAGCGTAACTTTTGCACACGGAGTTCATTTCGGGCCCATAAGTACTTTTCGAAAATGTAGCGACCATTTTGGATTGAACTCACGCATCGTCGTGACGTAAGAGGGATATCGACCATTTGTTTTTTGAAGAACGAGCCCTTGCATATTTGGATTGTCTTTGTTCGAAGAATTGAGCGTAACTTTTGTACACGGTGTTTGTTTTGAGCCCATAAGTACATTTCAGAAATGTAGCGACCGTTTTGGATTGAACTCATATCCTGACCGTGACGTATGAGGGATTTTTGGCCTTTTTTTTGAAGAAGGAGCACTTGTATACTTGGATTGTCGGCGTTTAAAGAATTGAGCATAACTTTTGCACACAATGTTCATTTTGGGCCCATAAGTACTTTTCGAAAATATAGCGACCGTTTTGGATTGAACTCATGGCATCGTCGTGATGTATTGTTTTTTGAAGAACGAGCACTTGCATATTTGGATTGTCGATGTTCAAATAATTGAGCACAACTTTTGCACACGGTATCCGTTCTGGGCCCGTAAGTACTTTTCGAAAATGTGGCGATCATTTTGGATTGAACTCACCGCTTTACCATGACGTATGAGGCATTTTGAGCATTTTTCTTTTGAAGAACGAGCACTTGCATATTTAGATTGTTGACGTTCGAAGAATTGAGTATAACTTTTGCACACGGCTTCCGTTTTGGGCCCGTAGGTACTTTTCGAAAATGCAGTGACCGTTTTGGATTGAACTCATAGCATCGTTGTGACGTAAGAGGGATTTCGGCCGTTTTGTTTTGAAGAACAAGCACTTGTATATTTGGATTGTCAGCGTTCGAAGAATTGAGTGTAACTTTTGGACACGATTTTCGTTCTGGGCCCATAAGTACTTTTCAAAAATGTAGCGACCGTTTTAGATTGAACTCATCGCTTTACCGTGTTGTATGAGGGATTTTGGGCATTTTTCTTTCGAAGAACGATCAGTTACATATTTGGATTGTCGGCGTTTGAAGAATTGAGCGTAACTTTTGCACACGGTTTCCGTTTTGGGCCCATAAGTACTTTTCAGAAATGCAGCGATCGTTTTAGATTGAACTCATGGCATCGTTGTGACGTAAGAGGGAATTCGACCATTTGTTTTTTGAAGAACAAGCACTTGTATATTCAGATTGTCGGCGTTCAAAGATTGAACGTAACTTTTGCACACGGTTTCCGTTCTGGGCCCATAAGTACTTTTTGAAAATGTAGCGACCGTTTTAGATTGAACTCACTGCTTTACTGTGACGTATGAGGGATTTTGAGCATTTTTCTTTCGAAGAACGATCACTTGCGATTGAACTCACCACTTTACCGTGACGTATGAGGGATTTCGGGCATTTTTCTTTCGAAGAATGATCACTTGCATATTTGGATTGTCGGCGTTCGAAGAATTGAGCGTAACTTTTGCACACGATTTTCGTTCTGGGCCCATAAGTACTTTTCGAAAATGTAGCGATCATTTTAAATTGAACTCACCATTTTGCCATGATGTATGATGGATTTCAGGCATTTTTCTCTCGAAGAACGAGCACTTGCATATTTGGATTGTCAGGGTTCGAAGAATTGAGCGTAACTTTTGCACACGATTTCCATTTTGGGCCCATAGGTACTTTTTGAAAATGCAGCTACCATTTTGGATTGAACTCATGGCATCGTCGTGACGTAAGAGGGATTTTAGCCATTTGTTTTTTGAAGAACAAGCACTTGTATATTTGGATTGTCGGCGTTCGAAGAATTGAGCGACACTTTTGCACACGTTTTCCATTCTGGGCCCATAATTACTTTTCGAAAATGTAGTGACCATTTTGGATTGAACTCATTGCATCGTCGTGACGTAAGAGGGATTTCGGCCGTTTATTTTTTGAAGAACGAGCACTTATATATTTGGATTGTTGGCGTTCGAAAAATTGAGCGTAACTTTTGCACACGATTTCCATTTTGGGCCCATAAGTACTTTTCGAAAACGTAGCGACCGTTTTGGATTGAACTCACGTATCATCATGACGTAAGAGGGATATCGACCATTTGTTTTTCGAAAAATGAGTACTTGCATGTTTGGATTGTCGGGGTTCGAAAAATTGAGCATAACTTTTACACACGGCGTCCGTTTTGGGCCCATAAGTACTTTTCAAAAATGTAGCGACCATTTTTGATTGAACTCACCGCTTTTTCATGATGTCTGAGGGATTTTGGGCATTTTTCCTTCGAAGAACGAGCACTTTCATATTTGCATTGTCGGCATTCGAATAATCGAGCATAACTTTTGCACACGGTGTTCGTTTGGGGCCCATAAGTACTTTTCGAAAATATAGTGACCATTTTAGATTGAACTCATGCATTTTCATGATGTAAGAGGGAGATTGACCATTTTTTTTTAAAGAACGAGCACTTGCATATCTGGATTGTCGGTGTTCGAAGAATTGAGCGGAACTTTTGTACACGGTGTTCGTTTTGGGCCCATAAGTATTTTTCGAAAATGTATCAACCGTTTTGGATTGAACTCATGGCATCTTCATGACGTAAGAGGGATTTCGACCATTTGCGTTTTGAAGAACGAGCACTTGTATATTTGGATTGTCGGCGTTCAAAGAATTGAGCGTAACTTTCGCACACGGTTTCCGTTTTGGGCCCATAAGTACTTTTCGAAAATGTAGCGACTATTTTGGATTGAACTCACGCATCATCCTGACATAAGAGGGATTTCGACCGTTTGTTTTTTGAAGAACGAGCACTTGCATATTTGGATTGTCGGCATTCGAAGAATTGAGAGTAACTTTTGCACACGGTTTCCGTTTTAAGCCCATAAGTACTTTTCGAAAATGTAGCGACCATTTTCGATTGAACTCATAGCTTTACCGTGACGTATGAGGGATTTCGGGCGTTTTTTCGAAGAACGAGCACTTGCATATTTGGATTGAAGGCGTTCGAAGAATTGAGCGTAACTTTTGCACACGGTGTTCGTTTTCGGCTCATAAGTACTTTTCAAAAATGTAGCGACCGTTTTGGATTGAACTCACGGCATCGTCGTGACGTAAGAGGGATTTTGACCATTTGTTTTTCGAGGAACGAGCACTTGCACATTTGGATTGTCGGTTTTCAAAGAATTTAGCACAATTTTTGCACACGGTGCCTGTTCTGGGCCCGCAAGTACTTTTCGAAAATGTAGTGACCATTTTGGATTGAACTCACCACTTTGCTGTGACGTATGAGGGATTTTGGGCATTTTTCATTCGAAGAACGAGCACTTGCATATTTGGATTGTCGGCGTTCAAAGAATTGAGCGTAACTTTTGCACACGGTTTCTGTTTTGGGCCCATAAGTACTTTTTGAAAATGTAGCGACTGTTTTGGTTGAACTCTCGCATCGTCATGACGTAAGAGGGATATCGACCGTTTGTTTTATGAAGAATGAGAACTTCCATACTTGAATTGTCGACGTTCAAAGAATTGAGGATAACTTTTGCACACGGTGTTCGTTTTGGGCCCATAAGTACTTTTCAAAAATTTAGCGACCATTTTGGATTGAACTCACGCATCGTCGTGACGTAAGAGGGATTTTGACCATTTGTTTTTCGAAGAACGAGTACTTGCACATTTGGATTGTCGGTGTTCGAAGAATTGAGTGCAACTTTTGCACACGGTGTCTGTTCTGGGACCATAAGTACTTTTCAAAAATGTAGCGACCATTTTGGATTAAACTCACCACTTTGCCATGACATATGAGGGATTTCGGGCATTTTTCATTCAAAGAACGAGCACTTGCATATATTTGGATTGTCGGCGTTCGAAGAATTGAGTGTAACTTTTGCACACGGTTTTCGTTTTGGGCCCATAAGTACTTTTCGAAAATGTAGCGATCATTTTGGATTGAACTCATGGCATCATCATGATGTAAGAGGGATTTCGGTCGTTTGTTTATTGAAGAACGAGCACTTGCATATTTGGATTGTCGGCGTTCAAAGAATTGAGCGCAACTTTTGCACACGATTTTCGTTTTGGGCCCATAAGTACTTTTCGGAAATGTAGCGATCGTTTTGGATTGAACTCACGCATCATCGTGATGTAAGTGGCATATCGACCGTCTGTTTTTCAAAGAACGAGCACTTGCATATTTGGATTGTCGAGGTTCGATGAATTGAGCATAACTTTTGCACACGGTGTCCGTTTTGGGCCCATAAGTTCTGTTCGAAAATATAGCGACCATTTTTTATTGAACTCACCACTTTGGCATGATGTATGAGGGATTTCAGGTGTTTTTCTTTCAAAGAACGAGCACTTGCATATTTGAATTGTCGGCGTTCGAAGAATTAGAGTAACTTTTGCACATGGCGTCCGTTTTGGGCCCATAAGTACTTTTCGAAAATGTAGCGACAGTTTTGGATTGAACTCATGGCTTTACCGTGACAGGGTTCGATGAATTGAGCATAACTTTTGCACACGGTGTCCGTTTTGGGCCCATAAGTTCTGTTCGAAAATATAGCGACCATTTTTTATTGAACTCGCCACTTTGGCATGATGTATGAGGGATTTCAGGTGTTTTTCTTTCAAAGAACGAGCACTTGCATATTTGAATTGTCGGCGTTCGAAGAATTAGAGTAACTTTTACACATGGCGTCCGTTTTGGGCCCATAAGTACTTTTCGAAAATGTAGCGACAGTTTTGGATTGAACTCATGGCTTTACCGTGACGTATGAGGGATTTCAGGCATTTTTTTCAAAGAACGAGCACTTGCATATTTGGATTGTCGACGTTCGAAGAATTGAGCGTAACGTTTGCACATGATATTCGTTTTGGACCCATAAGTACTTTTGAAAAATATAGCGACAGTTTTGGATTGAACTCATGGCATCGTCATGATGTGAGAGGGATTTAGACCGTTTGTTTTTTAAAGAACAAGCACTTGTATATTTGGATTGTTGGCGTTCGAAGACTTGAGCGTAACTTTTGCACACGGTTTCCGCTTTGGGTCCATAAGTACTTTTCGAAATTGTAGCTACCGTTTTGGATTGAACTCACGACATCGTCATGACGTAAGAGGGATTTCGACCATTTGTTTTTCAAAGAACGAGCACTTGCATAGTTGGATTGTCGGTGTTCGAAGAATTGAGAGCAACTTTTGCACAAGGTGTCCGTTCTGGGCCCATAAGTACTTTTCGAAAATGTAGCGAACTTTTTTGATTGAACTAACAGCTTTGCCATGACGTATGAGGGATTTCGGGCTTCTTTTCGAAGAACGAGCACTTGCATATTTGGATTGTCGACGTTCGAAGAATTGAGAGTAACTTTTGCACACGGTGTCCATTTTGGGCCCATAAGTACTTTTCGAAAATGTAACGGTAGTTTTGGATTGAACTCACAGCTTTACCATGATGTATGAGCGATTTCGAGCATTTTTTTCGAAGAACGAGCACTTGCATATTTGGATTGTCGGCGTTCAAAGAATTGAATGTAACTTTTGCACACGACGTTCGTTTTGGGCCCATATGTACTTTTCAAAAATGTAGCGACAGTTTTGAATTGAACTCACGGCATCATCGTGATGTCAGAGGGATTTTAACCATTTGTTTTTCGAAGAACGAGCACTTGCATATTTAGATTGTCAGCGTTTGAAGAATTGAGCGTAACTTTTTCACACGGTGTTCGTCTTGGGCCCATAAGTACTTTTCGAAAATGTAGCGACCATTTTGGATTGAACTCACAGCTTTGCCGTGATGTATGAGGGATTTCGAGCATTTTTTCGAAGAACGAGCACTGGCATATTTGGATTGTCGGCGCTCAAAGAATTGAGAGTAACTTTTGCACACGGTATTCGTTTTGGGCCCATAAGTACTTTTCGAAAATGTAGCGACAGTTTTGGATTGAACTCACAGCTATACCGTGACGTATGAGGGATTCTGGGCATTTTTTTTTTTGAAGAACGAGCGCTTGCATATTTGGATTGTCGGTGTTCGAAGAATTGAGCATAACTTTTGCACACGGTGTTCATTTTGGGCCCATAAGAACCTTTCGAAAATGTAGCGACAGTTCTGGATTGAACTCGTTGCATCGCCATAATGTAAGAGGGATTTCGACCGTTTGTTTTTTGAAAAACGAGCACTTGTATATTTGGATTGTCAGCGTTTGAAGAATTGAGCGTAACTTTTGCACACGGTTTTCGTTTTGGGCCCATAAGTACTTTTAAAAAATGTAGCGACCATTTTGGATTGAACTCACTACATCATCATGACGTAAGAGGGATTTTGACTAGTTGTTTTTCCAGGAACGAGCACTTGCATAGTTGGATTGTCGGCGTTCAAGGAATTGAGCGTAACTTTTGCACAAGGTGTTCGTTCTGGGCCCAAAGTACTTTTCGAAAATGTAGCGACCATTTTGGATTGAATTCACAGCTTTGCAGTGACGTATGAGGGATTTCAAGCATTTTTTCGAAGAACGAGCACTGGCATATTTGGATTGTCGGCGTTTGAAGAATTGAGAGTAATTTTTGCACACGGTGTTCATTTTGGGCCCATAAGTACTTTTCGGAAATGTAGTGACTGTTTTGGATTAAACTTATAGCTATACCGTGACGTATGAGGGAATTCGGGCTTTTTTTTAAAGAACGAGTGCTTGCATATTTGAATTGTCGGCGTTCGAAGAATTGAGAGTAACTTTTCCACACGGTGTCCATTTTGGGCCTATAAGTACGTTTCGAAAATGTAGCGACAGTTTTGGATTGAACTCATGGCATCGTCATGACGTAAGAGGGATTTTGACCATTTGTTTTTCGAAGAACAAGCACTTACATTTTTGGATTGACGGCGTTCGAAGAATTTAGAGTAACATTTGCACACGGTGTTCGTTTTGTGCCCAAAATTACTTTTTGAAAATGTAGCGACAGTTTTGGATTAAACTCACAGTTTTACCTTGACGTATGAGGGATTTCGGGCATTTTTTTCGAGCACTTGCTCATTTGGATTGTCGGCGTTCGAAGAATTGAGCGTAACTTTTGCACACGGCATTCGTTTTGGGCCCATAAGTACTTTTCAAAAATGTACCGACAGTTTTGGATTGAACTCACGGCATCATCATGACGTAAGTGGGATTTCGACCATTTATTTTTTGAAGAACGAGCACTTGTATATTTGGATTGTCGGTATTTGAAGAATTGAGCGTAACTTTTTCAAACGGTGTCTGTTCTGGGCCCATAAGTACTTTTCGAAAATGTAGCGACCATTTTGGATTGAACTCACTGCTATTCCGTGACGTATGAGGGATTTCGAGCATTTTTTTCGAAGAATGAGCACTTGTATATTTGGATTGTCGGCGTTCGAAGAATTGAGCGTAACTTTTGCACACGGTTTTCGTTTTGGGCCCATAAGTACTTTTCGAAAATGTAGCTACCATTTTGGATTGAACTCACAGCTTTACCATGACGTATGAGGGATTTTGGGCATCTTTTTCAAAGAACGAGAACTTGCATATTTGGATTGTCGGCGTTCGAAGAATTGAGCGTAACTTTTGCACACGACGTTCGTTTTGGGCCCATAAGTACTTTTAAAAAATGTAGCGACAGTTTTAGATTGAACTCACGGCATTATCATGATGTAAGAGTGATTTTGACCATTTGTTTTTTGAAGAACGAGCACTTGCATATTTGAATTGTCAGCGTTTGAAGAATTGAGCGTAACTTTTTCACACGGTGTCCGTTCTGGGCCCATAAGTACTTTTCGTAAATGTAACGACCATTTTGGATTGAACTCACAGCTTTGTCATGATGTATGACGGATTTCGGGCATTTTTTCGAAGAACGAGCACTGGCATATTTGGATTGTCGGCCCTCGAAGAATTGAGAGTAACTTTTGCACACGGTGTTCGTTTTGGGCCCAGAAGTACTTTTTGGAAATGTAACGACAGTTTTGGATTGAATTCACAGCTATATGGTGACGTATGAGGGATTTCGGGTATTTTTTTTAAAAACGAGCGCTTGCATATTTGGATTGTCGACGTTCGAAGAATTGAGCGTAACTTTTGCACACGGTGTTCGTTTTGGGCCCATAAGAACCTTTCGAAAATGTTGCGACAGTTCTGGATTGAACTCATGGCATCATCGTAACGTAAGAGGGATTTTGACCGTTTGTTTTTTGAAGAACGAGCACTTGTATATTTGAATTGTCGGCGTTCGAAGAATTGAGCGTAACTTTTGCACATGGTTTCTGTTTTAGGCCCATAAGTACTTTTCGAAAATGTAGCGACCGTTTTGGATTGACCTCACGACATCGTCGTGACGTAAGAGGGATTTCTACCATTAGTTTTTCCAGGAACGAGCACTTGCATAGTTGGATTGTCGATGTTCAAAGAATTGAGCGCAACTTTTGCACAAGGTGTCCGTTTTGGGCCCATAAGTACTTTTCAAAAATGAAGCGACCATTTTGGATTGACCTCATAGCTTTGCTGTGACGTATGAGGGATTTTGGGCATTTTTTCGAAGAACGAGCACTTGCATATTTGGATTGTCGACGTTCGAAGAATTGAGAGTAACTTTTTCACATGGTGTTCGTTTTGGGCCCATAAGTACATTTCGAAAATGTAGCGATAGTTTTGGATTGAACTCACAACATTGTCGTGACGTAAGAGGGATTTCGACCATTTGTTTTTCGAAGAACGAGAACTTGCATATTTGGATTGTCGACGTTCGAAGAATTTAGAGTAACTTTTGCACGCGGTGTTCGTTTTGTGCCCATAAGTATTTTTCGAAAATGTAGCGACAGTTTTGGAATGAACTCACAGCTTTACCATGACGTATGAGGGATTTCGGGCATTTTTTTCGAAGAACCATAAATTGACTACCCATTTAATACGTCTTTCTAAAATTTTCCAGTGACACAAGATGACAGCAACAGTAGTTGTGGAATTGTGAAATATAATGTGTTCACGATATTTTTTCTTTATTTAACTTAATCATTTAAAGTATTTTCAAATTCATGTTGCTGCTACTGTTACTTATGGACTAAGTTGATGGCGGGAAAAAGGGGTGAAGTGGGTGGGGACAATTTTACCCTTGTTTATGGAAAGAAAAAGGCATTTTTGTATTTAATTAACGAAAAAATTGACGGAATATGGACGGAAGGACGTCCAGCGCAAAGGTTGAAATGAGGGCAAAAATGCAAAAAAATGAAAGGTAGGGACGTTTTTCACAATAGACTTGAAAGGTAGGGACGTTTTGTGCCAATTACCCTTTAATTAACGGAAAAACTGACGAAATATGGACGGAAGGACGTCCAGCGCAAAGAAAGGTTGAAATGAGGACAAAAATGCCAAAAAATGAAAGGTATGGACGTTTTCCACAATAGACTTGAAAGGTAAGGACGTTTTGTGCCAATTACCCAAAAAAAAATTATTTAGTTGATGTTAACCTTTTAATTTTAGCCAAACATGCTTTTACATCTTCAAAAGTCTTATATGATTGGTTTTAAATGATATGTATTGACATATTAAATGCCAATATATTGTAGGTTACATTTTAAAGCTGATAAGAGAGAGAGAGAGAGAGAGAGAGAGAGAGAGAGTATTAAAAATTTGCACAAATATATCTAATTTGAGAAGAATGTACTACATAATTCGAAATATGTTCAAAAAATTTCAAAAACTGAACCTTACAAATCTAAAGGTAGCGGATAAAGATCATTACCACTTTGAAGTTGTCATAAGAGGAAATTTCGTGTATATGTTTTCGTATAGAGTAAAAATATATTACATTTGAGTTATTATATTTTTTATCGTAATTGTTTGGAGGTGCGAGTAAGTCCAAAATACAATCCAAAATGACCAATACACCCTTTGCTACATTCACTAATAAAGCCACACAAAACAGAAGGCAAGCCGTTGAAAGGGAAAACCTAACTTATAGGTCCCTATGTATTTGGTCCTTAACCTTCAAATTGCAGTTGAAAACTCTCTAATCTATTGGTTTCCATCCAAGCCTAGAAACGACCAAAACACAGCTTATTTTTTCATTTAATCTAAAACAAAAAGAAAAAGAAAAATTATAAAGAAAATAATAAAAGTAATTAGAGAACATCAAAATTGTTTCATCTTCTTCAATAATTCCTTCCGACCCTACCTCACTGACTTTTGGGCAATACCAATCTAAATGACAACTAGATGTCATTAAATGATAAATTCATTTGAATGTAAGATCAAACGATCAATGTTATTGGGTAAATCAAGTGTGATCATCTGGACCAGTGTTCTAGCACTACTGATACTAAATAGCATTATTCTTCTGTAATGTGATTTCAGGATATTTGGATTGATGCTTACTGGTTAATAGTCTTGATAAGAGGCCTGTATGGGCATATATCATTATGTGTGCGGCGGCTGGACTGCATTGCACCGCTCTACACGGTGGTGAAGCCAGAGCCCAGAGTGGTTGGGACTAGAGTTTGCTGCCTCCGTTTTTTGGTGAGAGAGGGTGGAGATTCTGGCCATGGATTTTTCTTCAAAATCCTTGCCCATAATCTATGGTGCTGGCAATGTACGTGAAGGGGAGGAGGGGATGACCGGAAGTAGAGTCAAGTGGATTTATTGGAAGAGAAGAAGAAACAATTTTGATGTTTTTCTAATTATATTATTCTTTTCTTTTAGTTTTGTTTTATATTAAATGGAAATAATTAAAGAGTTTGGTCGGTTTTACCCTTCTTATTTTGATCATATGATATGCGTGTGATAAAATAATGATTAATTGTAGACTTTGATGAAAACCGTCCAAAGGGACCGTTTGCGACAGCTGAGTGATAGGCAGGTGAAATATTCACCAAAATTTTAAGGTTAAGGACCATTGCACAGGGGACTATAATTTGGAGACTATTTGCATCAATTTCGAATCTAAATGACAGAGAGAAACATAAATAATGTGTGGGCCCTTCACTTCTCACGTTATGGCGTGCAAATTATAGCCTCCATCCTCTGAAGTGAATGAAACATTGGTTGTATGTATGACAACGGAACAGGTTAGGACGGCCATCCTATCCTTATCTCCTACCCTTCGAGAACTTTTAGGGGGTAGAGCAGGGATTAAATACCTCCATTTATTATCCCGTTTGATTATATTTATTTTTAAATTAATTTTTATTTATCAAACATGAATAAACAAAAAAAGATTGTGGAGGGTTCAAAGGATTTGCATAGGGATTCCCCAAAATATTTGAGGCTAAACCAAAAGGCCTTGCATATGCGAAGGACATATATAATAATAATAATATTAATAATAATAAAAAAAAAAAAAAAGTTGTTTAACTCCATTTATAGAGAAAAGTTTCGATAGGATGATCTTATATGCTTACATTGTAAGCTATTCACTCAAATAACTATGTGTGTCTTCTATCCTACTTTCTGTTAAGCTACATGGTCACATAACAACACAGGACAGTCGTATTAAATTTTATTTTACTTCATTTCTCTGTTACTTTTTACTGAATTAAATGATTAAATATTATGTCTATCTTATTTTCAATAAATTTTTATCTCAAAACTCCTGATTCTTATTTTTTTTCTCTCCTTCTACTCCTCTTTTTTGTGAACTTCCTCTTATTTATATTATTAGTATGTAGCCGAAAAATATTCTAATGAGTAAGACGAAATTTTGTGTATCAATGGCATCAATTCAGTGTTGTGTCATATTAAAATGCTACTAGCCATAGCCCAAGATTTATCTACCATGAAGAAAATTACCACAAAACAAGAATTGCTAAATTATCATGTCTCCACCAAAGATTCAATTGCAGGAAACTCTATGGATCTAAAAAACATGGGTTTTAGATTTCATTATGGTGATCAAAAAAGGAAAATGGAACCCCAAATTTTTATAACTTGGATATGAAAATAGAGAAATTCGAATTCATATTATTCATGAAAGTGAAAGTAACAAATGAATCAAACTCTAAGCCAATTACTGTAATCACAGTAATAATTATTCAAATAGATCTGTACTTTATGTTAGGTCTCGCCTTAATTCAACTTGCAAATGGAAAAAAACAATGGGGACACAAAAAATAAGGGAGTACAAATCCAACAATATGCAAAAGAAATAAGGGAAATACTATGAGATGTACACAATGGGTTACAACACCCCCCCCCCCGGCACATGGAGGGGGCCACATACAATAAAAAATAAATATCTAATTAAACAAGGATATAGTTTATGCCGTGTTTGTTTATTGTTTAAAAAAATATCCATTTCCTAATTAAAAAAGGTTAGTTTCCAGCTAAATATTAACAATTTTAATGAGTAGAGGGAAAATAGATAAAAGAGAAGAATAAAAGTAGGAGATGAGACGGGAGAGAGAGAAAAACGAATTACGAGTTTTTTTTAGATAATGACTATTAAAAATAAGAGATATGAAACATAAGAAAAAAATCAAGCCAAAATTAAGCCAAAAGCTTGCACCTCTTTATTTATTTAATTATTATTTTTCTGTCTGCTTATTTTTTAGGATTACATAAACTAACTAAGTAAAATATATAATTATTGATGTTCTTATTAAATTAATTTAAAATAATTAAATATTATTCTTATAAAATATTTTTTAATGGTCTTAGAATAATTTAGATAATATTAGAAATACATGGAGATGTGTTATTAAAAATTAGATTTTGCTTCAAGATATTGAAGATTGTGAGGCTTAAATCTTGATCTCATCATTTTGCCACACCTCGTGTGTTTTAAAACATTGTAAAAATTTAATTCCTTCGCGATTGAAACTCAATACGACTCAGCTCTAATGCAGCTATCTTAGCTAATCCAAGCCATATAGAAAAAGGAAATCATTTCCCTTAAAATTAATTAGGCCATTTTTACTCGAATATAGAGATTCCATTATTAGGTTAACTAATAATGAAAATTTGATTTAATTTCATTGGATAGAAACTACTTTTTAATGTGTTGGTTTTATATATAAGAGGTAAAAATGAACATCCGAATTCTTTGTTTTTACTTTTCGAAGTCATACGACATATATATACACTAGAGAGTTCTGTGATGTTAAAATTTGATAAGAATTGTGGATTTATGAAACTTGTGATTAAAAAAAAGGTAAAAGTTACCGAATTCAATGAAATGTATAGTTAAAAGTGAAGTTTGACCTACTTTTTAGAAAATAAAATTTTACCAAAAATGCACTTAAAATATATGGCATAACAATTGTAAATAGTTCGTCACTCTCTTCATGATTTTTTTATTTTTATTTTAAAGAACCACGTCCTTGACAATGAGGACAAAAGGGTAAAATGATAATTAGTATGTTGCCTTTCCTATTTTTCAAAAAATATATCAATACGATTAAATTAATCAAAAGTCTTAAAAGAAACCTCCATAATATTTTTTATTCATCATTGCACAACATTTTAATATGATTAGTGTGATGCAATACATTTACATAATAAAAATTAAATCCCTTTTCTTTAAAACAGAATGTGTGTGCGTGTGTGTCAAATTTCAAATAAAGATACAAGTCATTCACACTAATCATTTATAAACCCACCACAGCTTAGGATGTGATGTTGAAACTTTCAGTAGAGCGTATGATGTCGACCCAAGGTTGCACAATGTTATCATGACCCATGATAAACTTATATACCAATTAATTGATGTGTGTATATTTATATAACACATATTTGCATGGCTAATTAAAGCAGCTATAATTTTAGGTTAAACACAAAATACCAAGCCTCATGCCAAACCCTATATAAACACATAAAAACTTGAGGTGACGTCGTGTATAGCTTAACCCCCAAAATTCCCATGCAAGTAGAATTTTGACAGCTCAAAGCAAAATGTCAAACTCCATTAATGGTCAATTTCCGGAATTCCGTACTTTCTGTGCCTATATAATCTGCTCGAAAATAATGAATTAATCACTTCTCATAGTTATAAGAAGCTTACAATCTTGAATTACCAAGAACGTCACTTGACTTCAAGAATGGCACTTATAACAGCTGCTCACCTGGCTTTCACTTTCGGCATTCTTGGTATCTTTATATATATAATAAATTCTTCTATATCAGATCTGTATCTGTTAATTTATTATTATTATTATTATTATTATTATTATTTTTTTTTTTTTGGCAGGAAACGTCGTGTCGTTCATGGTGTACATGGCACCAGTGTAAGAGCTTGATTTCTAATTATTTCTTGTTAATTTTAACACTTCCGAAAAAATGCAGCTACAACAATGAATACCCATCAATGGACGATTTCTGGCCTACAGTTTACGTGTTTTTTTTCTTGGATTTCAGGCCTACATTTTACAAGATTTATAAGAGAAAATCGTCTGAAGGATTTCACTCAATTCCTTATTCAGTTGCTTTATTTAGTGCAATGTTGTATTTGTATTATGCTTATCTGAAGAAGAATGTGATCTTGCTTATAACCATAAACAGCTTTGGATGTGTCATGGAAGTAGGTTTTCTGATCATCTTCCTGGTATATGCAACCTATGAATCAAAGGTTATTCTTATCCTTAATTTTATCAAAATTTGGAGTCAGCACGTGAATCCATTTAGGGCACTCCTGAAATTTGATGCTAGTTTTGCTATTTCACTTCATTCAACTAAACAAAACATTACATTTTGCAAATCTAAAGTAGGATATAATTCTTCTTAATTTTACCTCTCCATCCAATTCATACAATTGTACTTTGATGCCATTTTTGCTCTTTCAATCAAGAGAAACTAAAACCTGCTTTCAATGAATTTGGAGCCGAGACATGAATCCTTTTCTAGCACTTATCCAAAACATTAAAATGAAAATTGATCTTATTTATTGCTCTTTCACTTCAAGAATCACAAATTAGGTCTTATTCCCAAGAAATTCAGAGTCTAGACACGAATCTCCCCATTCCACTCAAACTTTTTTTTTCCCCCGCAGATTTATACCGCAAAGATTCTCTTCCTATTCAACATAGTAGCAATGGGATTGGTCGTTGGATGCACATATTCTCTATCAAAAGGGCAGAAGAGAGTTACAATCGTTGGATGGATATGTTCGGTTTTTTCTCTCTGTGTTTTTGTTGCTCCTCTTAGTATTATGGTAATTAATTTTCATTGTCCCTTAATTTAAAATTACTAAAGTTTACAAAATATTTAACGAAATTTCAATAATTTTTTTTGTTTAATATTCCAGAGGCGAGTGATAAAGACAAAGAGTGTTGAATACATGCCACTTACTCTCTCATTATTTCTCACACTATCTGCTGCCATATGGTTCTTCTATGGTCTTTTCATCAAGGATTTCTACATAGCTGTGAGTGCATTATAAGACTCTTCAAATTCATATATTTTAAATTCTCATTTTTTTCTAATTAAAACCCTGATACTGATAAATTTCTCAGCAATAATCTTTTTTCTTCTTTGTATTATATATAAACACAGGCTCCAAATGTTGTTGGATTTTTATTTGGAATGGTGCAGATTATTTTATATTTAATCTACAAGGACAAAAAACAGCAAAATATTCTACCATAAAATAAGCTGCGTGATATATCAACTGACGGAGACCGGAATTCACGAGATCACATGCAGAACACGTCAACGGTGGAGATTGCAGATGTAATTGACCACAATCATGGACAAGCCCACAGAGGAACAAACTAGGAGCCAAATGAACCTAGCATCACAGAATTTTCTGCAGCAAGTGACACCATTTTGTGATACTCATGATATCATTTTACATATACTTATATATAGTCGTATAGTCACAACTTATTCTATAAAAAATAAGTATGCAAAAATAAGATGCTGACTCTGGTCGACTATAATTATGGGTTGACATGTTGAGGAGAAAGTGATAGCATAATATTTGACTTATAATGATAGGTTGACATTAAGAAGTTCTCTGTCGAAATGTGACAGAAAACTTAATTTTATTTTAATTATGGAACCACACTACTTAGTGTGGACAAGTTTCTAGTGAACTATTTTCTTTATTTTAGGAAATAGTATGTCTTAATAGACACGTTTAAGATATGAAATATTATTGACCTGAAATATTTGTCCTAACAGTGAGATGACATTTTATTTATTTTAAATTCTATAATTAATTGTGTAGGCATTCTCAACTTTCAATACCAACACTATCACATTTGTAAAAGTTGGCCATATTTAAAAGGGAAAATATATATATATATATATATATATATTCAACTATCTAGTACACGGACAGACTCAAACTCGAAAGTACTCCTTTTTTACTTTAATAAATAAAGCGTTATATAATAATGAACACAAAGTTCGATAAGTATGAACATAAGCAACTCAATATTGGCTCTGAACCCATCTATTGTGTACTCTACACTAAAAATAAATTAATTACATAACCATCATGCATGATCATATATGATATTTATACGTGATAAACCGATCATATGTAACCATCACATATGATCTTATATGATGTGTGAGTCACCACATAAGTAAAGCTCACACTAATGTCAACACAATATGATCCGATTAATAAATTAGTATTTTATTATACCATTGAGTGTTCGATTGTGGGTGCATACATATACCAAAATGATTTATTAAGTACCACGTTTAGTTTATGTCAAGCAACTGTGATATTAAATGATGAATAAGTTTATGCTTAGTCCTAGCTAGGAATTAAAATTGGTTTGTCGAATTGATGTGTTATAGGATCACTACTGCTTAGCATGTGCTAACAAGATTGCTACTCGAGGTTATCAAGTGAGTTTCCATACGGATTCAAATACCACAGTATTTAGCTCGATTCCGCTTAGTATCACAAATGAATCATGTAGATATAGGTATTCATGTTTCGCATTAAGGTTAAATGCAAATACTTACCTCGTACAATTGGATATGTGTTAAAAAACCTGTATAATCAACTACTTGAAAAGTTGGATATAACTACATTACCTAATAGGGGGAACTGCGAGGTCAAGCATGGCTAAAACTAACAAAAATGGGTTGCATGTGGGTGGCTGCAACAGAGAACCAACACGCATAATATATAAAGGAACTAGAGTGTCAAGATTGATATATAAATCTAGTGATGGCAAAAAATCCATCATGTCCTATCCCGCCCCAAACCTGCCCAATGAAGAGAAAAAAATAATAAAAATAAAATTTTATTTCTAAACAATTCATCCGTTGAAAACTCATTTTGAATTTGTATTTTATTATCTAATAATAGCATAACTCAAAATTTTGAAAATGTAAAAATGTAAAAAATTAAACGGCGCAAAAGCTGCCTCGCCCTTGTTTTTCAAATTGTCTAGTTTTTCAAATTTCTGCCAGATTTGTTTTGTCATTTTCGGTTTAACCACTTACCTATTGGACAAAACAAGAACACCACCGGACTCTACAGACCGAGGCGCACCTGGGTAGCTAGCACGTGATTGGAGCAACGACGCTTGGTAGCTGGCACGCGGGACTCCACCGTGGGCATGTGGGGCCTCCTCCTCTGACGATCAATGCGGACAATTTCCTTCGGACAACAAGACGGACCTTGCGTGGTGTTCGTTTTCAGTTTTAGGTGTTGCTATGAAACTTGGATGATTTTGTCCTTGCGTCTTTGGGATTCATTTTTTACTCAATTGGTTGTTACAATTACTGGTAACTTTAGGATAAATAGTGACAATCCTAAAGTAACATATTTGCGTTTTTCGTAATTTACGGACTCCAATTAGTCCGCTTCGGTAAATTAGCTTATCTCAATTTAAATTTTAGCATTAGCGCATCATCATATGTGGTGAGAATAGGATTGGGGTTACTGTGAAGGGGTAACCACTGCTTGTGCTAGAAATTTAGGAATGATTTACTTTGTTTGAAGTGTTGAATTTAACTGCAAGTTAATAATTGCTCATGTGTAATTGTCTCTATTACTTAAGAATTTGAAATTTTTTGTTAACATACGTATTGCATTGATTATTATGTTAGAACACCTGGACTTGACATGTTCGAATATTCTCTTGATCTAAGATCACAAATCTTACGAAAACTTGGGAATTTAGAACGTTGTATACTATGGCCTTAGGATTACTTTGTGTGATATATTTGTGCATTTGGTGGTTCGGTTTTCTCAAAATGTCTTCTCATTTCGAAGTTGGAATTTTCCAATTTGGCAACAAAAGATTAAGGAAATTTCGGTTCAACAAAAAGTTTCAAAAGTCATAGATGACATTTCCTGTAAACTCGACATAATCACAAAAAAAAAAGTACGATGAACTTGCTTACACTTCAATCATTTTACACCTATCTGACACTATTTTCAGAAAAATTGAAAAACTTGATTCTACAAAAGAACTTTGACAAAACTTTGAGGACTTATATTTGCTTAAGTCCATTCTTGATAAGTTGTACCAGCTTGAACGATTTTTTTAGTTTTAAAATGAAACATTCAAAAGATCTTGATGACAATTTGGACATTTTTAATAAACTTGTTTAAGACCTCGTTAACTGTGATAAAAAGGTGTCTGAAACATATAGAGCAATTATTTTGCTTAATTCCATGTCTGACTCATACAAAAAGGTTAATGCAATTAAGAATGGTGGGGACACCTTAATACCCGAGATTGTCATAAACTCCCTTAAAAATAAAGAGATAGAGATTAAGGCTGAAAAAAATAAGAGGAATAGTGAGTTACATATGATGACTAGTAGGATGAAGTTTAAGCAAATGAATTTGAGTAAAGTTCAAAACAATAGTGATTTGAATACTGATGAGGATAGTAAGAAGAAGGGTAAGAGACGGGATAAGTCTAGAGGTAGGCAATGTTACAATTGTGGTAAGTTTAGACACTTTATTAAAGACTATCCAAAAAAAGAAGGATAAGATGAGATTTGAGGCAAATATGGCTATAGGGTCGAGTAATGACCCTAGTAAGATTTATTGAGAGTAAACCTAATTACTACATGTGTATCTATGTGTAATCATTTCTGCATGTGTGTGATTGCTTAATATTGTTGCATGATTATATGCTGCCTTTCAATGTGTTTGATATGTGCGTTCGCATGAATTTGAGATAATATGATTACTTGGTGTAATTGTTTGCATGCATAGCGGGTTAGAATGCATTAGCAATGTGTTGTATGTCTTTTGGTAAGGTAGAGTATAGAGACCTAAGGGTACATTGTGGTTTGTACCGGAGGTGTGAAGTGTGGTATTTGGATCACGAGTGGAGAAGTGATTAAACATTTAAAATCCTTTATATGTAAAGAGACCCTAATCAGATGTGGCTTTGTGGCTTGCAATCACCACCATAGCCTTGTCCCTTTGTGAGTGACAAAGAAGGAATGCAACCATAAATGAATAGAGATGTGGGTTGGAGTTTTTGTTGGTTGGTTGATATTGATTGGTAAGTTTAATATGAGCCCGGAATCCATCAATTGAAGATCAATTCCACTACAGTTTCAAAAGTTATAAAAAATAATAATGAATAGACGACTTTGGTATTAATTTTTTTTTTTTTTCATTGTAAAAAAATTATGCTATATAGATTAATATGATATTATTTTTGCACTTTGGTAAAACAAACTTGAAATGAACTCATAATTGTTTTTTATCAATATATTTTTTTATTTTGTTGTTTTTCTAATGAATTTTCATTTGTTTCCAATGCTAAGCCTTTTCACCGCCAAGATTTGAAATATTTAAGTAGGTGTTATCGCTTAGATTTTATTTATTTTTAAAAGTATATTAAAATTTAAGTGTTCTCAACTCATATTTTAAGAAGATTTTATTAAAATTTAGGTGTCCAAACTCAAAATTTAATATGTTCCATAAAATTAAGGGGGTGTTTATTTTAGTATTTTCAAATTATTTTCAATTTTCAATTTTATAAAATACCTAAAACTTGTTTAATTTTGTATTACTGAAAATACGTTTTTGAAAATAAAATTAAATTTATACTATAAAACACAAAATATGGGATAAAATTAGGGAAAGGGCCCTTGTAAATGTCAGCCCCCAACCAATCACAGGGGCCAGCTCTGCCCCCTGTATATAGGGGCCCTGTACTAGCAGCAGGGCCCATAAAATGAATCAAATTCCTCATTCTTTGATTTCGAAGATGATGTAAATTCATGGAAGAAAGATAGCTAGAAGTCAAAAACTTGAGCAGGGTGCATGTAGTTGTAAAAAATGATGACGACTACTCAACGACTCATTCATTATTCAATTTTGTATTACTGAAAATACGTTTTTGAAAATAAAATTAAATTTATACTATAAAACACAAAATATGGGATAAAATTAGGGAAAGGGCCCTTGTAAATGTCAGCCCCCAACCAATCACAGGGGCCAGCTCTGCCCCCTGTATATAGGGGCCCTGTACTAGCAGCAGGGCCCATAAAATGAATCAAATTCCTCATTCTTTGATTTCGAAGATGATGTAAATTCATGGAAGAAAGATAGCTAGAAGTCAAAAACTTGAGCAGGGTGCATGTAGTTGTAAAAAATGATGACGACTACTCAACGACTCATTCATTATTCAATAAGTTTATTTTATTGTTGTAATTACTCAACTTTATTTATTTCTATTATCAGTATTTAAGCCTATAATATTTGCCTACTTGCTATTGCAATCTTATTATTCACAGTCACATTCTAAATTCTCAATTCATATGATTAAAATTTTATTTCTTTATATCCTATTTTTTGTCAATTCAATTTATTATTTTTGTAGCAAATTATTTTTGTAAGATTCATCAACTTTAAAATTTATATATTACTTGATAATATATTAACATAAATTTGTTCTATTTTATTCAATAATCAAATTCTTTGAATAAAATGTTATAAAAGATTATCTAAATGTTCCAAACCAAAGGTCTTTTTTCTGTTTTCTATTTAGAGAAACAATTTTTTAGAATGATAAATCAAAGGGAAAATTGCAGCTAAGGTACAAAACATTTCGTTTATTAGCAGACTTTATTTAAACCTTTCGTTTGTGCCATCAGAGGTACCAAACCTTCAAAAAATTAGCACCTAGAGTCCAAATTGACAAGAGCCGTTAGTTTGACTGTTATTAACCAAAAATTAAAAGTCTGACCAATTGTTGACTGATTTTTAAAGGAGCAAATGTGTAATTTTACATTTTCATATAAAAATTTTAAATAAAAGAATAAAAAATAAAAAAACAAGGTTGCACTTCCTTAAACTAAAAGTAAATGAGACTTGCTCTATGCAAATAAAAATGCACTTCCTTAAACTATAGATGTAATGTGCTCTTTAGAACTCCAACTCAACATCTGAGAATGCTGAAGTTTATACTTTATGCAATACTTCTTTCGAACAATTGTAGGAATAGTTTCGTAAATCCATACTTGAAAAGCAAGTAGGAAATCACGAAGTCTATACTTAAGAACTTTTTATCAATAAATTTTTTTTTCCTCTCGATCACACTATAAAGTTCTTTAACCCATGGAAAAAAAAATTCATTTCTTTGAACGTCGAAAGATAGAAAAAATGAATCATAATTTCCCTTGTGATACGGTGTACCAAATATGAAGGATATAATCAAATAAACTATACATAAGAAGTGTTTCTAAATCTGCCAGTTCATACTGTAGATAAAGATGTAGTTGACATAAATATAATTTATATGATTCCATCATTTTTATTTGGTACATCATATCACAAGGGAGTTGATGATTCATATTTTTGTTTTTTGAAGTTTGCGGAGATGAATTCTTTTTCAAAGGGTAAAGAACTTTTTAGTGTAACCCTATCATTCTCTGAAGAGTGTGTTTAATCAAAGAAGGAAGAACATTTTTACTGAAAAGAAATTCTCAAAGTATAGACTGAGCGAATTCCTACTTGCTTTTCAAGTATGGATTACGAAACTATTCCTGCAATTACTCGAAAGAAGCACTGCATAAAGTATAAACCGCAACGCCCTTGGATGTTGAGTTAGAGTTCTGAAGAGGATGTTTCATCTATCAGTTTAAGGAAGTGTATTTTTTTATTTGATTAAACTAAGCTTTATTTATTTTTGTTACTTATTTTATGTCTATAGCGATTTTTTGATGTTATTTATATCTTTTGATTATATATTTTTCAATTTGAAGTAAATGCCGTCAGGCCTCTTGAGGCATAAGAGGAGGAATATATTGTTGGCTTATTTATCGGAAGAAAGAATGAAAGAAAGGATATTGACATGGATGATGAAGATTTTGAGCATTCAGTTGTTCGACGGAAAAAGTTACTGAATACAGGTCAAACACCATCTATATGGTCGACCCGACAGTCTGTTTGAAAAAAAATGGACAAAGGGAAGAATGATGAAGTTTGTGAGCATTTTTTTTTTTCTTTTTACTCTTTCTCTACCATTTCTATCTATTGCTTCTTATTCTATAATTTTTTTTTGAAGTCCGATGGTTCAGTGAAGAAATTTTGAAATGGTTTTAAAATATTGGCTGTAACAATGTATATCCTTTAAGACTGTACAAACAGCTTTACCCAATCGAATTTATGTAAGTGATCAAACTCTAGAATGAGTTAGTATTTTAGACGAAATGATTAACTAAGAAGAAAGCTTAAAAGTCTAAATAAGCACGTCTTCATTACATTAACTTAAACCTTTATTCCAAATTTCACGTACATTTGAAGTACTTACGAACAAGTACTTATAAATAAACTTGATTAGACTGCATCAGGAAGTTGGCAGCCAAAATCTTCATGGACGTTTAAAAGGTGATCGATTAGCAGATCATACTTGCCAAATAGATAATTACGAGAAAATGCTAGTTAATGCAAAGAAAACAGAGTCCACATAAAAACAAAAGGCAAACCTAAAGAACCATTAAAAATTAATTTTCAGCTTCTTCTCAAAATAAAATGTAAAAAAATTGACTTCACCTTATTAAGCATTTGATGTAGGAGGTTCCAAATCAAGTGAGTTCGAGATGTCAGATAGCATGTTGATGGCGTTGAGATACCATGAGGTGGCAAATCGTTACAAAGATGAAAAGCGATTGCAATACTTTCCTTAATTGAGGCAATTTTGACACGTTTTTGATAATTTGGCCATAATTTTGGCTACTGTTATTAAAAACTCAATTATGACCCCAATTCGGAAAGTTTTTTTCGGCACGCATGTCGTGGTATGCTTGGTGGGCATCAATTTCAAAGCCAAAGTTCGTTGTTTTTCCTTTCGAAATTCAATTTTTAGTTTCTTTTCCATTTATGGTAATATTTCTTTTGCCTTTTTCTAGTTGATTAAAAATTCGATTTGAGCCAAATTTTTGGCAAGTTACCTCCTTTATTCTATATTTTATTTTGGTGTGATTTTCGGGATTTTGTTATTTTTGGTAAAACTTTCATAATTTTATATTTTCTCAACTATTTAACCTAACTAATGGGTTAATTTTTGTAATTCTGAAATCTTAATAATATTGAGTGAATTTCAGAGAAGTTTCTCTGTGTTTTGATCGTTATTCGTTCGTTTACTTTTTTCTGTGAATTGTTTGTTGCAACAAGCCTGTAGGATAATCGCTATCGTGCCCGACGTCAGTATTATACTTCTTTGTATTCCTATATTTCTTCACGCACCAAGTATACTTGAGCAAATTAGGCCCAATACCCTCAAACGTTAACTAATTTGACTAATATCAATTAACTAGTTAAATCATTTGAGGACATAATTAATACATTCTAAAATTACCAAACCCCCTAAAATCCAAATGATAGTCCCAATTCCAGGAACCTCTCAAAAAGAAACTCTATGGCGTATCAGTAGGACAACACTACATGTACATTAAGGTTTATATAATGTCCCATGACACTTTATCATTTGTTATTTTAAAATAGAGTCAACTTTTTCATTTAATCTTTTCCCTCTACATCAATTCGGTCACTTTTTTTGGCTTTTTCTATACAAACAGCAAAAGCCATTTCAGAATAGATTGCTCATTTTCAAATTGTTACATTGCAAAAATGTCACTGGAATCTTCTTTTTGGGTAAGAACTCAGCAATATTCAGTGTCACATTCAAATTTGCGACGGATAAGCAAGTTTTGAGAATAGTTCTTCCGTGAATACTATGGGGTTGGCCTGTTTGCCACCATTCCAGACTACTGGAACACCACGAGGGTTTGATGGAGTTGGTGGAGGATAAATAATTCATTTCATTGTAGATATGTAATTAATGTCCTTCTAGTTATGCAATTTCGAGCTGCTAAAGTCATTTTACTCACTTTTCTTAGAATTGTACCTCATATCTAAATAACACTGAAGTGACTTGTTTAGATTCATCTCGATTTTATTACCTTGAACTTGAACACATATACATCTACCATATAAAGTCGAGTAAATAACAATAGTAAGTTGTCCTGCTCTGCTTATTACTCGGACTTTTGGATCAAGGCATAATCCAGCAATGCAGAACATTTCTTACTCAAACTTCATCAGTTTCCTTCCTCGGCCAAAATTTTTTGTCATTTTCGACTGTTACTCTTAGGCTTGGAACTCATCTTATTCATTGTTTTTCACAATAGAATAGGCAGTTCTTAAGAATCCTTCACTTGCTGAAGCAACAAGAAAGGTAAACTTTAAGCTGAGGATCTCTTATGAAATAGTTGTGTTAAATCAGTAGTTAGATTTGATATTTGGTTTCTAGAATTGGAATAGAAGTTTTGGAAGGATATAGTTAGGATGGTTTTTCTTTTTCTTCTTTCTGGTATAAATTAGTGGTTTCATCTTTAAAAAAAAAAAAATAGTTTTGGATCTTGTAGTTTTTATTTAAACAACATTTGACTCGCTTATCTTCTTTATAAGTGTTTATTAGAACAAATTAGAAGAAATACAAAGATAAGGTGAATGCTTGTGAAGTCCTGATCTTGAAGAAGCATATCATGTCATCCGCTCTGCAAATTCGAATCTTTCTTTAGCATGTGTTTTTTGAGGCCTTGTTGCAAGCCCAGCTTTGAGCAGAAATGGTGTTGGAAAATATGGAGGAGAAATGGAGTAGAAGCAAGAATAATATCGCAATAATGCAACAACAAAAATAATTAACACCAGAACTTGATAAGAACAAGATCAAAGGCTCGAGCGCTTAATCGCTATCCTCAAATTATATTTGCCTCCTCTCAAGATTGATTGAGATGTTTAAAAATTTTGGCAAACCGTTCGTAGAATTATATCACACCTTATAAAGGATCTAGCACTAAAGTACAAGTGCGACCCTCCAAAACTTTAAGAACACAATGAAGAAAAGAATATAAATGTGAATCAAGAATTTGATCTTTGATATTGGAATGAACATGGATAACAAATGTTTCTCACTTGTTTTTGGCTTGAAATGCATCGCCTATATATAGGTTATCACCAATGTGCACGAATTGGTGCCAAAATAGGTCGAAAAGCTACCACAATTCGGAGTTGCAATGATAGGAAATCAACCTCCAATGGTCAATTTTATATAACTATGCAACTACATAGTAAAAATCTATTTGACAGCATTTTAACTCTAATACCCTTTTTTGATTTTTCTTAATATTTATTCATCCCATTTCATTTTTTCTTAAATGTAGAACAACATTTCAACAATCCCCCACTTGTTCAAAATTCGAGAAAAATATTTTATACTCAAATCATACGATACTTATACAAAGGACTAGATATCTTTCGATTTGAATCTAACAATAGTGTAATCCAAACAAAGTAAAGTCAGAATCAAAGGTAGCTGTAGTTTTGAACTAGTTATTCCATGTGATAATACTGGTTCGAACACATACACAAGTACCACATGTTCTCAAGTTTCTCATAACTCGCTTAGCGTTGTTATGGCCTTGCACTCATCTTATTCGACCAACTTTTAAGAGAGAAACTCCAACTCTCAATTGAGATGACACCATCTCGAAATTTGTTTAAGTAAAATTCTTCTAATACCTTTGTTACTTTTAGAAGTACTCGTGTTTTAGCGCTGAACTTTATTAAGAGCTTTAATGCTCAACCCACATTTCAGTAACGACCAGCATTATTTTACCTAGGATAGGATTATTGCAGATTTGAATAATGCTGAACCATCCCACATATCAAATGACTTATTTTTGCCCTTTGAACCCGTGTATTACCTTTTAAGTGATGACGGGTAGGGTTGCTACCATTGGTGGACCTTTATTGCGAAAGGATTTTCAACCCCATCTTACTCGAAGTAGATGTCACTAAATCTCTATTTAATGGTTTAGTTAAAGGATCCGCTAAGTTCTCTATTGACTCTACACAATTTAGGAAAATTATTCCATCTTCGATTAATTTCCTTATGTAGTCGTGTCTTAGACTCATATGTCTAGACTTTCTATTATATACCTCATTGTATGTCTTCGCTAACATGGCATGACTATCACACATGATAGGTATTGAAGACATATTGTTCAATTCCAAAAATATCTCATAGAAGAGATCTTTAAACCACTCAGCCTCATTCCCGATATCCGATAATGCTAGAATGTGTTATACATGTTTGTTTCTTTGATTTTCAAGAAACAGCACCTCCTTCAAGAGTAAGCACTTAACCTGAGATGGATTTACTTTCACCTGTGCTAGATATCTAACTAACATCGGTAAATCCCTCCAATACATTCGAAAATTTATTATATTGTAGGCTCAGGTTCTTTAGTTTCTTTAAGTATCCAAGAACTCTCCCAATAGCCTTCCAATGATCGTTGCTTGGATTGCTAATAAACATAATAAGTTTACTTATTGCATAAGCTATGTTCGGTCTTGTGCATTGAACTGCATACATAAGACTCCCTATAGCACTTGCATATTCCAATTGAGCAATCGTCCTTCCATTATTGTTTACAAGTGTCAGATTTGGATCTTTTTAGGTACTATATTCCTTTACGTTCAAGTGTTTGAACTTATTTATCACAAGCTTGATATCATGTGATTGACTCAAATGGTAACTCCCATAAGTCTTTGTGACTTTGATACCCAAAATGGTATCCACATGTCCAAGATTCTTCATTTTGAATGTGGAAGATAGAAACCTCTTTGTTTTTTCTATATCGTCGATGTAATTACTCATAATCAACATGTTATCAACATATAAGCATATAAATGTCACATAATTTTCACAAATTTTGAAATATAAACATTTATCTACACTATTATGTTTAAACCCAAAAGATATAATTGCTAAGTCAAACTTCTTATGCCATTTTTTAAGTGCTTGCTTCAAACCGTATAAAGATTCACCAACTTGCATACCTTATGTTTATTCCCAGGTAGGGTAAACCTTTCGGGTTGTTCTATATAGACCTCCTCATTGAGATCTCCATTTAGGAATGCCGTCTTGACATCCATTTGATGAACATGCAAGTCATATATTGAAACTAAAGCGAATAATATCCTAATGATGTTATTCTAGCAACTAGTGCATAAGTATCAAAATAGTCTATTCTTTCCTTTTGTATATATCATTTGGCTACCAATTTAGCCTTGAAAGTATTTAAGGATCTATCAACGTTATATTTTATCCTAAATACCTATTTGCATCCAATAGGTTTGGATCCCAGTGGTAAATCAACAATTTCTCAAGTATTATTGGATATTATCGAATTCATTTCGTCCTTAATTGCATCCTTCCAAAAGATGCTGACACGTGAAGCCATAGCTTCTCTATAAGTCTTAGAATGGTTTCCACTTGTAGAACAAAAGGAATTGTTATTACAATATTCAACTCGTTTCCTTCTACTACGTAAAAAAAGATAAGTTGAGAATCGATTTCATCTGGTCCCAAAGACTTCTCAACCCAAGTTCTCTTGCTTCTTCGTGGTTCACTAGATTAATCATCTTTAAAAGACATTTGATCAGGTGTCCCACTTGAGCTAGGGACAAATTCAAGTTTTTCCCTCAATTCATTATTCGAAGATAACAAATCCTCAAAGAACTTCATATCGTTGGATTCAATAATCACATTGGACTCCAAGTTCAGCAATCTATAAGATTTGCTATTATTCACATATCCCACAAAGGCACATTTAATGCCTCTTGGACCAAATTTGGTCCTATTCGGATTTGTGTTCTTGCAATAAGTAAAACACCCTCACACTTTGAAGTATCCAATATTTGGTTTTCTTCCTTTCCACAATTCATTAGGAGAAACCTTAGTATATTTCGAAGGAATTCTATTATGTATCCTACATGTACTTAATAAAGTTTCACCCCACAAGTTAAATGACAACTTAGCATGAATAAGTATGGCATTAACCATTTCAACTAAGGTTCTATTTTTTTTCTTTCAGCTAAACAATTTTGTTCGGGTGTCCTAGGTGCAAAACATGGTGAATAATTCCATGTTGTTCACAAAACAAGTTAAAATTACTGGAAAAATACTCACCACTTTTATCACTTAAGATTTTAATTTTCTTTCCTAGATAATTTTCAACCTCATTTTTGTATACTTTAAACATATCAAAATTTTCACTTTTATGCTTTATCAAGTAAACATTCGTATATCTAGAAAAGTCATTAATAAAGGTAATAAAATACCTATTTTCACCCCTAGTTAACATACCATTTATTTCACATATATCGGTATGAATAAGTTCTAAAATATTAGAAATCCTTTTCACATTATGATAAGGCTTTTTGATCATTTTAGATTCTATACACATTGCATTTACTTTCACTATTTTCATCATATGAGATCAATTCACAATTTTTCATGTGTTTCATGGTACTTATTCCAACATGACCTAATTTAGTATGCCATAATGAAAATAAATCCACAACATAAGCAAAATCAGTTTTATTAAATTCATTTTCACGGTACATAATTTGATCATTCCTTCACAAGAATAACCTTTTCCAACAAACTTCTCGTTAAGATATAATACATGTTTTTCGAACTCGAATACACTTTTAATACCTGATTTGCCTAAGAGATTTCCACTAACCAAGTTTCAATACATTTGTTAGAGTAACGGTTTTCCCGGACGTGAAGATAATATCAACATTTTCCTTGCTAATTACTTTGGACCGCACTTCGTTATCCATTTGAATCTCTTAACTTCCATTCATCTCATGATATGTTTTGAACAAGGATTTATCATATATACATGTATGGTTGCACAAGTATCATACTACCACCCGGATAATTTTCCTTTGATAGCATTTATTTCACTTATGGTGGCCATAACTTTGTCCTCTTGGATGGAACTCACTTTTTCATCGGAGTTGTTTTGTTTTCGATGTCTACATTCTTTAGCGTAGTGACCAAATTTTCCACAAACAAAACATCCTCCTTTAGTCTTCTTCTTGGACTTGTTAAAGTTTCTTGAAGGCTTCCTCTTGTTGAATTTTGTAGGCGGATCGGATTTTTCAACAGCATTTGCCTTGGAAGCTCCTTCCAAAGAGTTTTCACTCTTGTCACGTAATCGGGATTCTTCCTCAATCCGAAAATATTTTTACAATTGTTTCAAAGAATAATCTTCGAAACTATGCATTATTTTCTTCCGGTATCCTTTCCAAGTCCTCGGGAATTTAGAAATTATAGCCCCACTTTAAAAGTCTCCTAGATTTCAATCTTCACCGCCTTTAATTTGTTGACAATCACTTGCAACTCATACACTTGGGGAAGAAGGGGAACATTTCTAATAATTTAGAATCAAAGTATTTAGAAATCAAAAACTTCTTTGTACTTTCCTCTTCAGTTTTGTATTTACTTTCCAACGAGTTCCAGATTTCCTTTGCCGAAGAAGTGTTGTTATATAGATATATCAGCGATCTAACAAAGCATTCAAAATATGACCATGACAAATCAACTCATCTTCTTGGCATTTTTGTCTCTTGGCCTTGATTGCTTCAGTTTCTCTATTTGTTGGTTCCAGCAAAAGCGCCAAATCTAGATCAAGAATGTAGAAGATCTTCAATGCCATTAATACGAATTTCAACTTATCTTGCCACCGCGTGAAGTTTGTCCCATCAAACTGATCCAATCGAACCAGATCTTGATTTATAAGTTTTATGGTCACCATGGTTGTCTCATTCTCCATCGCAGGATAAATATAGTTTGAGATTGTTGGAAAATATGGAGGAGAAATGGAGTAGAGACAAGAATAATATCACAATAATGTAACAACAAAAATAATTAACACCAGAAATTTGATAATGATAAGATCGAAGGCTCGAACGCGTAATCGCTGTCCTCAAACTATATTTGTCTCCTCTCGAAACTGACTGAGATGCTTAAGGATTTTGATAAACGGATCGTAGGATTATATCAAACCTTGTAAAGAGTGTAAATGTGAATCAAGAATTTGATCTTTGATATTGGAATGAATATGGATCACAAATGTTGTTCACTTGTTTTTGGCTTGAAATGCATCACCTATATATAGGCCACGACCAATCTGCACAAATTGGTGCGAAATAGGTCAAAAAGCCACCACAATTTGGAGTTGCAACGATAGGAAACCGACCTCCAACAGTCAATTTTGTATAACTATGTGACTGCATAGTATAAATCTATGCGATAGCATAGAACAACCCAAAGTGGCCCTAGAATTCCCTACAATAAGTCATGCGACTGCATAGTAAAAATCTATGCGACAACATAGAACAAGGTTTTACCTCTAATATCGTTTTTTGATTTTTCTTAATATTTATTCATCCCATTTCATTTTTTCTTGAATGTTAAACAACACTTCGACAAATGGTGCTTAATGGGACTCTATGGGGTGAACGATAAAAAGTGGCGGTGCAATTTCCTGCTAAGTTGCGTGGCCTACCCTGGGGTGATGCACTAGAAAGGAGATTAAGATGATTATGTGTCCATGGGGTCATGTTGAGTGGTTTATACGACATAGATGGCACCCATGAGCTTCTAGGGAGCTCAAATTAAACACGGATGTAGCAATCACGACCGTGGAGGGTGTCATAGATGTAGGAGCCATCACGAGGGTTCAGTTTGATAATGTGGTGGTGGCTTTAGCATAGAAGGTGTTCAAGTTTTGTCTATTGAGGATAAAGAGACAATAGCATTGCTAAAGAAAAGGAGACGGGACAGGGTTGACGAGGATTATGATACAAATAATGATCAGATGTTGAATGAAAGACATATGTGATATATCGATGAAGTAAAGGTGAAGATGTATTTTGATGAGGCAAGAATAATCTATAAGTGGCATTGGAAACATTCAATGATAGACGATTCATATAGGACTAACAAGCTCTGATTAATAGTTATGATGTCTATACAATTTTTATTTTTTATTTTTATTTACATTTTGCAACCTTTTCGTTAAATGTGAGATTGCATTTTGTGTAACTTTTTAATTAAAATATCACACACAATCAATTTCTAACCGAACAACCCCTCTTTGGCTAAGCTAATTTCTTATAGATCTTAATTTATTTTGTTTTGTGTCAAATATAAATCAAACTTTCATGATATGGAAAATTATATTATACGTCACTTGTTAATTAAAAATAACATACATCACTATTAATTAAAACCAATAGAAAAAGTCCCATTGAAATTAAAAAAAGCTCACTTAACTTTTGCATAGTATTTTTTACTTCCAAAATACTTTTCATATAATTTTTCAAAAAACTTCTGATTTTAGGAGTATTTCTATAAGTTGCCCTTATTTTTTTAAACCATTTTTTTGTTAAAAAAAAGATTAAACTGTTAAAAGAGGAGATATAAATTTAAATTTATTTTTCAACAAATCTATTTTGTATAGAATGAATTTATTGTTTCATAATTGACTCATGATGTAGACAAATTTCATAAATTGATGGCTGCGATATTTAAATACGCCTTTCTCTTTCTATTACGAAGTTAAACAATTCCATTTAGAATATTAAATAGTTAAATATGAATCATATTTATAATTACAAACAATAAATTAAGTCTGGTTCTCAATAAAAAATTTGATCAATTCCTTTAAAAAAAATAAAAAATTCAAATCACCATCGCTTCAAAGCAGACAGAAATCTTGGGACTAAGCCTCGCGGCCGTCGCCACCGTCCTAATGCAATTAAAAATGTGTCGAGCTTTTAATGTAAAATTAATTTGCCATGCACGTAAGAATACACGTTGAAGATTACTCTCTTTTTAACTTAAAAGTTTTAAGGGAAAATTACATAAGTAGGAGATTAAGTATGACATATTTCAAAATTAAAAAAACAAGTTTTAAACTTCAAAAATCAGATTTTTATTAAAATTTATTTATGATTTAATTAATTAATTATTTTATTAATTAAATATATTTAGGTCACATATCTGTACAATTTGATCACAAATTAACAATCAAATCAGAAATTTTATGTCACAAATTCAAAACTTTTGTAGGTCAATTTGTACATCGATCACAAATTGAAAAATTAATTAATCACGGGTTGATTTTTAGTCACAACTTATTTTTCGATCACAAATCAAAAATTTTATAGGTCACATATTATTTTTCAATCACAATTAAAAAAATTATAGGTCACAAATCACAAATATTATAAGTCACAACTTATTAATTTTTTAGGTCACACAATATTTCTTAGTCGCAATTTATCTTTTTCATTGATCACATATTGTTTATTGGTCACAGGTTAAATAATTCACTAGTTACAATCAACCAAATAATCTGGAATTATGGCCACTACTTCAACGCTACCTCCAACAGCACCACCACCATTGTAGCCAGAACCACCACCACTGTTGCCAGAACCACCACCACCACCACCTGACAGCAACACCGTCGCCGTGCAAAACCATCACAGCAAGTACAACACCACCGGCCACCCTTACTATTGCAACGCAAACCACCACCACATTAACAGAAACTAATCACTAAAACAATGAAAAACAAACCACCGTCGCCCGTGCCATCCCACACACAAACCATCATCCACAACCACCATTGTCACCGTCGACCATCGCAGCCGCCATCTTGAGACAACCACTACCGGCCCAACCACCACCAAGATCACACCACAACCCACTACCAAACTTCCCGACCACCACAGCGCCGCACGTGCAACGGCATCACAATATTCGACGGCGTCTTTACTTCCGACAATGTTTTCTGGCGAACGTAGTGCCGCTTCGAGCTGCACTGTCAAAGGCCACCATAGTCTCACCACCATCACGATTAGGAGTGCCACCGTTGTCATCCCTACCATAGCACACCATCACCAAAAAAATCCCCAAAACTTGGCATCGCCGCTGCCACCACAATGAACATAAATGAAAAAAGAAGCCTCATCTATGAACCCTTAATTTTAACTCTAGGGATTTTTGTAATTTCTACAAGTGGTTTTAACTTAAGGGTTCAACATATGGGAACATAATCAATACGAGTATTAAATTCACAATCTTGCTGCCTGTACAGGCCTTGTGAAATCTTGCTGCCTGTACAAGCCTTGTTTCACAAGGCATGTACAGGCCACACACATTATAGGGCGTGGGGTAATTTTTTTCTTTAAAATAATCATCCACCCCCGCTCACCCAGCATGTGAGGGGGCCGGTACATCAGGCATTATTCTTAAATTCAAAGGGTTCAACATATCCCATATAATCAATACAAGTATTAAATTCAAATCTTACTCCTATCCATTTATGAATATTTTATTAGTGTCGCGAATTTTAATAAATATGAATTGTCATGCTTGTGGGTGGAAATGAAAATTAACATAGATAAATATAGGTGTCCTTTTATGTCAGTATAAGCTTTTTAGGCGAGGTTCAAAAAATTATCATATATTTGGTAAGTTATTTTATAATAGACCATAATTATATTCACAAATCACACTATGGGATTTGTTTGTTTCATCACATTTAGTTTACAATGAAGATTCCTAATTTTTGCATTGTCACACTTATTTTACTTTTTTGTTGCATACTTATCAGTAACATTCAATTAACTAGGACATCGAGTCCATGATTTCAGCTTCTATCCATAAATTCTGTTTACATATTTTGAAACGTAGAACAAATATTTTGTCGAACTTTTATATTGGTTATCTTTTTGTTTGTTTAAAATTTATGGGACAAATAAATCTTTTATGCCCTTTGAACTAATTTTTTTGGACATAAGCCATCATTTCTACTCAAATGAAACGGTTTGTGTTGAAATTTGATACCCAATAAATCTATGTTAAACGGTTTAATTATATGGGTGATGTATAAAATTATATCAACACGCTAATTTGGCAGCTCAATTTGAAAACAAGTATTTACCTTTTGGATGGTCCATTTTAATATATTTTCCGCTCATTCCATTAGTTGGCCCATTTGAATATTTGATTACCCTAAATCTATATATGGACCATGGTTAGACATTAGGGAGAATTTCATAAATGAGAGATTAACAATGGTATATTTCAAAATTAAGAAAACATGTTTCAAAATTTAAAAATCAAATTTTTATTAAAATTTATTTATGATTTAATTATTTTATTAACTATTATTAATTTAACATATTTAGGTCACATATCTATACAATTTAGTCACGAATTAATAATTTAATTACTAATTTATTATTTTGTGGTCACAAATCAAAAATTTTATGTCACAAATTATTTTACGATCACAATGCAAAAGTTTTGCAGGTCAAGGTCTGTTCATTGGTCACAAATTAAAAAATTAATTATTCACGAATTGATTTCTAGTCACAACTTATCAATTTATTAGTCACAATTTATTTCTCGATCACAAATAAAAAAATTTATAGGTCACATTATTTTTCAATCATGAATAAGCTTTTTTTATAGATCACAATTATTCATTGGTCACATAATCAAAACTTTTATTGGTCATAACTCATATATTCATTTCAAATTATTAGATTAATTGGTCACGATTAATTTGTTGGACACAACTTAATCAATTGTAAATCACAGTCACAAATTTTAGGTCACATATTATAAATTTAGTCACGGTTACATATATGGCCACATATTATTTACCGATTACAAATTAACAATTTACTAATCATAATGTAATTGGTCACAAACACTCTTTTCACCCACTGCAACACTGCCAACCACCACCTCGCCAATTCCACCACCGCAGCCAGCTTCACCAACACCAAAACGACCTAAATCCCCAACAACAAACCACCACCACTACCCACACTACCGCACCACCACCACCACCCCTATAACTTATAACAGTAACAACACCATTGCAACCCATCATCGTCAAAACCACCACAACAGATCCACCATCATCACCATAGATCCATCGCAAATCGTTGCAGAGACGAAGTAGCTGTAGCAGCAAAGCACCTTTCAATTGGCGATAGGCAAATCACTATCTCAGCCTTGCGCACTCTGCTTCGACAGACTATCGCCTGTATCATGCTTAAATCCACAGCATTACATCACCATCGTCGACCGGTTGCACTACATCAACACCTCACTAGCACCACCAACAAAAAATCCCCAGATGTGCAGATCGAAAAGAGAAATAGTAGTAGCGAGAATGTCGACTTCCCATCCCGGTACCGGCACATTTCCTTCATCATCGGTTGCAACCGCCACCAACACCCATCGCTGCAAGCTTTTCCTGGCGCCCATAGAGAGAAGAGAATCGGTGTACAGAGAGAAATTGGGTAGGGAGGGGGAGGAGAATTACATGTTTCGGTATGGGTAGGGTTTTGATTTTCCCTTTTTATTTGTTTTTTTTAAATAATTGATATTAAAAAAAATCTGATTTTTGAATTATGAAAGTTCCACTCTGATTTTAGAATGTTGAATTTTTAAAGTAAGGTTTTGTGTAATTTCCTCTAGATATAATCGTGTGTGTGCACAATATCATTGAGGGCAATCGTTTTCTTTGACCTTGGTCTCTTCGTGCTTGAGATCTTTCATATGCTACTATTCTCTTCTTCGTGTTATATATTGTAGCCACCAAAGTGGTAGATTTACTTGGGCAATGGGAGTACATAGTTGTGGGTTGTTGAACTCGTGGTTGTGTATGTTCATTTGGGATAAGATACTGCAAACTAAGCCTGAATTCTACACATTGAAGATCAATTTTGCAACAGTTTGCTAGCTTGGAGTTTCAGTATCGTTAGATTTCCTATGAAATCCTTCGATTTTTCTTATCTCAATTTATCTTGTATTTACAAATAAGGAAAAAAAAAACAATCCAAGTATTAGAATATATGCTCTGAGCCTTTATTTTGGAGTCATCTTGTCAACCAGGTCAAGTTTTTGAACAATCATACATAAAAGAAAATGTCGACCATTGTTATACTTGGATAAAGTGGTGGACGACATAGCTGAGTCCAAATTTATTAGAAGATAACCACTGAAGAAAATCTAGGAGAAAATGTCCAACCAAGATCAATGAAGAACTACATGGACAATAGACAAAATGGTTGGATGATAATGTAAGAGAACGTATTCAAGTGAATCTCATAGATTAAGCGAACATTTCCATTATCGACTCCTAATATCACATGGTTGTTTTAAACTTTGAGAAAAGATCAAATGCGTTGCTCATAAGTGATAAGTTAAATATGGAATGTGCTTTGTATATGAGATTGAACTGTCATCAGCACGAACTATGAAGAAATTAGCTCACTACGTAGTCGAAGCATGGTAGCATTGTTCTTTATTTTCAAAGTAGTGTCAACATGATAGAGAGCAAGTTATTATCACAGCTAATAACTAAACTTATCCTTTAATGAAAGAAGGTATTATGAAGATTGGTGCTGATAATGCATATGTCAAGTTGAAAGATGTCTATCATATTCCAGGTTTAAAGAAAAATTTAGTTTCAGTTTCTCAGCTACAAATTCTGACAAATATGTTTGGTTTTGCCCAAATGATGTGAATGTGCTTGACGATGAGAGAAATGTTGTAGCTAATGTTGTTCTTTTTGTGGGAAAAAGGACTCCTTATTTATCATGTCAGTAGAGAAAGCATGTGTGAAGAAGACAAGACAAGCTAATAGTACGACCATTTGGCATGCTCAACTATGCCATTTAGTTTATCAAATGCTACTGACAAATTTCTTCAAAGAAGTTGTTGGATGGCTTACCAACTCTTTAGATGTGTATGAGGATGTGATTTGTTAGAGCTGTCAATAAGGAAAATCACATCGTCTTCCTTTCAAGAGTTCTTCTAAACATAAGTCAAGGTTGTTTGAACTAGTTTATATGGATGGTTAGCACTATGTCATGGTGTTGGTAATACTTGGGTGTATATTTTGAAGGAGAAGTAAAGCATTATTTAAGTTTGTTGAGTTCAAGAAAATTGTACAAAGAAGTTGGACAGAAATAAGATGCTTAAGGAGCGACAATATTGGTGGTAAATTCATGTTACGTGATTTCTTTCAATATCATGACAATAATGGTATTCAATGAAAGAGCAAAACACACTTGAATATCAAGATCAAGACAACTATATATATGTAACATTAGGTATAAGAGTAGGCCAAGCCCAATCAAATACATGTGCCAAATAAATCAATAAATGGGCCAACACTAACAAGCCGTCCAAGAAGTGAGAAAACGGGCCATGAGCGACTCTAATTAAATTAGGCTGCTCAAACCCAACAAATCTCCACCTGATATCCAGTTAACCTATAAACAATCAAAACACGAAATTAATACTTGCATAATCAATGTAACCAATAAAATTGGAATCACAGACCTACTCACCAGAGTTAAGGTCAAAACTCACCAAGTAGAAGCAAATACTCATAGTAATCGAAAAACAAATAAACATGCGATGAAAATATAACATAAGATAACATACGGATCTTTTCAAAACATGTTCATATAGAACAACGTATTAACACCAAATTAGTCAATCAAACGATCAACACATGCAACAAATACATAAATGACCCTACGAAAAAATCTCACCACACTTATCTTATCCTATTTCATATTACTCACACCTCGATAACACATATCTCATTTCATCGTCTACCATACTCACTAAACTGATCACTAAGCTCATCTCTAACTAGTAAATTACAATAGCTTTTAAGTCCACGAGATAATCATTTATCACTACCTCACTTTACACAACCTAAGTGGATGATGGGTCTTTACCTAACAAAAGTGACACAAGTGTCTCTTTCACACTCCACCTGACTAGGGTTTTCACAGATAAAGTATTCCAACATTTAATCACCTTTTGACTCGTAATCCGAATGCCATACTCCATATCTCCAATACAAACCATCAATGTATCCATAGGCATCTTTACTCCACCTCACCAAAAGGCACACAATACACTTACTGCTAATGCATTCCAACCCACTATTCATGCAAACACATTACACTAAATAATTATATTACTCTCGAAATTCATGCAAATGCACGTATTAAACACATTGAAATGCACCTATAACCATGAAACAAAATTAAGCAATCACACACATGCAGAAACGATTACACATAGATGCACGTACAATAACTAAGTTTATCTCAATAAACCTTATTAGGGTCATCACTCGACCTAAAAGTAATGTTCGCCTCACCTTTCATCTTACTTTTCTGCTTATCTTTTCTTGTGTTAGTCCCTAATAAAGTGCCCAAGCGTTCCACAATTTTAATACTGTCTACAGCTGGAGTTGTCTTGACATTTGCCCTTCTTTTTATCACCCTCATCACTTGAGTCATTACTATCTTGAGCTCTATCCAAACTCATTTGCTTAAACTTCATTCTACTTCTCGATGGTATATACCTCACTCCTCTTATCTTCTTTTTTAGCCTTAGTTTCCATTTCCTTTTACTCTTAAAGGAATCTATGACAATCTCAGGTGTTAAGGTATTCATACTGTACTTAATTGTATTCTTAACCTCCTCATGTAAATATGGCATAGAATTTAGCAAAATAATGACATTATAGGTTTCAAATACCTTCTCATCACATTAACAATATCTTGAACAAGCTTGTTAAAAACATCCAAATTGTCATCCAGATAGAATCCATTATAAAACTGAAAAAACTTTCAAGGAAGTACACTTGTTAGGAGTAAACTTACGTAAATATAAGTCCTCCAACTTTTTTCAAAGTTCTTTTGTAGCATCAAGTTTAACAACTATTCTCAAAACAATATTTGATAGGTGTAAAATAATTGAAGTATGAGTAAGTTCGTCAAACTTTTTGTTTGTTCTTTTGACAAATTTTCAGAAAAATATCCATAGATAGCCTTTGAAACCTTTCATTGAACCAAAATTTCCCTCATGTCTTGTTGCCAAATTGAAAAGTCTCATTTTCTATTGACAATTTCTATTTCAAAATGTGAAGTCATTTTTGAAAAAATAGAACCACCAAAATGCACAATTAGGTTACACAAAGTAATCTTAAGGTCATAATATACACCGCTCTAGATTTTCAGGATTTCGTGATATTCGAAATCTCAGTATCCAAAGAATGGTCAAATGGGTCGAGTTCAAGTATTGTAATGGAATGATCAATACAACACAAATGGATGTCAATAAAATCAATTTCTCACATGATGCAGGTTATTAAACATAGAAGCAATTATCAACTTGCAATCAAATGTAACACTTCAAATAGGGCAAATAGTCCTAAATTTCAAGCACAAATAATGATTATCCCAGATGGTAACCCCAATCCTTAATGGAATAAGCCAATTTATTAGAGCGAACCAATCTACAATCCATAAATAATGAGAGATGTGAATTTGCTGCTTTAGAACAATCGCTATTTGCCCTAAAGTTTCAGCAAATACAGGAAGACAATCAAGTAGATTTCAGATCCTAAGCGACCAAGGGCAAAATCTTCTAGATTCAACAGTATAAACTGAAACAGAAAAATAATGACACCAAAATATTAGAAAAACTATAAGGATCAAACTATCTAAAGAAAACATCCCCAAACAATACTGGACGTGCCTCCACAAGCCCTCGCCATCGACGATTGTCACCTCTACATGCTGGCCACCAAGATGGCTTGTGTACATCATGAATCCAGTCTCTATTTCACCAAAAGAACTCTGGATTGGCCGGAAAACAAGGTTGTAGGTCCGATTTCTGCACAAAATTGGACAACTTTCTTCCATTCTTGTTTCTGCTTGAGTCTGTTGAATTATGGGTCTGTTTTTAGTTTAAAATCCACCACCAAAGTAGCTTTGATACCAATTATTGAGGAAGAATTGCCCACAAGGTGTATATTCGAGCTCAGTCATAGTCCTAAACCAAGTCAAATACCCAAAATCTTGACCGAAACCTTCAATTATTCCACACTCTAATTGCTTTTGATTGTACCCAATTGGGATACAAAAGGAAAGTTGTTTTCCTGCCACAAAGGCTAGGATGAAGAAGAAAGACAATAGACACAATCACAGAGAAGAGGCATTCGTTTTTTTCACAAGCAAAGATCAAAACACGCTTGAATATCAAGAACAAAGAAGGCAACAATATGTAGGTAATATTAAGTATAAGAGTGGGCCAAGTCCAATCCAATACATGGGCCAAGTTGCTGCTTATAGAAGTTGGAAGCTATGACAACTTGATGTAAATAATGCATTTATTTACAACGAATTGGATTGCAAAGTATAGATGGAACAAGCCCAATGACTCATCTCCTAGCAATTTCCCAATTATGCTTGTCGGTTGAAGGTGTTGTATAGCTTTAAAGAAGCACCACATGCTTGGTATGGTAAAGTTGCTCAATACTTCTTTAGTGGATTTAAAGTTTCTAAGTCAGATTCTAATTTGTTTGTAAAATTAGAATCAATTAAGAAAGGATTGAAATATTTATCGCTTGAGAAATGATTTGCCAATTCGATTCGTAATGAAATGTTTTGGTGAAATTTGATGATTTCTTCGCTCAGAAGTGGAGAAATCATATCATGGTTTTTTTATATCTCAAAGAACATATGCCTGTTGGAGCGGTTTGAAATGGGGGAGTCAAAAAGAAATTACTACTTCGATGGAGACACATCTCAAGTTTTGATAAAAACAAAAAACAAAAAACAAAAAAAGAAGGAAAGTTTTTGCAAGATGCTAGAAGCTTTTGACCATGTGTTCAAAGTTTAATTTATTTAAATATCACTAGACAAGAAACCGTCTATTCTATAGGTGTCATTTCTAGGTTTACATAAGATGTAACATAGTGGGTTATAGTTATTTTAAAGACAATGTAACATGCTATGTTTAAATTTGAAAATGGCAAATTTTACTGCAAAATACAAACCATTTTTTGAATTATGCGATCATTTTTTCACTTACAATCGATTCTTGGGAAAGAAGAGTGGTAATCGTGGGATTGTAAGGGCATCTCTAATGCTTCCATGGAACACATCAAAAATTTGTCACATGAATTAAACAATGTGTTAAAAAAGTCATTTCAAATAAAATGTACGAAGAACTCTATCAAGCTGATGTGATAAAGGAAAAAATAGACATAATATATTCCTTTGCATAAATTTAAACATGTCGACTTAGAAAAATTATATTCTCTTCACTAGATTTATATTTCATATCTAGATTTAGATGTAGATAAAATTTTGTTTTTATTTTAGGGGGGAGGGACAAAACATATTCTTAATAATCACAGCTTGTTGATAATCAATTTTGGACTTGAGTATCTATTAGATAGCAATGCCATATAAATCCAAAGCCTTTCAAGTTGCATGCCATCCTAAATAATAATACATAGAAGGATAATTAGTATAAAAGGTTCCCAACTTTCAATATTATTGTGCAAAATGTCCCCATCTTTCATTTTTTTTTTTTACATTTTTACCTCTACCTTTCACATTTGATTGCGCAAAAGGTCATTTTCAGCCATTTTTTCATTTTTCCAATAAAATGATGATTTTACCCTATATTCAAATAAAACAAAACGAAAAGATGAATTACCAACTGCAACTAGTTCTTAAGTTTTTAAAAAATTACAAAAAAATCATAAATTCTTCACAACCATCACTTTCACAACTTACCAAGCTGTCACCTATAGATCCACATAGCACCACCTTTCGGCCACCATGCCCACCAGACTTCACCACCACCAACCTTGCCTCACTTCCCCACCTCCTCCCACACACGAATTTGAAAGATTGGAGCACTTAGGACCCACCAATTTTGGTCAGACAACGCTCGCCGTGCATTGCACCCGTAGAGAGTTTTGGACTAGAATTTAAAACTGTTGAGGGGATAATTCGTTCAATTATATTCACACCCATTTTCGTTTGGATTTGTTGATGGTACGATTGATGCTAATTCGGGGATTTAATGTTGTGGGATGCATCAATTGAAGGAGAAGAGTTTGGTAAAATGGCCATTGCCATTGCAGAATGTTCTAGAATTACAACAAAATGATTTGAGGTAGTTTTGATTAATGTGAGGCCATGTGTAGGTTCGTCAAGGCGAGGGATAACTGTCGGTGGTAGTCCACGACAGTGGGTGGCATCGAAAGTGGAATTATTGTGACGGGTTGTATACGACAGTTTGATATTTTGGACTGTAAATGTGATTGTTTCGAACAGATTGGTGGCCAATACTGTGGATGAGGATGTTGGGGAGAGTGAGGCGAGTCCGACGGTTGTTGTGGTCGGAAGATAGTGCTATGTGGATCTATAGGTAACGGCTTGGTAGGGCTATGAAAGTAGTGGTAGTGGAGAATTTAGGATTTATCAGTAATGTTTTTGAAAAATTTAGAACTATAATTGCAATTAGTTATTATTTTTATTTTCTTTTTGTTTTATTTAAATATGAGGGTAAAATCATTATTTTATTGAAAAAATAAATAAAAATGACATTTTGTACAATGAAATGTGAAAAGTAAGAGAGAAAATACGAAAAAAATGAAAAGTATGGACATTTTGCACAATAACATTGAAAGGTAGAAACCTTTTGTACTAATTACCCTACGGGCCCGTTTGATTGCGAAGATAAAATTTGGATGAAAAGAAAAAGAATTCCAAGAAACTGAATTGCCTAGAAATTGTTTTCTTGGGAATTATAAGTTATTGTATTTGATTGGTATAATTTTTCATGTGAAAAATGTTAAAATAAAAGTATTTTTTTATGTTCGTTTGACTTTGTTTTACATAAAAATTGTCAATTAAAAGGATATATTTTATTGGTATTGGGTATGAAATTTGTTTCCATTGCCCAAAAAAAATCCATAAAAATCATCTATCTTTTAATGTTCGTTTTACTTTGTTTTACATGAAAATTGTCAATTAAAGGGAAATATTTTTTTACAATAATTCTTAGAATTTCTTTTCATTGCCAACAAAAAATAAAAATAAAAAAATAAACGAAAAAAAAAAGCTACAGTAAACCGGAAAAAGAAGTGAGAATTCAAATTCCTCCAAAACATGAAAAAATGTCCATGTGGCATGAAAATCTGAAATTCGTTTTCCATGAAAAATTTCATCTATGAAACACATGAAAAGTTGGAAAATGTTATTGATTTTCCATTTTCTATGGAAAATGTGAGCCTATCAAACAAGGCCAACATAAAATGTATTGAAGGGTAATTAGCACAAAACGTCCCTACCTTTCGATGTTTTTGTGGAAAACATCCCTACCTTTCATTTTTTGGTGGATTACACCCTCACCTTTACCCTTTTTTGCGTAAAACGTCCTTTTGTCAACTTTCCATTAAAATGTTCCGTTAAATCAAAAGGTAATTAGCACAAAAGGTCACTACCTTTCAATATTATTGTACAAAACATCCCTGTCTTTCATTTTTTGGCATAATTAGCACAAAAGGTCCCTACCTTTCAATGTTATTGTGCAAAACGTCCATACCTTTCATTTTTTAGTATTTTCACCTCTACCTTTCACCTTTCATTGGAAAAAAAGTCCTTCTCATCCTTTTTTTCAATAAAATGACGATTTTACACTCCTATTCAAATAAAACAAAAAGAAAAGATGAATTACCAATTGCAACCATAGTCCTTAAATTTTTAAAAAATTACAAAGAAATCATAAATTCTCAACCACCACCACTTTCACAACCTATCAAGTTGCCAACTATAAATCCACATAACACCACCTTTCGGCCACCATGCCCATCGGACTCCACCACCATAAATGTGGTTGTTTCGGACAGATTGGTGACCAATACTATGGAGGAGGATATTGGGAAGAGTGAGGCGAGGCTAGTGGTGGTGGAGTCCGATAGGTGTTGTGGTCGAAAAGTGGTGCTATATGGATCTATAGGTGATGGCTTGGTGGGGTTGTCAAAGTGACGGTAGTGGAGAATTTATGATTTATCCGTAATGTTTTGAAAGATTTAGAACTATGATTGCAATTAATTAATTATTTTTTTCTTTTCTTTTTGTTTTATTTCAATAGGAAGGTAAAATCGTCATTTTATTGAAAAAATTGATGAAAACGACCTTTTGCGCAATGAAAGGTGAAATGTAGGGGTGAAAATGCAAAAAATAAAAGGTAAGGACGTTTTGCACAATAATATTGAAAGGTAGGGACCTTTTGTGCTAATTCTGATAAAAATTAAAAGGTAGTGACGTTTTGCACAATAACTTTGAAAGGTAGGAACCTTTTGTGCTAATTATCTTTTTTTAACGGAACATTTTAACGGAGAGTTGACATAAGGACGTTTTGCGCAAAAAAAGGTAAGGGTGGGGGTATAATCCACCAAAAAATGAAAGGTAGGGACGTTTTTCACAAAAACATCGAAAGGTAAGGATGTTTTGTGCTAATTACCCTGTATTGAAAATGCTTTAACTTTGAATTTTAATCAACTTTAGAATCCGAAATAGGGAAGAAAATGACAAATTTGCAGGTTTATCGAATGATATTGATTTGTAATAACATCAACAGTAGAATTCTTAATTCTTCAAAGATCGCTCAATTCCATGAAACATTAAACAAAGAACGAGCACCCAAATTAGTATCGGGTTTTCTCCACTATACTTTTAAAAGAAAATTCTCTACCTTTCAAGTAACACCACTAACGAAATTGATAGATAACTACTTGTCTTCGTATGATTTCAAATATGAGAATTTAAGTCCGTACCCAATAAATAGAGATCTATATTCTACCAATTTCCAAACACAAAAAAACATCTTCAAGCAACTACATTATTCATTGGTCAAGTTTTGATCAGCTAGGCAACTTGGTAAAGTAAGCAATAATGTCTAACACGTATATAATAGACAGTGCCTAACGGATCAACCGTGTACATCTCAATTCCCAATGTCAGAAAACGATCACAATCCCGACGAAAACAGAAGCAATTAGAAGAATTCGACCTTCTAAACTATAGATACCAATCAGATTTTTTTATTCTTTTTTTCGAAGACGGGCTGTCTCAAATGTTTAACATCATACAGAAAGGTACAATCAGAAAGAAATGGTATTGTACAGCATGATTTTGGTTCTAAAGGATGCTGCATGAACATAGGTTCTGCTTTTTTTTCTCCTGGTTCCTATCTGCACACGAAACAACACAAAATTAGAATGCTCAGTGTAGGATCCTCTCACAATCGTTATAAATGAAAAGCACTCTACTTACATCCTACGATGGAAATAACAATGCAAGATCATCATATGAGATGATGAAAACGTCATAATTTTATAAAGAATGTTTCATGTAACCAATGTATCAAAAAGAAAATACATGCTGATTATATTCTATTAATTGATTTCCTATTTCCACTAAAACTACCAGTTTACTAGCTCAGAACCTTCACAAGAACAGCATCAGAAAATGGTTTTATCCTTTTTGTTGAGTGCTATTAAAAACTCAAGATCATGTAGTCACTTGGTCAAAATCTCACAAATCAAATTTGAATATTGACGAAATTAATTTTCTAAAGGTAGAGGATCACCATGATAAATGCATCTATGTGCTATTAAGTGCTACAACCCAAGTTCTTTTCTTTCCAAGAGTTCAACTAGAACAGAGTTCAACTAGAACACCCAGTTGAAACATGATGTTTGAGTATGTGATGAACTGTATGTCCCATAATAGGTCCCATTCTTCTACCCTTTCTCGGAAACATTTTCATATGCATTATAAGAGAAAAGCTATAGAATGAACACCAAAGACCGGTACGATATATTAACTTCTCGAGTATAAGAAATTTTGTCCCTAGCACAGAAGGGAATGCAGGTCACAAGTAAGGAAATGCAAGACATAACCACAATTAATCTCTGGCATTCTATAAACCATTGAAAATTGCAATCTCTTCTACAACACTGTGGCATGACTTACAAGTAAAGTGTGAAATTGCCCTGTGCTTGTAAGCATACAAAGAGTAAGAGATACCACTACTCAATTTTAATTTGTTAAATCAAGTAAATATCATATTTTGTCTACTGTGCTTTTGTTATGTTACAACGTAAGAATGTTCTTTAGGATTTCCAGTTACTGCAACAGTTCAGCAAGTCTGCAGTCCAATCATCACATTGCCAGTATGATCAGGTCATCCAAATGAATTGAAATTACTTAAAAACAAAATATCCATTTAAGGTAGAAAAATTGATATTTTATTCAAATGCAGAATGTGGATAAAATAGTCAACAATATATTTTCATTGTTGGAACTGTTTATAGTTATATATTAAAAAAATAATAAATAAATAAAAAACTATCAAGAGATTGTCTGCCTAATCTTTAAAAGTTTACTTCTAGTTAATTACACTTAAGTAAACAAAGTCAATAATAAATAATTTATTTTGATTAGTAAAAGTTGGAAATAAGTTTATTTTGAAACCAAGGTATGAGTTACTTCTAAAAGAAGCAACTGTTTTATGTAGAAGTTATCAAAACACGTTGTAAGCAAATAATTGGCAAAATGTGAATTTAACTTTTATTTTTTAAGCTTACCCAAACATGCTTAGGGAAATGAGAAATCTTTGCTAGAACTGGGAAGAATAGAAAAACTACAGAAGGGTTTGGATCAAATGCCAATTTTTTTGTTCAACAGTTTTGACATGTTTTCGCTTGCTTTCTATAACCAGGGATGACAAGAGACTGTGTGCAGCTTTCAGTACAGCATGTGAAGAATTTTTGTGTCAGAGTTGGATTAAGAAAGAAAGGCCACAGAAAGGTTTAATTCAAAATTAATGAATGCTTTTTATGTTGTTTTATGTTTCTTTATCTTTGTCGCTTTTATCCCCTTACTTTTGACTATCAGGTAAGTAACAAGGGATCTAAATGCAACTTTCACTAGTTCATGTGGAATAGGCTTGACAACCTTTAGAAGTAAATTTTGTATTTTTCTTAAAATTTCAATGTGCGTCTCATTGGCTTTGATACCATGATGCTAATTTGATGGCACAAACAGCCAAATTCACATTATTGTCCAAATATATCCACCTTGAAAGTTCTAAATACTATAGCCTAACATAAAAAATGTAAACCTTTGCAACCAAATTCAAATGACCCACCAACCAGACTTATAAGCAGTTTAAATTTGATCTTTAAGAATCTGGACCTCCTGGGTCAAAAACAGCAAATATTTTGAGTGCTCTAGTATAACAAAGAACTACTATTATCAGAGAAAGAATGCCTGTACTCATCCCGCCAACCGTGGATAAAAATACTTCATTCACCCTTTACTTTGGCTACCTTAAAACTAGGTTAAATGGTCAATAAGTCCAGTTTAAACAAACTTCCAACGCTTGCAGTTGGCACACTTTGCCACATGAGGGGAAAGAGTTTTCCTTGTACGAGGATTACTTTTCCACCAATTGAACAAAATGACCAAAGTCACATCATATCAGAGAATGTAGTAAACAAAATGCAAATTATAGTTTGAGGAATCTTCTCATATTGAATTGGATGCAGTGTTTTAAAAATATTGCCTAATTCACATACAAAACAATGAATATGAACACACCTGTCTTCTTTTTTGCAGGAGGAGGCTGTACAACAACATGCATGGTGATGATTCCTTGTGGAAAATCACCACCATGTATTCTGGACTCAGCAAGTGTCTTGCCTTTGTCCAAAACTTTTCCAGCATGTATAAGTTTCATATCATTTACCGACTTTGGAATAACAGATTTATCTATAAATGCAAATGCATAATTAGAATTTCATGTAAAATTGAGAAAACAATCAACAAATATGTTATTAGCCTAAAACATGCTGCTCAGCACAGGAAATTACAGAAACAGGTTCTACCATCATATCCGTTCTTCAACAAATTATTCTAAAACAATCACCTTCCATATGTTGTCTACAAAGAAGAGACTACCAAGACTACAAAGAAATTGACCTAGAGTTTATTTATTTATTTATTTATTATGAGTGTTGCCATATTTTATAATTCAGCAATATCTTAGAATATTTTCAGATACTTTTATTAAATTTCATTATATAGGTATGCTTTTGTTTATTAAGCTTTAGGGACACTAGGCTAATGATTCCTTATCAGGGTTTTGTCAGGGAGCAGCTGCTTCAGAAAAATGGAACTTATATTTAAATACTAACCAGTGGAAGGCAGAATATTTTAGTGATATTAAATCTCTTTCCAATATCACATTTTACCCCTCTTAAGCTCCATCTTGGGTCTCATTTAAAAACCATTTCATAACGGATTCAAGCATTATTGAGCTGAAAGAGACTTAATTGAAACATCCTGTAAGGTGGAAGAGATATACTTGCAAGGCCATACTCAATGTCCTGGTTGGGCTAAGAAAACCAAATTGTCACTGTGATTGAGTTACTTCTTCAATGTTAAACAGGTGATCTACCAGGAGAACAAGTTTTATACAAAGTTGTTCCAGTGACGTCTCTTAGATATACTGGGACAATCATGAATGCCCCATAAATTCAAAATAGGAGAACAAGTTTTATACAAAGTTGTTCCAGTGACATCTCCTAGATATACTGGGACAATCATGAATGCCCTAAAAATTCAAAAGTCAGCAGGTATGACCACCTACACTATTTGCCACCTGGGACAGCAATCCACTCTTCAACTACTACACAAGGCTTGTTCAGGATCCACAACATTAGATTTGGGATATTCCATCAAGCTAAAATTTTCTATACCCTAGATGGCGAAAGTCCAGTAACCGAAAGCATTACTAGCTTACGCTCTGACCCAAGTAGCATGGGACACGTGAAATCCCGTGTGAATCAGCAAGGACCATCTTGCAAGGCTAAATACTCCTGGGTGATTTCAACACAAACCTTTTTCAAGACCGACAACATTAAGCTTGGGATTTTCCATCAAGCTGAAATTTTCTATAGGGAGAACAAATGCATCAAAGACTGAAGAACAGAATAGAGGAGTAAAAAAACACTGTTAAGAAATGAACTCCTAGGATTTAATTTTTTGAATTACAGTAATATTATTTATCAGTAGTGTTGATAAAAACTAGTCTATGTGGCATTGGAGGAGACACCCACACAAATGGTGGTCACAAAAAAATATATATAATTGACCACCAATTGTGACATATGGGAACCACTACATCACAAGTGATATATAGCATTATTCTTTAAATTATTACTTATTAGGCATATTCTAGCGATTATAAATTTCAGCAGTATCTTTATCCAGAAACATTTGCATTTATTTATACGCTTTTGTTTAATAATTTTGGTGATGCTAGGCTGCTCTGTCCTTATAAAGGCTAGGATTTTGTTAGGACGCCACTACGAACCAAACTTCATAAATATATGTTCTACCAGCTACCAACCAGTGAGAGAGAGTATTTTGATGTATCAAAAGTTCTTTTCAGACATTCATATTTTGCCCTATTAGGTACCATTGGGTCTCATATTTTAAACCTTTGCTAATGCATTTGAACCTCCTGTTGCTGGAAAAAGCAACCTCATAGTGATATCTGCTAATCCTCTAGCCAGATCCAGTGTTTGGATCTTCTATTCTAGCAGGAAAAGTTTTCGTCTACTTTCCTCTATTCAATGGCTGATAGAAAATCTATCCCTCCTGGACTCAACTTCTATGTATTCTACTTAATGTTCCTCACATGACCTAAAAGTTCATATTCTGATAATGAAGTTCTTGAGCTGCCACTGCTGCAAGGCCCAAGAATAGTCATGACACGTGTCTCCAATCAAAATATAAAAATATATGGGCAGCATAAGTGCATAACAACTGTACAATATATCATCTACTTAGGGAGCAAAAAGTACTAATTATCACATTACATAAATAAGAGAACTTATCAAACATTATGCCTCATAAAGATTAATTCAAGTACTAGAGTTGCAAAATGTTAACCTTGAGGCCACTCAGCTAGAAGCCTTTGCTTAAGAATATCGGTTGTAGTGGACGAAAAGTAGGTTCCATGACCTATATCTGTCCCATCAAAGATTCTAAACTTCAGCTCAACGCAATCATCTCCTTCAGCCATGGTAGCCCTCCAAACAGTTTACAGAACTCCAAAGCAAAGCAATCACAAAAGTTTGATTAAAAGAATTCGTTTTGAAAGTGTTCAACTGCCCAAAAAATCCAGACAAAATGAATAATCCAATAATACTCAATAACATTCATCTCAATGCACATAGAAAAAATAATTAATCAAAATTATAAAATGGTCAATATCAAAAACAAAATAGATGAAATCATAAAAATTCCTACTAACCTTGATAATTCGACAGGAAAATCCAAGAAAATGCAATAGCGACTGTACATTTGAATCACCCCCCAGACAACCAGGTAACCACTTCATATGATCCGATGGCTTCTCGGTACAGGCGCAACCTTACAAAACCCCTGCAAAACAAGCAGGTCAAATAGATTCTCGACTATAAATATCACTACTAAATGTTAAATTCCTCATAAATCTTCAGATCTCCAAAAAATCTATCTCTAAAATTAAGCTTGTCAAAGAAGATTCTATTTTGTAATATTCTGATTAGAGACTCAGCCAAAATAAAATACATACGAGGTTTTACATTTTAGCTATACAATTCTCCAATTTTCCACTCTATACACTACTTATTAGTTTCTTTTCCATCGGATTATCTGATTAAACGAATAAACGAGTAAGAATTAGCATAAGAATTAATACTTCAAAAAATAAAAAATAAAGGGCGATATTGAATATTTAACCTAATCAAGATGCCATTTGATTATAGATCGGCTAGACTCAGAAAAATTCCGCGAGCGTGGTCTGAAGTAAGCGAACGCCGGAGACAGATTGAGAACGACGATTTGAGATGAGAGACAGATTCGTTGATTTTTGACGCTTTTGCCTGTCTATATGCTTACAAGTCTCTTTTTGACGGTCAGTCACTCAACTTGCAGCAAAAGTTCAGATTAGTCATAAACTTTATTTTACTTTATTAAACAAATTTACTTCTACTTAATTATTAATTTAGTGCATATAGTGAATTATAATTTTCTAATAATATGAAGTCAAAATCAATTTTAACTAAACATTCACACTTACTATCTACTTATTATTCGTATATTTCATTGAAGACACTACTCTTTACTATAATCTCTCACAAAAGCACTTAATTTGTCAATATAAGTATATGAAGGTTAAAGTCCATTTGATAGGATTTCTACTTCTCGTAAGAAAGCTTTCTAAAAAACCTATCTTAAATCAATTTTTTCTAAAAACTCTTCTAATCAAATAGAGCACTTTAGAAAATTTCAGATATATTCAAAAGCAACTTTTTGGTCTCAACTTTTAGCTTTTTAAAAAATTCTGTCAAATGGACTCTTAGTAATTTAAGAGAATATCTAATCGAACATATGAAAAAGTAATTAGTGTGACATGAATAATGGTCCTCTACTTCTTTTATTAAAGCTAATAGAATTTAATAGAATTTATATAAGTGACCGAATAGCTAATTACTAGAAAATGTCAAGTTAATGCAAAGAAAAAATGAGTCCACACAAAAACAAAAGGCAAACCTTGAGAACCATTAAAAATTAATTTCTAGCTTTTCTCAAAATAAAATGTAAAAGTTGAGTTCAAGTTAGCCCTTGTTTGGTTCTCATTATTTTCAAAATATATTTTTCTCTTTTTTATTTTCAATTAAGTGTCATCGAATCAAGCTAAGCCAAACCGAGTCAGCTCGTGTGAGGCTCGGCCAAAAAGCTCAGGCTTTTTTGCCCGAGCAAGGCCGGCTCACGATTTAAATTTTTTTTTTATTCTTGAATTTTTAAAATCTTTTTAACAATGCAAATTTTGTACAATTTATATTAATTGTAGATTAAGTAAAAGTTAAAATTCTCCTTTTTTTCGAACTTGGAACCGACTACAATCAACATAGTCAAAAAATAATTTTTATAATTTTTTTTGGCTTGTGCATTCCTTTTTTATAATTTTTAAACATATATGTTATAATTGGAAAATATTAGTGTGACATCCCAAAACTTCAGTAAGTTTATAATGCATATTCATAACTTGTATTGTGATGTATATTTCATGTAACATAGTAAAAAAAAAAATTAATAATATTATAAGCTTATAAAAAGAATTTTGGTTAAAAATCATGTGAAAAAAAATTAAGGAAAATGAGGTGGCTACTCTCAATAAATGACATTGTTACTCTAAATATGAAAATGACAAATGGTATAAGGTGGCTACTCTCAATAAATGACTTTGTCACTCTAAATACTACAATAACAAATAACATAATATGGTAAAAGGTGACAAAATAATGATTAAGGAAAAATAAATTAATTATTAATTTAATTCTAAATTAATAATATAAATAGGGGAGAAGGAGAGAAATGGAAATGCACACAAAAAACAAAAAAAAAAAACCAAAGTCAAGTAATTTTATAAAGATAGCACTTTAATTGTCTTGCAACTTGAAGGTGAGTATTCTATGCATATTTTTATTTCAAACATATTTATTGCAATTATGTTCATTAGATTACTTCTTGCTTTTCAAATCAATTATAGATCCAAGATTCTACCCATTGATATTGACATTGCATTGAATAATGGCATTACATTGGATAATGATTGATATTATTGATTTTACACCAAAGTGGTGTAATCAACTAATGATCTCATATATTGTTATTTTCACATTGCACGCACGGGTAGGATTGAACATCTATAATTGGGGCCTATTGTTTTCTTTTCTTATTCAAATTAAAGAAAGATTATAGTAGAAATTACTCACTGAATAAATCTATTCACATTATTTTATTTTCTTGTAGATGATCACCATCGAATAGACTTTACCTCGGGTGAATTGATGACTTCAAAAGATGGCCATTATTGCATGTATGTCAAGGAAGTCCACACATGGATGACGTATCCATAATTTTTGGGTTTCCATCACTTTGTAGGATCTCATTACTATGTTGACTACTTCGAGGCCACTATTATGACGTACTTATTTTCAAATGATTTTCCTAGAGAAATAATGTGTCCCGGTGGTCTTTGATATGTAGTATAAATATTAGTACAAATCGGTTGGTTATGATAGTAAGATATGGTGTATAGTGCGACTTTTGCGTAGTGCAATTTTTGTGTAGTGAAAACTTTTGTTGTGTAACTTTTATATATCTATTAGTCTCTAATATACTTTTTGCAAAGTAACCAAGTATATAAGAAAATTGTTAACCATCTTATATTTATTGTTGCTTGCCTACTCTATACTCTACAAATAGTCAAAAGTTTTCTCTCTTCACAAAGTATATAAAATTTTGAAATATTTATACGTAAAGTTAAATGACTAAATTGGGATTGTGACAATTAGATAACTATTTTATTTTTATTCTTGAAACTAGTGACTAAATAGTGTAAGAAAATAATATTCACTCAAATAAAAATGAGACCATTTTCGTGGAAAATCTACAATTTGTAGCAACATTTTAGGTTGACCAATGACAAGTGACAACATTAAAGAATCCACTTTTCCTGCACAATGTACCATATAGCTTCTATTTAGCCACGTCATCGATTGATTTAGGCCCTGTTTGGGAGCAATTTTTTCACCCAAAAAATTAATTTTTTTGATCATTATTTCACTATTTCAACCGTCATATTTGACTTTTTCTCTCACAAGTGGACCCCACTTTTCTCCTAACGGTCAAAAAATCAATTCTCAAAATTACTCACAAACAGGCTCTTAATCTATTGAATCTTTCCATCAAGCAGCTCCATTAACAAGGGCCATTTTTCGGCCTGTTTCATAATTCGTCTTAGACTCAAGCCAAAGTCTCGAAATTTGGGATTGGTCCAAGCCTCAAGTTGGTCGATTCAATCTTTCTTCGAGTTGAGCCGTGGGCAATACGAGCCTACGAGCTCATTTTCCATTCTAACCACATATTATTCAATAAAATAATATTACATACAAATCTCAAAGTTTTTTCTTATTTTTTAATCTCACATTATCTATCAAAATATTATTCCAAAATGCATTTTGAAAAAGAAAATAATAATAAGGCTCAAACAGACTCCAAATATTATATTTCTTTGTATTCCTATTGTTGACCTCAAAAAAAGTGCCAACAAAGATCGGGGTCCATTGAGGTCTATGTAGACAAATTCCCAACATGTATGAACGGATTGACAGTCGACAATACTCCGAGTTTGGATGTGGGAGAAGTTTTATGACACAAGACAAATATGTTCGAATTTCAATAATATTTTCGGGAACGATTGTGCTGTAATTAACAATCGATAAAACAACTCTAAGATATCAAAATATTCCAAATTCAATTTAAGCGAGTGTATCATCAACTAGTGAGACGACAAAGTAATGTTTGGTCAATAGTTGCATTCCTCCCCAAATGATACAAGAGGAGGGGTATTTATAGTGTTACACATGAGATGGTGTCGAGTAATTGAGGAGCCACGTGGCTTCATTTTCTCAACCAAAGTATCTAATTCTAGTCATCATTTTGACTTCCTAGCCTATGGGTAGAGGTGAACGCAGTTTGATTTGGGCGAATTGTATTATATTTTCAACTCAAACCATTTTATGCGGTTTGAAATTTTTTCAAACCAAACCAAACCATAATTTGTGGTTTGGTTCGGTTTTAATCCGTGGTTTACCTTTCGACATTATAGTAATATCTTTAATATAAGTCTAAACGAGAACTAATAATGTTAAATGTTAAAGTACATTCATATTTATCATAAAACCCATGAAAAAATTATTTTAAAAGTTGGTTGCTAAAAGATGTTGATAGAACAAATTCATCTTTTTTTATTTTTATCTACATTTCTTGTTTGACAGTCATATCATTATGTAGCGGTTGGTAAAGGTGGAGTTCCATTCTGTTATTATAGGTTGGTTAAAACTCTTTTCGTTTTGCGAGTGAGAAAAGAAACGATTCAGGTAGAGATTAGTAAACCAACAGGCAAAGGCGACTGAGATTCGTTCGGTAGTGATAGACAAATGTTAAATGTTAGGAAAATGAGAGTTTATGTTATGGTTTTCGAATAGAATTATGATTTGAATTGTTGCGAATATATGCTTTTTTTCATTTCATATGATTTTGGAATAATTTTAGTTTAATTTAGATATTGAGTAAGGACAAGTATTGTAAACCCGTTAAATCATATGTCAATAAGGATGAACATAATATGCTTTTTATGATTATTTCAAATAGGTTAGTTGTAATTTGTATTGCTAAATTGGTAATTTTTTTTAAAGAAGTGAAACCTGTTAAATTTTAAGTTAATAAAATTAAATTTTTAATTAAAAATATTTAAAATGGTTCAAATCGATTTTGTGCTATTTTTGAAAATCAAAACCCAAACCAAACCATTTTGAAAAAGTTTGGTTCAGTTTGAGGAAAAAAATCATGGGTCCACGTGAAACTGAACCAACGATTTTGATTCGATTTGTGGTTTCGCGATTTTTTTGTGCGGCCCTACCTGTGACGCATTTAATGTTCTTATACATAGCAGTCATCCTATTGACAAAACAAAATATTTATACTCATTACAAAGGTCACATCAATCATCCAAATAAGATCTTTATGTAAAAGATCTCTTGGAAGAAGTGAATATCGAAGATGCTCCATTATGGTTAAGAGACTTCTGCTTCTGTAATGTGGGCTTCGGCCACTTACACAATGCTTCGACTTTAGGGCCTCTTAAGCCTAGGTTGAGGAGTGGACTTCTTCTTGAGCTTCGATTTTGAAGCATAACGATAGTCCCCTAAGTCTATGTATGATTATCTATATCATGCGTGGACTTCTTATTTTGAGAAGTAACATTCTAATGTGGGATGTCTATTGCTTAACTTGGTAGTTCCACCAATTATTGCACTTTTGACACTACACAATAGTCCCCAAGTCTAGGTATAGATATTTATATTATACTTGGGGTTAAGAAAATATGACGTTTCATGGAAGGTCTTCTATTTTTTGTAGAAGTCTTAATTTGAACGTCGAGTTGTTCTAAAGATGCTGAAGGGATGCTTTAATTTGTCTGAAATTTGATGCAGAGACCAGGCTATGAAGGGTTGAAGTGAAGATAAAGTATTTTTGAAGGCATCTTCCGAAGTTTGAATGTAAGCTCCTTTTTTTTTTTTTTTTTTTTTTTACACTTGGGAGGCTTCTTCCATGACTTTTTGTACATATGAGACGTGTTATTGGCTTCGGCGAATTAAAGAGGTGGTCGCTTTTGGGATCCTACTCTTTGTTGAAGCATCCATGCTTCCTTGCATGGATCCATGTAGAGACTTCTCTTATGACCTTTTTGTTCATAGGAAACATGTGCTATTCGCTTTGACAAATTAGGAAATGCCCCATTTAGGATCGAGTTCTTCGTCGAAGCACGCTATGCTTCCCTACATGGTGGATGGTTCATCCATAGAGATGCTTCTTCCATAACCATTTGTACATGGGAGGCATGTATTATCCGCTTTGACAAGTTAGAAGGTGGTTCCCGTTGGAATCTAGCTTTTTTTTGAAGTGCCCACACTTTTCTGCATGGTGAATGGTTAGACTTCTCCTATGACCATTTATATATAGAAGTATGTGCTATCCATTTTGACGAGTTAGGAAATGGTCCCCTTTGGGATCCAACTCTTTGTCGAAGCACCTACGCTTCTGCATGGTGCATGGTTCACCCATGAAGAGGCTTTTTCCATGACCATTTGTACATGAGAGACTTGTGCTATCTGCTTTGATGAGTTAAGAGGTGGTCCTCTTTGGAATCCAGTTCTTCGTCGAAGTACCCACGCTTTCTTACGTGATGGATGGTTCAACCATAGAGAGGCTTCTCCCATAACCATTTGTACATGGGAGGCATGTGTTATCTGCTTTGATGAGTTAGGAGGTGGTTCCCTTCGGGATCCAGCTCTTTGTCGAAGCGTCACGCTTCCCTACATAATGGATGGTTCATCCATGCAGAGGCTTCTCCCATGACCATTTATACATGGGAGGCATGTAATATCAACCTTAGAGAATTTGGACTTAAGGTGCTCGTGCTTCTCTGCATGGTGGATGTTTCATCCATGCAGGGGATAATATAAACTCTCTGAAGATAAATGCAGTTGTAATGAAACATTTTATATGGTGAGGAATCTCGTCGAGCGAGGGATAAATATCGAGCTGGTGATACTCTCAAACTAATTGAGACCTGTAAACTGGCCTCGAGTGGATAAATCTTATAGCTTAGCTCGATGATATAAGTGGCAAGGAAAAAGCATTTGGCGAGGTGGAGAATAAACATCTCACGTACCGCTCTCAAACTATCAAAGTCTTATAAATCAGTCTCGAAATGACGAGATCTTTCAGTTAGACCTAACAATCATGAGAAGAAAAGAATAAACATCTCGTGAAACTAGGAATATGCATCTGGCAAGTCGGAGAATAAACATCCCGCATATAGCTCTCAAACTATCAAAGTCTTAAAAACTAGCTTCAGACCGACGAGGTCTTACAGTTAGACTTGACAATAGTGAGAGGCAAGGAATAAATATCTCCCAAACCATGAATAAGCATATGACGAGTTGGGGAATAAACATCTCGCATATAGCTCTTAAACTATCGGAGTCTTATAAACTGGCCTCGGAATGATGAGGTCTTACAACTAGACTCGACGATAAAGAGAAGCGAGGAATAAATATCTCGCGAAGTTAGGAATAAATATCTGACAAGTCGAGAAATAAACATCTCGCATATAGCTCTCAAACTATCAAGTCTAATAAACTGGCCTTGGATCAATGAAATCTTACAGCTGTGCTCGACAATAGTGAGAGACGAGGAATAAATATATCGAGAAGCCAAAAATAAGCATTTGACGAGTTGGGGAATAAACATCCCACAATGGCTCTCAAACTATTAGAATTTTATAAACTAGCCTTGGACCGATAAGGTCTTACAGCTAGACTCGATAATAGTGAAAGGCGAGGAATAAACATCTCACGAAGCTAGGAATAAGCATCTGGCAAGTTGGGGATTAAACATCTCACATATAGCTCTCAAACTATTAGAGTTTTATAAACTGGCCTTGGACCGATAAGATCTTACAGTTAGGCTTGATGATAGCGAGAGGCGAGGAATAAACATCTCGCAAAGTCAGGAATAAACATCTAGAGAGTCGAGGAATAAACATCCCACATATGGCTCTCAAACTATCGGAGTCTTATAAGCTGACGAGGTCTTACAGCTAGGCTCGACCATAATGAGAGGTAAGGAATAAATATCTCACGAAACCAGGAATTAGCATCTGGTGAAGCGGGAATAAACTTACTGTGACTGGCTCTTAAACTAACATAATTTTATAAATTACCCGAAATGACGAGGTCTTGTATAGTGGAGGTACTGAAGCATAGGCAAAAATGAAGCCTTATATGGTGAGTTTGAAGCATAGATTTTGACTTTAAAAAATGTGCCAACGGGTGTCAGATTCCATTGAGGTCCACGTAGACAAAATTCCAACATGTATGAACAGATTACTAGTCGACAATACTCCAAGTTTGGACATGGAAGAAGCTTTATGACATGAGACAAATATGTTCAACCTCTGGTAATATTTTTCGAGAACGACTTTACAGTAATTAAATACCAATAAACAACTCTAAGATATCAAAGTATTCCAAATTCAAGTTAAGCAAGTGTATCATCAACTAGAGAGAAGACAAAGAGTAATTTTTTACATCAAGAGTTGCATTCCTTCCCAAATTATACAAGAATGGAGTATTTATAGTGTTACACATGAGATGGTGTCCACTGGATGATGAACCATGTGGCTTCATCTCCTCAACCAAAGCATCTAATTCTAGCCATCATTTTGAATTCCTAGCCTATGGCACATTTATTGTTCTTACACATAGCAATCATCCTATTGACAAAACAAGACATTTATACTCATTACAAAGGTCATGTCAATCATTCGGATAATCTTTATGTAAATGACTCTTGGAATAAATGGAAGATGCCCCATTATAGTTAGGAGGCTTCTGCTTTGCTAATGCGGGCTTCGGCCACTTACATAATACTTTGGCTTCAGGGCTTTTTAAGCCTCAGTTGAAGAGTGGACTTTTTCTTAAGCCTCGATTTTGAGGCATAACAATAGTCCCTCCAAATCTATGTATGATTATTTATGTCATGCGTGAACTTCTTATTTTGAGTTGTAATATTCTAATGTGACATGTATGTCGCTTAACTTGGTAGTTTCGCATGTTATTGCACTTTTGACACAACGATAGGCAAGGATAAGGCAATGTATGTTGAGGTATTGAAGTATTGGCAAAGATGAGGCCTTTTATGCTAAGGCACTGAAGCATATGCAAAATATGAGGCCTTATATGGTGAGCCTGAAGCATAGGCAAGGATGAGGCATTGCATGCTGAGGTATTGAAACATAGGCAAAGATCAGACCTTATATGCTAAGGCTCTGCAGCATAGGAAAGAATGAGGCCTTGCATGTTGAGGTATTGAAATATAGGCAAAATATGAGACCTTGTATAGTGAGCCTGTGGAAGTTCATGTTTGTACATAGGCAAAATATTAAAATTGCCTTTAAATCCTTTAGTAATTTCATGCCTAGGTCCCTTAACCTTTGATCCGGTATGTTTCGATCCTCATAATTTGCCTTTTATTTCAATCATACCCTTAATATATTGCATTCATTTTCCAATAATTTCAAAACATCTACATTTCAGTCCTCAAGTTCACATTTTTGTACGTTTTAGTCCTTTTCTTTCTTTCTTTAATTTTATTTTATTTTTGTGTTCTTTCCCTTCAATTTTTTTTTCCACCTGATGGAGGCGTTGCATAGGCAATGATGAAGTCTCATACTCCAAGGATGAAGCTTCTGAATTAATTCATCAAGTATTACCATATATTTAAAGTTGCTCGTTTTATAGCCCTATTTTTAGAGGCCTCCTATTTGTAAAATAAGTCTTCCAATAGCCTTTTCATCAGAGACCTCCCCTTTTAGGGGGTTTTCTTATACAATGCCATTTCTTCAATACCCTCCCCTTTTTCAGGGGTCCTACTTATTCATGGCCTCTTCTTCAGAGGCCTCTTCCTTTTTTTGGGGGTTTGATTTAAGGCCACTTCCTCAGTGAGTTCCCTCTTTTCGACGGGATTTCTTATTTGTGGCCTCTTCTTTAGAGGCCTCCTATTCTTAGTTATTCAAGACCACTTCTTCAGTGGCCTCGCCCTTTTTAGGAGGCCTACTTATTCATTGCCTCTTCTAGAGAGGCCTCCTCACTTTTTATGGGCTCTAGTTTGAGGCCACTTTTTCATATTCTCTTGTATTTTGATGTTGTTGTGTAAGGCATTTTTCTATATGATGCTTTTCATGTTAGTAGCCATTCAACCACTTCTCGTGTGAGTTGGATAGTTATTCTCATTTTACCTTGTCTATACTAGTGATGAGGTCGGTGATGGCCCATTGGAGAAGTTTTCCAGGAGACCCTTTTTCGGGGGTCTTCTTAACCCTTCTAAGTGGGACTTCCTCATTGATTGAACTCATTTTTTGGTACAAATCTTTTCTTCAAAAATATGCGAATCATACAAATGGATTGCTATCTAAATACATTCATTTTTTTCAAGAACTATCAACAATCCAAGTACTGATGTAAACTCCAAAGCTCTTTCTTGGGGCCTTCACTTGTTCTTTCCTCAAGAACAAATACTTTTCAAGGGGGATGCCCAACTTTCTAAAGGCAATTTTTTCCACGAGATGTTCGTGGTTATAGTGTGGCTTTTCACAAATAGTGTCAATCTGTTGACCCAAAAAAGTGCTAACAAGTGTTGGGTTCCATTGAGGTCCACATAAACAAATTCCAACATGTACGAACGGGTTGCCAGTCGACAATACTCTGAGTTTGGACGTGGGAGAAGCTTTACGACTCGAGACAAATATGTTCGGACTTCGGTAATATTTTTAGGGAACGATTGTACAGTAATTAACAACCGATAAACAACTCTAAGATATCAATGTATTCCAAATTCAAGTTAAGCAAGTATATCATCAACTAGAGAGAAGACAAAGAGTAGTTTTTGGTGTCAAGAGTTACATTTCTCCCCAAATGATACAAGAGGGTATTTATAGTGTTACAAATTAGATGGTGTCCATTGCATGAGCCACTTGGCTTTATCTCCTCAATCAAAACATCTAATCTTAGCCATCATTTTGACTTCCTAGCCTGTAGCACATTTAATGTTCTTACACATAACAGTTATCATATTGGCAAGACAAGACATTTATCTTCATTACAAAGATCACATTAATCATTCGAATAAGATCTTCATGTAAAAGATCTCTTGGAATAAGTGATTATGGAAGCTGCTCCCTTATGGTTAGAAGGCTTCTACTTCGGTCATGCGAGCTTCGGCCACTTACATAGTGTTTTGGCTTTAGGACCTCTTAAGTCTTGGTTGAGGTGTGAACTTCATCTTGAGCCT
>NC_036237.1:12873366-12874612 GCF_002742605.1 Olea europaea var. sylvestris | reverse complement strand
CAACAAGTGGACTTAGTTCTCACACCGGTGTATTGATTGTTGTTCTCTGATATCTTTATTATTATTACTATTACTACTACTCTCTTAGTTAGAGATTAGTCCTAAATCCTTGACATAACTCTAGAGTCTTAGTAAATCACTAGAGCTCATCTCGTTTAAAAAATTAAATTTGTGACATTCAAAAGAAGGTAGGCTTTACTTGGATTCCAAAACCTTCTAAAGTTACTTTTCAATAGCCAGATACCATAAATTTTATTCGTTATAGTTGAAGATACAGGTATCTCCACTTTTTGAATAAAATCTTTAGATTTTCTGACCGTCTAATATGCTGAATCTCATGTTATTAGGATCTTTATGATGGTCAATCATATTTCAGTTGATTCGTCATACACGTTGTAGGATTCTTGACCACGCAGATTTCCATGTCATGCATTAATTTTCTTTGCAGAAATTTGCATATAAAAGAAATTCCTGTCAAAAATGCATCAAAAGCAACAATCAGTTTTTATCGACTCTTATTTATCTGTAAATATTCATGACAGTTAGAAGCTTTTCCGTTTGAATGAAAAGAAAAAAGAAAAAACTGTAAAAGATTTTTATGCTGTGCTAACAGCAAAATATCTTGCATCAATTCGTTGCGGCGAAGAAAAAAAAAATCTTGGAATCGTAACTGTTATCTCATGTTGATAGCAACGATAAGATTGTAGTTTATTTTGCTGCTGCAAAACAAAAGGCTCGATTAGTCTTGATCCAAAAGAAATGGTTGTGGCGACCGAGTAGGTTCTGATACTTAAATTAAAGGAAGGATTTTATGAAATTAAAGACTTCTCGAGAGCGTGTATATTTTTGTGTACTCTAAGGGTACATGTTTATTACTCGATAACACTGGACATTAAAATGAAAAAGATTATAACTTTTTTCCTTAATGCTGTCCAAGTTTTCGCCAATCCACCTAGCAAATATTTCATAATATTATACTAGAAGGTGTGTTAAGGAGAGAGAACACAACATTTTTTCTTCACTTTCCAGAAAGAAACCTAGATGAGAAACTGAGCAAAAAGTGCATGAGGCATTTCTTATCAATTCTCTATCTTTGATCTACTCTTCTTCATCAACCATGTGAAAGTATGAATCAAGATTCTCCAAAATCAAGAAAAATTGATTCTGTATCTTTCTGATAGTACCTTTTTTGAATTTTTGGACCACCTAGTTCCTAGGGAATCCATAGAAGGTGGCAAAAGTGAGG
>NC_036237.1:12871147-12873050 GCF_002742605.1 Olea europaea var. sylvestris | reverse complement strand
TTTCTCAAACTTCAACAAGGGCCTAGAAGCCCAGTGGCTGCAACCATGCCTCCAGTGTGGCTAGAAACTAAAACAATGAAAAATTAAGAGTGCGTTCGATTTCCCGTTATAAGACCATTTTTCGTTTTCAATTTTCTAAAATACTCAAATTGTGTTTTTTGTGTTATTTTTCAAAAAATGTATTTTCCAAAACAAGGAAAATATTACAATATAAAAGTCAAAATGACTTTATGATGTTTTGAGTATTTTCAAAATAAAGAAAATGAACTTAAAAATTTCTCAAATTAAAATAATTAATAAAATCACACACAAAACCTAACCAAGTACAAATACCTATCTCCCAATCTCTTTCTCTCATCCCAAGTTCCACCAAACTATTTCAAAATGTCATAAAATTATTTCTAAATTTTTTTAAACCAAAGCGTTTTCTATATTTTTGTTTTGAATAATAGTTTTTTAGAATGACAAACCAAACGTTTCTGTAATATTAAAATAATTCCTCAAAATGGAAAACAGAAAATGAATTCAAAATTAAAAACAGATAATAGAAACACAAACCAACGCACTCTAAGATTCTAAAATATGTAAAGCGTGACAATGTGTTTCTATTAAACATCAAGCATTACTAGTATATGAGTGCCTATGGGAAGCATTTGCTTAATTATGTATTTTTAATTTTTAATATAATTTAAATATTCTAAACTAATAAGTAAATAAAATAATGCATTCTTTGAATTTTATATATATTCCTCCAGTGTTAAAAAATATATATATATATTGCTCAAAAATCAAAATCATAAATACTGCAATCTTGATGATCAATTCTTACAATTAGATTAGGCACAAATACTATTTCAAAAAAAATCCTATATCTTTTAAAGTTTGATAAATATTTTTTCTTCTAAAATTAAAAATCATAAGATAAAATGGACCTTCAAAGTTCTGATTAGGTGAGAAGTACAAAAATGAAAAATGCACTTTCAAATTTCTATAGTTCAATGAAAATCTTAGCAGTGAAATGAGAATCTATGTTAATTCGGGCTAATTTGATGTTCGTAAAAGAGGAAATTAGGCTCACTGCTCTAAAAAATAACCAATTAGATTAATACACTTAACATAAATTTAAACCTCTAATCACCCTAATTTATACGTCCCAAAATCGACCCAAAACCCTAAAGAACTTCAAACCCAGCTAATTACAAAGAGACCCGCAAACAAGGTGTTAAAAGAGTGGAATCTATCAGATGATTTCGAAATATAGGGATTGAAATTGTCTTTGGCTATGTTAGGGAAGAAGCTTGCAGCAATACAAGATCGTAGTAAAAAGTAATAGATGTTTTCAGCTTGGCTGAAAAAGGAGTATGGTATGGCTGGATGTTGGACGGGATGTATACTGTTGAAATAATGCGAGAATATATGAAGTTTGTGGGATTTACAAACAGTGGAGACATACTAGTGGATTCACACTACGGATGCCAAATAGTTAAGTTCTGTAGGGTCACAAAAAAATGTGTACACCAAGTGTTCAACATATTGATTCATCCAATTCCATATGTAAATAAGGTTTCAAAGATTCTTCCAAAGTGATTCCTCAAGAATGTGTTGAAGATGATATATGGCAAAAAAAAGGCAAGAAGAGGCTAAATCTTACACAAAACATGAGCCCATCTTGTAAAAGTACTATTGTTAATCTTTACTATCACATAAGTCACTAGAGAGGCACATAAACTTTGGCTAAATGACTAATTGAGTTAGCAATTCTTATTCAGAATCAATTTTTAGAAGTTTTTGCAATGGATATCCATCTATGGGCAAAAATTGGACAGGGCATAGTATTTGATCTTGCCATTTTATGTGATTGGAAAAATATGAGTTACAATTTTACACGGTGTGACAATAGGGG
>NC_036237.1:12867305-12869365 GCF_002742605.1 Olea europaea var. sylvestris | reverse complement strand
ATGCGAGCTTCGGCCACTTACATAGTGTTTTGGCTTTAGGACCTCTTAAGTCTTGGTTGAGGTGTGAACTTCATCTTGAGCCTCGATTTTGATGCTTAACACCTATATTTCTCAACGTTCCAAACGTATTTCACCCTTTGGCATCAATGAGAGTAGGCTGGCCCACAAGGCAACTAGTCGGGACCTTGCCATCTAAGTTCGTGGCCCGCTCAATTTAGCTAGGCTGACTTTCTTTCAAGTCTTTTATTTGGCCTATTGGCAAAATCAATATTTTAATTTAAGGGAAATAATTAATTTTCATCACATATTTAATAAGATCCACAATTTTTTTTAATCACAAAATTAACTTTTATCAAAATCTACTGAAATTTAATTTTAATCCCATCAAACAAGAAGCTTAATTTAATCACCTGAAAGCACTAAAAATACAGAGTAATGTTAGAAAAAAATTAGGGCCTCTCTTACTTATGTTATTCTAAATATACTTTGCAATATTTATTAATTTTTTAGAAATTTTATTCATCCTTTTTCAACTACCCAACCCTTCCTTGCGACATCAACCCATTCACAGGCATCGGTAACAACGATCCTTTCAACTAATTTTAGATTTGGGTTCCCGTCTTTAAACTCTGTAGTACAATAGGATCAAAAGCCTTCATTTTAGATTTTCATTAGGACCTCTGTAACTTCTAAGAGCTTCTGGATACGTCGAATGTAGATCCACCATCTTCTATAAGTTTCGAAATGATAAGTTCTATAGTCTTACTAGCATGAGTAAAAAGATTCATCTACCCTTAAAAATAAATAGCTAATATATTTAAAGATACCATGAAATATGAGAATAAAAAAAATTGTTTTGACTTTTGGCAAGTATCTTGCAAACAATAATGCTCCTCAAATAGTGCAAATGATAGGGGGAGTTGACAGGATAGAGTGGCAGGGTGGATTGGTTGTTGATTTTATTTTTTTTCAACTATCCAATCAATTATTTACACGTGTTTCCTCTGTCGTTGACTCTTTTGTTGAGCCTGTAGTAAGATTGTTTTGCAAAGCAGGCTAATAATGTTATCAGCATCATCACCTATATAATATTAGGTATATTATTTTGTATCACTTAGCCCCTGTTTGTATTCCATTCAAATGAGTTTTTTCTTTCTTTTTTTTTTTTTTTATAGAAAAATACGTTTTGGAATAGTGGATTTTGAAGAACGTGTAGTTAAAAAAATGAATTTATGCACAAAATATTTTATTATGTGAACGTGTGGTTAAAAATAAATTTAATGAAAGACAAACTTAGACTTAATATCACTATGACATAGCGTTACTCCAAAATTTATCTCCAATTTTCTGCTTTAAACTAGTAGCGTGTTAGATACATATTTAATGTAATGGAATTCTCTTCGCATTTGAGGAAAGTTAGGGAAGAAAGATCTTAAAAAATAATTAGGATAAGCACAACTTCAGAGACATCAACATTGTATACGAGATTTTACTATGAATATTTAGCCCTAGTTCGTCTATTGTTATTCAACGAAAATGGATTTTGAAAAAGCGATAAAGAATGTATAATATAGTAAGAAAATAATTTAAATTACGTGCAAAATATATTATTGTGAAAATATGTAATTGAAAAAGAATTCTTGAATAATGATAAACAAACAATAGCTCAACTCAATTCACTACCAAAAATCAAAGTGGGTCACACGGACCGTGTCAAATCCCACACTTTTTGCACACGCTAGAGCCTAGCCCGACTAGCCCAGCCAAAAAGTGAGGCCCTTGTCAGGCAACCTTTTAGCATATGTTTTGAGTTCCATTTTCAAAATTTATTTCCAACCACACGTTTTTTTATACAATAATATTACATTTAAATTCAAAATTTTATAATATTACATATAAATTCAAAATTTTTTCTTATCTTGTAACCACTCATTCTTCCAAAAATTACTATAACAAAATATATTTTCTCTCAAAATCGTATTAAAAAATGGAGCACAAGCAGGGGCTTAAAACATGACAACTTTCTTTACACAATTATAACTCATATGGAGAAGCTAACC
>NC_036237.1:12865435-12867279 GCF_002742605.1 Olea europaea var. sylvestris | reverse complement strand
CCCCCCCCCCCCCCCCCCCTTTTTGATATATGAAATAGTATATCAAGATTCTTAAAGAATAATGATAAAAGTTGACAAGAATTTTATATCTTTCCTTATCCAGGATAAAGTTGTTGAATCCATGGCTTCTTATGTATATACTTATTACATAAGTGGAGAATTTTATGTTTCAACTTTACGGAATCTCATAAAGTTGAATGTATCGGTCAAGTTAAAATCATTTCAACATATATATGCATTGTTGAGTGTAAATTTCGTGTCATTCTAACTAATGTCTGAAATACAGTAACTGTCGTAGATCATTAGTTTAACATGGTATCAAATAACTTGTGTTCGAAACTCATTGTTATTTATTTATAAAAATTAGAATTTTGACCGAGAAACACATTGGTATTGCTGAGTTGTCATAGCTTTGACCTTGTTAAATATATCCCTATATGTCCTCTTTAGTTTGTAACAACCTCACCTGGTTACTTAACGGACAAAGTTGTTGAAGGAAGCCTAAAGGCCATAATGTCAAGTCTATAAATTATGCTCCCTCAAAACAATGCTTATCGCCGAATGCCAACAAAGACAAGTAGTTTGCTCGACACCATCGCCTTGAAGCAGGATGCGGTTGCAGCTGACATGGAGCTACGGACAACTTTTCTGGATTTCGATGAGAAAATGATTGTGGCATGCATGTAAAGAGTTTTTTGAAGACTAAATTTAAATAAATAAATAGACTCTAATAACTTAGATGAGATGGATAAACTTTTAAAATCACAAGGAAGTAACATAATTAACTTCATTTAATTAGGACACACAGTAGAATTCACTCTTTAACTAGGCAAACGAATGCTTGACACAAAGCTTAAGCTACATGCTTATGCTAATTGAAGCACTAAAAACTATTAAATACACAGACAGAGAACTGCATTAGAGCTCTTTATAGTAATATAGCCAAGCTTATTATTTCGAATATATTTGAACGATACTTTCTTAGTAGATTTTAGACAAACCATAATATTATACTTGTTGACGTTAGAAATCGTTGGACAACTTCCCGTCAACACCGATTAGTCGAACAATGCTTGAATTGTGGATTTAATTTAAAGTCTGATATGGCTGCAGCTGTGGAAGCAGGGATCCACTTAGGTGGAGGGACATTACTTCATTGGTGGATCCCACGAGTTTTCCGGCAATGAAAACTGCCGGGACAGGGCCATTGAATCCCATTCTCAAGAGAGCTTTTTCAATTTCCTTTCCTTCTGGATCACGATCAATTTCATGAACATAAGGGATCACCCCAAGTTCTTTAAATAGTATAAGAACAGAATAGGATAAGCAGCAGGTACTATTGCTAAAGATAACTACACCGTTCTCGGACGATAATTTTTGTACCTTGTCCATATTTTGAAACCTGGGATTCTGCTAAATGGAGAAATGAGTACCCTTTAATGATAAGAGAGTAAACAAAGAAATATTTGTTTAAGTATTTGAACTCACAATTTGTATACCGAAGGGAAAACGAAAGGAGCGGGCAAGCAAGAAACTATATCGAGAGCTGAATCTTGCTTGATCAACTTGAGTTCTGTGGCTGCTCTATTTATAGAAACGGGATAAAATGGACCACCTTTTCCGAAAAATGGTTGAAACACGTCGTTTAAAAAATTAAATTGTCAAAGCGAGCGCACCTCATAAGCATGTTGGTCAGGTTTTATTTTTATTTTTTTTTCTTTTTATTTTTTATTTTCATTACATGCGGACGTGCAAAATTTTCATAGGTAGGTGGCTCTTAAAACTTGCTGGAATCTATCTGAAGAAATATATTTAGTAGTGTTGGAAAAAATAAGTGAGCGGCT
>NC_036237.1:12648838-12859628 GCF_002742605.1 Olea europaea var. sylvestris | reverse complement strand
ATAAAAAAGTGACTCTTAAGTCCTATTTGAAAACCGATAATTTAATTTATGGTTCGTTACAGGGTCTTTTTCAACCACACATTTATATAATAAAATATTCTACACATATACCTAAAGCTTTTCCTTCATTTTAATGCACACATTCTCCTAAAAAATCACTATTCAAAGGTTGTTTAAAACATTAATAATTGTCAAACAATCTCTTAACCAATGTCATTTTTTTTATAAAAAAATGATACAATGTATAAAAAAGTAACACTTAATTTTACTTAGCATTTTTTACTTCCAAATACTTTTCATATGATTTTTTAAGGACAATTAATTTTAGGGGTACTTTTGTAAGTTGCCCTTTGTAAAATGGATTTAACTTTGGTAGGCTAATTTAGACAAATTATTAACACAAATACGCACACATTTTGGCATTTAAGCATGCATATGTGGTCAACAAAAAAAGTTGATTACATTATCACGAGCATATGAGCATATTTTAGAATACTGTGAAAAATATGCCTATCAAGCACTAATTATTTCGAGTTTATGTTTGTGTAATAATCCAACTTTGTTTGAGCCCACTTACATGTTTACTCTGATTTTTGTAATTGGTCAACTTTTCAGAGTCCCCTTTGTTACGGAAGACTTGGTTCGGCCACTCTCACTAAGGCATTTTATAAGTTATGTCCATGATGGATTTTGACCAGCTCTTTGTCAAAAGCGTATTATTGCTTCATTTAATAAAAACTCCAACTTTATATGAAGAAAAAGAACTCATAATTCAAACAAGCATGGAGAATTTGATAGATAATAAACCAAGAGAACTGTCAAACAATATTATAATTCAAGGTCAAAATATGAAATCCTTAATTAAGCACAATTGTTAACGTGATTGATTCTATAAAATCTTGATCCAGAAATGATTTGATGAAAGAGCCAAGTGTTCGGAAATTAGATCCAAATGATTTAATTTTAAGGGATGAAAGAGCTAACTAACCTGACAAGAGTTACAAGCATTGTATTGTATTGCATATACTAAAAGTCTAAAACTAATAGCAATTTAGAACTTTTTGTAGGATAATTTATTGCTTTAAATCACCTAATCTTTCATGTTAAATTATCAAGAAATACATAAATTATGGTGAAAGCGTACCTAAATCAGACATGATTAATGCAATAATGAATTTCGAGGTATAGTCTTCCAAATCTACATGCAACCTCCTTTTTCTCTCTGTGATGAGATGCAGAAGAGATTGAATAATACGTACGTGTGATCTGGGGACCATAATCGTATTTATATAGTGACGCCCTTTGACCTAATTTGGGCCATCATATAACTAGGATTTGGGTCCGGTCTCTACACATATAGAACTCACACTTTAATTGGATACATTAAAATCCGAAAAATCGAAACCTTATAGATCACTTTAATTGGGCTCAACCGAATTCGATAGCCTTTAATTTAACACATAATAATTCATACATATAAGCTCATCGATGAATTAAAAAAATCCTTACAATCTCCTACTTGGGTTATATGTGTCACCTTATAATTGTACATTAAACATAACCTTATGAATACTCAAAATTTTGCTATCATTACTGAATGCATCCCCAAAACAATCTCGTCCATCAATCATATCAACATAGGATCAAAGCAACTTTCGCTACTTTCATGTAACTAAACTCATCAATAGTCACGTATATCGATATAATCGAATGACATAGATCAAGCATGGATGTGTAACATGGAAATTACATGTGATGTGATCTGTTACATGCCTATTTCCAACTGGTCCACCTTAATACCTTAGTGAGATCATTTTAAAAAAATTCAGAGATAATAAACCAAATAACTGAAAATAACTGTAACTTTAAACCGTATCCAAAATAATAGTACATGTGTCCAATATGAAAAGCAAAAATACAAACTCCCACTGAAACTAGATATCATCAAGAGACACTATACCCATATGAGTAGTGTGCTCATGAAAGACCTTGGGTATCAATCCCTTAGTAAGCGGATCCGCAACCTTGGAGTTTATCCTAATATGCTCTATTGACATCTGTCCATTCTGAACTCTTTCTTTAACAGTCAGGAACTTGATATCTAGATGTTTTGACTTTGTCGAGCTTCTGTTGTTATTGGAATATAGAACTGCTGATTTATTGTCACAAAATATCTTAAGTGATCTTTCTATATTGTCCACAATGCGCAGCCCAATGATAAAATTACGCACCCATATTCCATGATTTAATGTCTCATAACACGCTATAAATTCCACTGCCATGGTGGAAGTAGCTATGAATGTCTGCTTAGCACTCTTCCAGGAAATAGCACCTCCAGCAATCAAGTAAATATAGCCTGAAGTGGATCTTCTACTATCTTAGCATCCCGCGAAATCGGAATCAGAGTAACCGACGATCTCCAACTGATCCGATCTCCTGTATGTGAGCATGTAGTCTTTTGTTCTCTGTAAATACCGCATGACCCATTTGGTTGCTTTCCAATGATCCATTCTCGAGTTACTTAAATATCTCCCTAGTATCCCAACAATGTACGCTATATCTAGACGCGTATAAACTTGAGTATACATTAGACTCCCTATAGCTGAGAAATAATGAATCTTCTACATTTCTTTAATTTCCAAGTCATTTTAGGGCACTGACTTAAGCTGAACTTGTCTCCTTTAGCCACAAGGGTGTCACCTGATTTACAATCTTGTATGCCATATCTTTTAAGTACCTTTTCGATATAGTTCTTTTGTATAATCCAAGAATACCCCGAGAACGATCTCGGTGTATCTGAATTCCTAATACAAAAGAGGTGTCACCAAGATCTTTCATCTCAAAATTCTTTTCTAGAAATCTCTTGGTTTTGTACAATAAGCCTATATCATTGCTGGCAAGCAATATGTCATCGATATATAAAACCAGAGAAATATACTTGCTCCCACTGAACTTGTGGTATATACAATCATCGACCAAATTCATCTCAAAACCAAATGAGATGATCACCTGATGAAACTTGTAATACCATTGACAAAGACGCATGTTTGAGTCCATAGATGGATTTCTTTAATTTACAAATCATTTGCTTTGCCTCGTCCAATACAAAGTTTTCTAATTGTACCATATAAATTGTTTCATCAATGTTACCATTGAGAAACGCTGTCTTAACATCCATCTGATGTAACTCAAGACTCAAATGTGCTACCAATGCCATTATAGTTCTGAAAAAGTTTTTCGAAGAAATCAAAGAGAAAGTCTCTTTATAATCAATGCTTTCTTTCTGTGTAAAGCTCTTTGCGACAAGACGAGTCTTATACCTCTCTACATCACCTTTCGAATCCCTCTTGATCTTAAATATCCATTTGCAACCAATGGGTTTCGCACCTCCAGGCAATGGAACGAGATCCTATACGTCATTGTCTTTCATGGACTTTATCTCTTCATTCATGGCATCTAGCCACTTTTAAGAGTTAAAACTTTCCATGGCTTAACGGAAGTTGATCGGATCATCTTCCACCATTCCAATGTCAACTTCATGTTCTTGGAGAAATACGATGTAATCATCTGAAACCGCACTTCTCCTCTCTCTAATGGATTTTCTTAATGGCATTTGTTCTTGAGGCTGTATAGTTTGTTCTTCTGGAACAGTTTGTTGATCTTGAGAGGGAGGCGTGACATTATCTTGATCCGGAGTTACTTCTTGAACAATATCAGAGATAGAAACCTGATCATTATCAATGGCAATTGGAGGAATTTCAACATATTCCTCCTCAAAGACGAAGCCTATAACACTTCCCCCCCCTCCCGGCAAACTCAACATTCTCAAAGAATCGAGCATTTCCTGTCTCGAAAATTGCCTCAGTTGTGGGATTATAAAACTTGTAACCCCTAGACCTTTTAGAATATCCAATAAAGTAGCAACTGATGGTCCCTGTCCCCAGTCTCTTTTCATTTAGCTTATAGGGCGTTGCCTCAGCTGGACACCCCCAATTATGTATATGCTTCAAACTAGGTTTCTTGCCCGTCCAAAGCTCATATGGGGTTTTATCAGTGGCCTTAGTTGGAACTCTGTTGAGTATATACGATATATTCTTTAATGCTTTACAATGTCCTTAAGCGTTCTGTTTCGTCTCTCAGCAACATCATTCATAGTGGGCGAACCCGGCACAGTGTATTGTGGGACGATACGCATTCCTCTAGGAATTTAGCAAATGGTCTTGGACGTTGTTCACTAAATCGTCATATCTGCTATAGTATTCACCCCCACGGTCAGATCTGACGCTTTTAATCCTTTTGCCAAGTTGGTTCTCAACTTCGACTTTATAGTTTTTGAACACATCCAGTGACTGTGATTTTTCATGAATGAGATATATATAGCCATATCTAGAAAATTTGTCTATGAACGTTATAAAATATTATTGACCATTTCAAGAACCCATAGGAAATGGTCCACAAATATTCGTATGTATAAGTTCTAAGATGTCCGAAGTCCTATTGATTTGAAATCTCCTTTTATTGATTTGTTTTCCCTTTATACAATTGACACACAAATCATAATCTCTAAAGTCAAGAGGGTCGAGAATCCTGTCAGACACAAGTCTCTCAATTCTTCTTTTGGAGATGTAACTTAATCTCTTGTGCCACAACGAGGTAGTATTCTCGCCGGTTAATTTTAGCTTTACACCTCGAGTACTTACATGTAGAGATTCATTAAAAGAAGCACTTGTATCGATTGAATAAAGATTATCGTAACCTGATAAACAACCGGAACCAACCAATTTTAAATCATGAAACAAACTAAATTTTCATTTCCAAATGAACAAGAATAACAAAATTTGTCCAAAACAGAAATAGAAATCAAATTTCGTCTAAAAAATGGTACAATAAATGTCTCAACAAGATCCAAATAAAATTTAGTCTTTAACAATAATCTAAATTTTCCTATGACCTCTACTTCCGCCTTCTTGCCGTTACGAGCATAGATATATCTTTCACCATCACTTGGTATTCGGCAACTCAGGCAACCATGCATAGACATATTGATGTGAGTTGTTGCACCAAAATTTATCCACCATGTATGTCTAGGTACCGAAGTTAAATTAATCTCAGAACAAACCAAATGAAGAAGAATACATTTCTTTACACGCCATGCATGGTAATTGGTACAATTCTTCTTCTTATGACCTGTAGCTCCATAGAAGAAACAATCACTCTTAGTTGGTTCCTTATGTTGTTTCTTTTGAGGTGCTGTACCCGCAGCTTCCTTATTAATCTTCCTTTTCTTGTTCTTTTTGTCCTTAGAGGTGATGGCTAAATGAGCACTTTCTGTATTCTCATGCTTCAATCTTTCATCTTCCTAGACACAATGTGAGATGAGCTCATTAAGGGAGCATGAGTCCTTTTGACAGTTGTAGCTCACCTTGAATTGACTAAAATGTGTTGGAAGAGATATCAGAACCAAGTGTACTAACAAGTTTTCAGATAAATCCAACTTGAGTGCCTTTAGTTTTAAAGCAGTGTGAGACATTTCCATAATGTACTCCCGAATGTTTCTTTCCCTTTATACCTTATTGAGACAAGGTTTGTCAAAAGTGTACTTGTTTCAGCCTTTTCATTTTTGGCAAACCTCTTCTCAAGATCCTCAAGAAAACCCTTAGTCGTAGTCACCTTATCGAACATCGTGCCCGGGAATGCTTCTGGAATAGCACACTTCATGACCATTAAGCTTATGCGGTTCGATCGTTCCCATTTTTTCATATCCCTCTTGTCATCAGAGATACTCTTATCAGTAAGTGCAGCGGGTTGATCGACCCATAAAGTAAGGTCTAGGTTCATGACTCCGAGAATAATCATCACGTTCTCTTGCCATGCCCTGAAATTTGTGCCATTTAGTATTGGAATTGAATTGATACTAGCAGAGATATATGCAGCAGAACCTGAAACTGAATTAGAGAACTATCATTATGAATAGCTCACATGAATATCTTTAATATGCAAATAATAATAATCTCAAATAGTGGTAGGGCCCATCACAAGATATCAAGTACAACATCAATATCTAGTATTTTGACAGAGATATTGACTTGTAAACTGTACTCTTGGTGTAGTGATCAAACATTGACGATAAAATAATGTATCAACAAATAAACCTTTCTTTGGACCGATTTATCGATCACACATTAAACCAAATAATCGTCACACGTTTATCATCACAGGTGCACGTGTATTCAGCTAAATATTGACCTTCCTTTGGGCCGACCAATATTCTCATGAATAACACATACACAAACACCTTTTAATATTCCAAGTTAGTCAATTTCTACAATAGAGATTGCTTTGATAACATGGTGCTTCAATTAACTAATTTTCGAATATTATATTTCTTAAAAGAGTCCTTAGCACCAAAATTTGAGAAAGAGAATCACCAATTTTGCATATTTTGATTAGTTTTAAACTTTATGGGCCATAGGATTAATAATTCAAAACTTTAAGGGGCAAAATTAATTAATTCCAAACTTTAGGGGTTGAAATTAATAAACTTGAAACTTTATGGACCATAATTAATTAATTTAAAACTTTAGAGGATCAATTAGAACAAAATTAAAACTTTAGGGGCCAAATATTGGCCAATTCAAAACTTTAGGAAACAAATTTTGAAAATTTGAACTTTCGGGGTCAATTTGAATTAATTATAAACTTTGGGGCCAATTTGAATTAATAATTAAAGTTTGAGTGCTTTAATTATAAAATTTAGAACTTTAATTGCCCGAATTAATTAATTTTTAAACCTTAGGGATCGAATTATTAAAGCCAAAACTTAAAGACCCAAATTTGATGTACTTTAAAATGTTAGGGACTTGATTCATAAAATTAAAACCCTAACCCTAATTGCAAGCAGGGGCCTCACGTTGCCTAATTTACAGAAGAAGTCCCCGCCCCAAAAACTGAAAACCTAAGAGAAAAAAAATTTCTCTTCTCTTCCTTGCAGCGCCGCGACTAGCCTGCACAAGTGCGAAACGCTGCAGCGCTTGGCTGCTGCCGCAGCAAGCTACTGCGTTTTGCAGTAGCCCGCTCAGACGCCGACAGCCAGATTTTGTACAATTTTTTTTTAAATCTGAATCCCAAATCTGTATGCAAACCGAAGGAATTATAGTTTGAAATCTTCTCAATTATTAGTCCGAATTATGAAAATAACGAAAATTCTACAGCAAAAGTTTTCAAATTTGACAAAATATTAATCCTAAATTATCAAATCTGAAAACTCCAAAATATTGCAAGAACAAATATTCTAAAAAAATTGATTCTCAATTATTCAACATGAAAAGTGGCTCTGATACCACTTGTAGAATAATTTATTGATTTAAATCACTGGATCTATCATGTTAAATCATCAAGAAATGCATAAATTATGGCGGAAGCATACCTGAATCAAACATGGTTAATGCAATAATGAATTTCGCGGTATAGTCTTCAAAATCTACACGCATCCTTCTTTTTTCCCCCTCTGTGATGGGATGCAGAAAAGAATGAATAATATGAACATGTGATATGGGGACCATAATCGTATTTATATAGTGACGCCATTTGACCTAATTCGACCCATCATAGAATTAGGACTTGGGTCTGGTCTCTATACATATAGAACCTACACTTTATACATTAAAGCTCAAAAAACCAAAGCCTTATTAAATCACTTTAATTGGGTTGAGCCGAATTCGGTAGCATTTAATTTAACACTCGATTGTTCACACATATAAGCTCATCGATTGATCAAAAAAAAATCCTTACACTTTTTTCAAGGTGTATTATAAACCAATCTATTAAGAGTTAGATACAGTGTCATAACATGCGAATTCAATTAACTAATAATGTACATTCCTAGATGTTTTAACCATTGTTATAGTCAGTGTTACAAGCATTGTGATATATTGTTAACGCATATCTTGACAATCATTGCAGTTGAGAACCGTTTTCACGTGTCTTACAACACGTGTAATAAGAGATGCGTACAATGTTTAATATTGTCATATCAAGTGCAACGACCAATGTTAGAAACCATAATGGATGTGGGTTAAAAAAAGAAGAAAAACTGAACTCAGTGTCACAACGTGCAAATCATTGCAAATAGTGGATATAATTTAACCAAATTATAACAGTTAAAAAAAAAAATTACTAAGATCAACGTTACAACAATTTATAGACAAATGTGTAAAAATTATTAAAACAATTTTTTATCAGTTTCGAAAAGCAAACAACAATGACTAAGGTGTTGCGACATCAAAACTCACGCCAGCCATGTGGCCCACACTTGGTCATGGCTTTCAAAAAAGTTTTGTAACCTCCAATTTTATTTTTAGTTTTTTTGCAAGAATACAATGATATTCAAACTTCAAAACGATTGAATATCTTTCAATAATCAAATAAAACTTGAAATTTTCTACTTCAGTTGCTTTTGCAGGGATTGAACCAACGGTTCGATGATGATAGTTATGTTGAAACCCCCAAACATACGGAATTATCGTACAAGTAATAGAAACAATGAATTACGAGTTTATCGTTCCCACGAGAAATAAGGTATAATGTTTAGTTCAATAACGTTTACTAAATTTGAGTGTGCGTGACATCAAGGGAGTGATTTGTTTGATTTTTTATACTACTTTTAATCTACTAATGCAATAAAAGTGGAGTTTACAAATGTGAAATGCTTTTATTAGAATCCTGAATCACCTCGTTGCCATTTATTTCAACTCTTAGTTCATAATAAGTTAATGTCACGCATTTTGATAATCGATTCAATGCTCTTTTCCAAGACATATGAACCTATGATTAACTCAACACAATCCTATTTTTAATCCGAATTTATATGAAAATCTTGCATTTCGTTTAGGTTATTTAAGTGATTGCATGTGTGAAAGAGATTATTCATAATTCTAACTACACATGTTAGGTTTGCCTTGTTCTAAATTCATTGTGAGTATTCCTACATTACAACAAATAACTTATTACCTAATTGGTAGCTGAGCAATAAAATAATTATGATGAAAATGTAAAGATAATCAATAAATACTAAATTAATCCTCTTAAATTAAAATAAATGTGCAAAAGGGTTCATCAATCATCAATACAATGAAGAAATCTTGCCTAACATCCTATTAATTAAATTAATTAAATTATACACGGAAGAAGGAAATAATCTAAATCTTGAAAAATTGATCAACAATTTTCAAAAATCTTGCAATAATCCGTCTTTGAATTGATGATTGGCCTTGGGAGGTTTTCCATGTTTTGATCGAGCTTTAGTATTTATAAGATGCCAAAAAGATTGCAACGAATAATTACTAAAAATAAGAAAAGTCAAATTTTTTCCCGTTTTATACTGAGGCATGCGCCTAAGCATAGACGAAGCGCATGCCTAGCTTGTCTGAGGTGCCCTTTTTGGTTGAGGGGGTGCCTCTCCTACAAGCGAAAGTGCGCATTTCATCTAATTTTCAACAGCTGAACAGCTTTCATTATCTTTGTCATAATTCTCTCTCTCTCTGATATCAAATTGATGTGATTCAAAGTGAGTTGAAAAACCAACTAAAAGGGTTACAATTCTTCTAGAGGTGTCATTTTTTCAATTCAAATGTCAAAAATGGATCTCAATATGATTCAAAGCATAACTTTTTCGCTTGAAAATTAATGTATGATAGTACTTTGACTATACTTCATCCCTTTGACTTTTTTCTCATCTAACTGACCCCCTAGCACTCTCGAATCATCATCGTGAGGTTCAACACAATTTTTGAGTATCTGCACTTTAGTCCCCAAATTTTGAATTTGTTTCATATTAGCCCTTTTTCGTTCTTTCTTTCGATTCTTTGTCCAAACATGAGTTTTTCCTAATAAAAATATAAATAACAAATTGACACTAATTCGTCCAAAGAATAATAAAATATCATCAATTAGGACCCAAAATAAGTGTTGAAACTACACTTATCAATGATAATAGTTTTCTTACAATATTAATATTAGGTTATTAAACGTTCCAAATTGTAACTAGTGTTAAGAAGGTAGTGTGATTAAATGTATAGATTTTTCTATCTGTGAAAGACCATGTACATGTGGAGTGTGAGAAAGACAATTCTATCATTTCTGTTATGTAAAGACCCATTATTCACTTAGGTTGATAGAAGTGAGGTAGTGATAGGGGATTATCCCATGGACTTAGGTACTATAGTGATTTACCAATAGACATGTGTTAGTGATCAATCTAATGAGCATGTTGCACAATGATATAAAACACGTGTTCTCGAGATGCGAGCAATACGGTGTAGGAGAGGATAAGTGTGCTAAAATCTTTACGTGGAGTCATTTATACATTTGTTGTATATGTGTTTGCCATTAGTTTGATTAACTTGATGTTAGAATAATGTTCTTTGTTGAGCATGGTCTAAAAATCTATGTATTATCTTATGTTATATCCTCATCGCATGTTTATTTGTTCTTGATTGATTACTGTGATTATCTGCTTCTATATGAGTATTTTTTTACCTTAGCCCTAGTGAGTATATGGAGTTGGTATGATATATGTTTTGGGTTCGAGACACAATGTAAGGCTTATGATTTCAATTTTATTTGATTACCTTGATTACGTAAGTATAAACTTTGTGTTTTGTTGCTTGCTTGTTGATTGGTTATTAAGGTTGAGATTTGTTAGGTTTTGATATCCAATAAATTTGAGCGATGATTTCAAAAAAAAAATATCTAATAATTTGTTGATACCACAGACTTGACTTGACTGGAAAACAACCAACACTTGTAGATAATTCAAGTTTACTTAGCCTTGGCTTTTGTTTGTTGGTAGCCCATTTATCTTGGTAAGTTGGGAGGTTTTAGTTAATTTGGACCACTGGGTCTTGGGCCATTGGAAAGGAGTGAAATGGTCCATATAAGCGACCTAATGTGTTTAATTATATATGCATTAATTATACATAGCCTCGTGTGCCCGTGTATGTATTGTGCAAAAGTGTGAGGAAAAATCGAGAGAGATGAGGGACAGTTGGATGGGGGGGGAGCTGATAGGACTTGTGGCAATCAAAGTGGAGGTGAGGTTTTAGGTCGAGTTAGGTGATTGTGGTGTTCATTTGATGGTTTTTCTGAATTTAGAATCAAGATTTCAAGGAGTTTCCACAACATTACCACATTATCTTTTCCTTTTATATTTGTTATTATTAGGTTACTCGTATTTTTGAAAAAAAAAAAATAAAATAAAATCTGTATCTACTTTTTGGAGTTAGGAAAATGCCTCTTGTACATCACAATTTATAGATTTTTTTCACAAGTTGATGCGATGGCAATAAATTGATTTAAAATTGTTAAAATCTCTTCATCACTTAAACTGTTGTGCTTATGTAATGACAAAACGAAATTAAGAATTTTTTTTCTTATTTGATTGGTGAGATTTTGACGAAGTCAAATCTCATCGTGTCATTTATTAGTAAATAAATATGTACGTTATGTACATATAGCATGACCATTGTAATTATGTAGTATATTTCAGTCCTTTGTTGAATCACAGGCCAAATACAAAATTCGAGAGGTTATTTTGAACATAAGTGGCCCATTCCTAGTGGATTGGACGACATTTTGGGAGGATTTCAAATTGGGAAGAGTTCATATTTCAGGCTTTAAGTTTACCTCTATTCAAAAATCAAGTAAATATTTTTAAAATTCAAAAATCAGGTACATATTTAATTAATTAAAAAAATTTATTAAATATAGATAATAAAGTCACGGTTACACGATTAATAGTCACATATTCATAATTTAAGTCACAGATTTATTTATTGGTCACATATCGACAAACTAATTGATCAAATGATTATTTCGTAGTCACAAATCAAAAATTTTGTAAGTCACATATTATTTCGAGGTCACAGATCATTCAAATTCCAAGTCACATATGTCACAGTTTATCGGTCACAAATTATTTTGGTCACAATTATCAAATTTTAAGTTTGAATTGGTCACAGGTGATCAAATAGTTGGTCACAGATCAAATATTAGGTCATATTTTATGCCACCACTACCACTTTCCACCACACTCATGCCATCCCTGTCGTCGGCCACCATCTCGTCGTCGATACTAACAATCTACCACCACAATCAGGTCCACTACCAACAAGAACCACCCAATTCCCTCGACACAACCAAAACAAGACCACCACCACCACTCCAACCAAAAAAACACAACAATTAGAATCACCACTACCCCAAAATCGTACCACAACCACCACTACAGATCCATCTCCACCGCCCCCAGAAATCACCATAACAGCCACCACCACCTCCACAGTCACAAAATCACCGCCACCACCAAACAGTCAAACCAACACCACCCATATCCCGCACCAATCCATCCACAACCATCGTCGCCACTTCCACGACCATCACTGCTACCTTACCATCGCCAACCAACATCACAACCACCATCACCCAAAAGCCAACAACAAGCAGCCACCACTATGGCAAATCATTAACTGTAGATCGAAAAAGAGAAAGAGATAACACATTAACATCCAAAAACCCCAAATCTACTCCTCGCGCCGGCACCAATCACCATTTGCCGTCATTCGCACCGATCGCCTTAACAACGGTCCCTAAATCAGCAGCAGGCATCACCACCACAGAGCCCCAACCCACCGCATCCAACATCGCCACTGCTGAATATCGCAACGGCACTCACAGCGATAGAAGAATTACCACGGCACTCTCATTCGTGAGTCCAAGAGAAGGAGGCGACCGCACTGGAGAGGAGGTTTTACTGACTGCTGTGGCGACCGGTGATGAATGGCGATTGGAGGCCATGGAGAGAGAGAGAGAGAGAGAGAGAGAAAAGAGATTAGTAAGCGAATGAAGAGTGATGAAAATATTAGGGTTGGGGAATTAAATTTGAATATTTAATATTTAATTATTATATCAAAACCTGATTTTTGAACAATGAAATTTGGTTTCTGATTTTTGAACTATGGTCTTCAAAGACCTGGAATTATGTAATTTCCACTTTCAAATTTTCCATTGGAGCTTGATGTTGCAAGGTATGGATTTTTAAGTTTGAATATATTATGTATTTTTAATAAATATAAACCAAATTCTAGATGACTTGGTGGTCAACGTATTTATGTTTCAAGTTTTGTTATAAATTCGTAAGATTTTAAAAGTAATATATCGTAGCTTTAAAAGACTAAGAGCCTATTTGATTGTAAGAATGAAATTTGAGTGGAAAGAAAACAAATTTAAGGGAATTGAATTGTTTAGAACTTGTTTTACTGATAATTGTCAATTAAATATATTTAATTAGTATAATTTTTCACCTGAAAAAAGTTGAAATTTTGAATCTTTTGGTATTCGTTTGACTTTGTTTTTTCATGAAAAATGTCAATTAAAGGACAAAATTTGTTATAATTGTAGATAGAATTTGTTTCCATGGCCAAAATAAAAAATAAAAAAAAAAGGTGGAAAACCCAATTCCCACCAAAATAAGAGGAAAATCAATTCCTTCAAAACCTAGAAAATGGCATCACGTGAGGGGTTAATTGGAAAACCAATTCCATGGAAAAATTTGTCTATCAAATAAGACATTTGGGTGAAAAAAAAAATTCCATGGAATTGGCTTGTATCAGGCCCTAATTTTGAGACATGAAGAAAACTACGTCATTGTCAACTTTACAAAATTAGTAATCTAAAATGAGTCATCGTCTTTCAAAAATATTTTAAGGTTTTAATCACACATCATTGAAATATGAAAACTATAATCATATATAAGGAAATGGATTATGTACTTCAAAGTTTCAAGTGGATGAATAAATAAACAATTGAATTGGATTCAATTGAATGGTACCAAGGAAATTGAGTGCTAACTCCCATTTCTTATTGAATTAACTAATCTTTGTGCTATCGAATCTTAATGAGGTTAACCTTTAGATTTATTTTAGAAACTCTAGTAATAATTGGTTGAAAACCTGCAAAATACATGAATTCACATTTGAAATTTCCACTGATGGATGAATTCTTATTAAGATTGTTATCTAATTAACAATGTTTCAAACTAAATAATTTAAATTTCATAAATTGGCATTTCAATAGAACTAAGGAATCATGCATGAGATTAGGCATCATTTTTCCCCTCACAAAACATGCATGCAATTGATTTGCACTTGGACACATGATGTGTTTATGAGTAAGAGATTCGACCTTAAATTAAGTAAATTGCACAAAATCGAACGGTGGTGTTTTATTAAGCCCCCGTTTAGTTATGATTTTTCAAGTCAAAATATCAAATTTTTTTTACCGTTACTTACCATAGTCAGCGTTATTTTTGACTTCTTCCCTTACACGTGGAACCCACATTTCAAACTAACGGTCAAAAAATCGATTCTCATAATCAACATCAAACATGCCTTAAATTATACATATCAAACATATCTCGGTGGTATTAAGAAGACGACTTTAAATCGTCTATGTTCATCCCAAGATTTTATAGTACTTGACAATATTCTGTGGTATTGTTTAAATTCTTTCAATTACATATAAAATATTTCTCAAGAGTCAAAGAAAAATGAAGTGACCCTTTAGGATTTCTTGAGCCAGTTTAGTAAAGTTGCAACTATTTTGTTGTTCTAAGGGTGAATGAACGTGGCAATATTTGACACCAGAAAAATGGATAATAATATTCCCCTATTTGCAAATATACGCATAATTTTAAAGTTTATCACTAGACAAAAAGAAAAAATGGTTCTTGGATATCCAAGATAGAGTTGGCGATATAATGCTCAAAATTGTAACGTGCCTCTCTACTACAATATGGAAATTGTTTTTTCCTTTTTAGCTTCAATCTTCCTATAAATTTAATGATCGATTTTGCAATTTTTACTGAACATAATTTGTGTTAGGAATTTTCTAATCACCCTAGGACCAATGGTTCTTGAGAATTATAGCAAAATGATGTACAAAAGTGATTCGAAAAATAACGAAGAGATTATCATGACTCTAATTTATTAAAAACGTAAAGTACACTATAGAGAGCTTAGTAGAGAGACAACATGCCTTACCTCTAGTAGATAAAAACATGAAACGTGCATAAAATAAAGGGAAAATTGCAGTAACGGTTTCTAACCTTTTCGTTTTTTTGTAAATTTTACTTTAACCTTCATTTTGTGCCAATGAAATCCCTAACATTTCATAAATATGCATCTGAGATCCATTTGGATGGAAACTGTCTAAAACATCGTCAATTGATCGGAAAAATTCCTTGAACTATTTGCTATCGCAATGGTTTTATTGGATATTAATACATTTTTGGATAGTGTTTTGGACAACGTTATTGGATGTTGATTCTTTAATTTTCCTGGTCAACTTATGGTGTTTTGAACGGTTTTCATCCAAATGGGCTTCGAGTGCATATTTACAAAAGGTTAGGAACCTCCGTTAACACAAAATGTAGTTTAGAGAAAAGCCTGCAAAAAATAAAAAGGTTAGGGACCGCTATTGCAATTTTCCCTAAAATAAATATAATGAACACAATTTTATATGGATCATACTACGTGTACAAACTTTTTTTACAAAACTCTTTACTCACTGCTCACAATAGAAGGTGGCGACCGCAAGCCAACCTTTTTTAAATTCACTCGGGACCCGCTTTTTGTGAGAATGTGTAACACATTTTTACAAAATGTGTTTGTACTCATCTCTTTATCCATTTTATATATGGAGATTAAGGGCGTATCTATTATTTCAATTGCTGGCGATTTAACATAAATAAATAAATAAATTGATAATTTATAAAAGTTAGAACATTATCATTCACAAAATAATCTTATCGTGATAAACATCTATGAGTAACACTACTTGTACATATTGATGATGTGTATTATATTAACTGGCTTCTTTTTATTTGCCATGACATCAATCTATACACAATTATGTCCAAATACCATTACTCAAATATATACTATCCTTCTCCACGCATAATGAAAATCAAATCAAATTTATTTAATAATCCCTAAGATATTTTGTGACTTAGTTTTTTTTTCAATTTGCTTTGTTTATAGGCTAAATAATTCTTCAACGTGGCATCTCCGTAATAATAAAGAATCTTAATTATCCAAAATTGTTAAGAGTGTGATTACTTAAAGTGTTAATATATAACATAACCGACTTTACAATAAATAACGGACATTAATATTTGATGCTTAAATCCGAACCTTTTACAATAAATAACGGACATTATATATGATAAGGATATATAATAGTGTTTTTTTCTAATTTTTTATTGTATTAAATCATAATCAGAATTTTCTTAGTGGGGGAAATCTTGAGACATGGATAATTGTTTGGCATGTCGACGTTAAGGCATATTCTTCTTCTCGTACGGATGTCATTATCATATTTATCCCGATTGACGATAGATTAAAATGTGTGATAGAAAGAATTTTAATATGATAAACTATAAATTTATTAAAAATTAAAATTAATTTATTCAGTCTTTTACTTGTTGACACAGAGAGAATCATGTACGGGCAGAAAAAGGTCACCACCAACTGGATAACACTAAACAAATTTTTACATATCAGCCTATGTTTTAGAATGAAGTCAATGAGAACCCTTGTCTGATTGTTCATTTAAAAATTGTGATTACGATACAAATCGATTGCTTAACGTTAAATCTCTTATTAATTTAAAGAATGAACGGAATTATGAAAAAAAAAAAAAGTAAAAAAAATTCATATAACCAATCTCAATTTTTTCGTGAAAGTAGGCATAAGTCTTGTTACATTGTTGCTGTCAGTCTTTTAACAACTAAACTTTTAAATGAGACGATTTATTACATAATAGACAAAATAAGATATCACGTAGCTGGCCAATCATCAAAATTGTGTACGTGACTCTGATGAAATAATGAATCTAGAGGCATGTTAAATACACAATTTAAATAAATACATATCTTTTCTATAACAGTTTAAGTGTTCAGAAGCAGTGATTCATGAGTAATAAAATGATTCATATAGTCAACCCAAATTCATTAAACGAGACTCCACTTGTTGTAGAATGTGCATGGCAGCCTTTTACATTCTTCCATATCATAAATCTTGTGATATGGAATGCAACTTGTCCATGATAAGCAGTGAAACACATGGGAATCTAAGAAATATCTTCACAAAAAATTCTCTTGGATTTATTGCACCTTTTTTTGTTGGCAATTAACTTCAAATCCACCACCTTCTCTAGTATATAAACTCCATGAGTGATAGAGTTTCTCAGCAACAACCCTAAACAAGTACAGGTCTCTTGGTCTTGTACTCTTGCATATCAAACGTCTTTCTTAAATTCGCAAATATTTCTCATTGGTTTTCGTCCTTTTTAAGTTTTTCGGATACTTTCAAGGTCAAGTAATGGATTCAGTAATGGGACTGACAACAGACAAGCCAGTGGTGATATTCAGCAAAAGCTCTTGTTGTATGTGCCACTCTATAACAACACTTATAAGCAGTTTTGGTGCAAACCCTACGGTTTATGAACTGGATGAGCTTCCCAGTGGAGAGCAACTAGAAAGGGCACTGCAGGCGTCCGGACGAAGGCCAACTGTACCAACTGTGTTCATTGGACAAGAATTGATTGGAGGGTCCAATGAGATTATGAGTCTTCACGTTCAGGGCAAACTGGTCCCCTTGCTCAAGAAGGCTAAAGCCATATGGCTTTAGCTTCTTGATTATTACATAGTAGTTATACGGTAATAGGGAGAAAGAAGCGGGTAAATTTAAGTAGAAAAACTGTACGAGAAAAGTTGCTATTAGATGTAATTGAGACGCTTTTCTGCATCATGCTCAATTGACTACTCTATGTTCAACCTTGTGTTATGTATCTGTCTTCATTTTATTTTAGTGTGACAAAGTAGTACTTACTTTTCCTTTGTTTTTCAAATATGATTTGGCATTTTTATTTTATACCTACCCATTTTAGGGAAAAGGCTGAATAGAGAAGCAAACTTTCAACTGCAAAACAAAACATTAGTGGCTCTTCAGTAAGGGTATTGTGTAATATTGTATAATATACACACACAAAAGTTAAAGTTAACAATTAACTTTATCTCCATATTTTATGGTTCTCACAACCTTGCAACTACATTCATCAACTTTTATCAAAATATATTAAAAATATAACTTTAATCTACACTATACAGGACTAGAAGAGAGTCGTGTAAACTCTTGTTGTGATACCACGTAACATCCCACTCCACTTGACATGATATTGTCAGCTTTGGGCCTAGTGTGCACAATTTTGTTATTGACTTTCAATCAATGGTGAATCTAGCAATTAGAGTGAGTAAGGATGGATCCAGGTAAGGGGCTGCCCAATATATGTGGGAAAAATTCCGACGGAGTTAGCATGGGTGGTCGCCATGGCTCACTGAGTGCTCACTCCACCCTGCTTTCGACCAAAAAGTCTCATACCAATTGAGAGTGGATCCTTTTACTAATAAATGTGGGATTGTGACTGCTACAGTGGTATAGCTTGAGGTACCGTTCATAGAAAATCCATCAAGCTCCATTTGCAAGCAATATTAAAATTGTAGAAAGTAAAAAATGGAATACAATGAAATTTTTCACCCACTAATGAGTCTAGAATTTCACGTACTCTAAATGCTACTCACCCCGCATTGAGCATCGACTACTTAGTTATTGCTCCAAATCACTTAAATCAAGCCAAGATCAGTTTGCAAAAATGTATGGGATTTGTTCAAGTATTTCTCTGGCAAGATAAGTTTACCATAGTAAATCTCCACTTCAAAATCAAAATATACACTCAATACAACAAAAGAGACGAAAACCCTAAACTGCAACCCCCAAAACAAATGAACAAGGCTTGGGGTACAAGGTAGGGGTTACCCCTACCGAATACTCCCAACAGGAGTGTGGGTGAGTTTTTTGGGTAATTTTTGTATGGGTGGGTCTATGGGGCCTCAACTAGTGTGAGTGTCGGTAGGGCCCGGTAAAACAACAAAATTCCAAACAAATTTATGTGTAAATGGCCAAAAGAGGCTATTTATATGACCCAGAAAAGCACATATTCAATGCCCATAAACGTGCTACATGCAAGGCTAAATTGCATCAAACAATAAGCCCAAAAGAGAAAATTCATTTGTATAGAAATAGGTCTCACAGAAACATTACAGAAGTCTAACATGGGGTGGGCTCCATTTGAATAAAATAGGGTTAAAAAAAAAAAACCCACCCCCGACTGTGTCTCTTGCCTGGAGGGATTCTATAATCCCTCCTTCTGTACATATAGCCTACTTGAAGCCCAAAAACACATTTGCAGAAATACGCCTTTATTTAATTACCAAGTTATCTGGTCAGTAGTAAACACAAATTAGATAGGCACATTCAACATTTCAACACCTAGTACAGTAGTAGTAAAAAATTAATGGTGAAATTTGTTGTCTTTCTATATTACTTTTGGTCTAAATTGAATTACTTGCTAAAATATTACCTATAGAGTTGCTGAAATCTGTATAGCATGCATTCTCATTGACATGGCATTTTTCTTTCACTAAATTCTTCTGATTTCTTGGCTTTTGTTTTTACATGCATAATCCAATTTTAGGATGGCTTTCACATGTGACATAGTCCCACTACCTGAACTAAAGAAGAACGATAGTTTCTTATTTATTCCAAAAATGAAATTAAAATTCAAATAGAAAAATACAAGGAATGTAAATAGTCTTTCTTTCGTGTTGTTTGAATATTTTATATTCAATTAAGTATATTAATTAACAAGCATTTTTTAATTTTTGGCACCTGAATAGATGGAATAAAAAAAATTTAAACGTAGTTCTTCCCCAGTGAAGTTGTTAACATAAGACAATTAGGTCTCTTTCACGATACTTTATGCCATATTTATTTTTCTATACGGATTTGGTTAGACAACGAAAAGTTTATACTTACTACTTGAAAATGACTCGTTGGGTTCGATCAGTCATCAGAGGTGCAGAATCTTTCCCCTTTAGCAGCAATATTAATTGTCTCCCAGATAAGCAATTTTTCCGTGTAAAACTCTTCGTGTGAAAAATCATCACATCGAGTTTCTTAAAATTTGCTTCTTCCTATAGTATGTTTTAATTCGTTTCTGTATTAGTTTCACTCGTATCACTATGTAAAATGTGTGAAATCATATTTTGTTACTCAACAATCCATCCAGAAGTTGGCAGATGATCATTATAGCCTTAATTTCTAATGTTGTTTTAGGTACGAAATGAAAATGAGGGAGCACCTAGAGTATCTAAGATATCAGCAAATATCATGGATTTAATTGCAATTAATCTCTTTCTATACCATAAATACGAAAAGATGTGATTTATGTTAAAAGCTGAAACATTTTGAAAAGTCACTTAAAAATTTATTAATAGGGACCTCAGTTCCATTTTTCCTACATCAAATTAATTTAATAAGTGTAATTGATATCTAATTTTCTTCTCTCTTCAAATTCTTTTCTTTTTATTTTGTTGAAATAAAATTTTGTTCGAATTATTTTCAGAATAGAATTTCATTCGAGTGTTTCAATTCGTGTCTATTCTGTTCAAGAAGAATATTGTCAACATTTTGATTCAAGCGGCAAGATTGATATAATGTAGTACCTACTTTGGAAGAAGTATTTTGATAGACTGACGTCCAAGTATCCTTGTAGCGTCATATCTTGCTTCATCTTCATTCTATTTTTCTTTCTTAGATTGTGGTACTAGTCATTAATTTGACAACTGTTTCCTCCGAGGGATTTGTTAGCTTCGTGCATGTGGTTTATAATCAGATTTCTTCGACATTTCAGGCTAGCGACATGGAATTTACATGTTAAGTGTTTCATAATATGTTTTCCTAATCAGATTCCTGGTAAGTGCAAAATGGCGGGTGGGCTCTGGTGCTAGTGCAGGAAAGATTAGGACATAACAAATATGATGCCTTCTTTTAGTGCCTGAGCTTGCAATGCTCGGCTTCTTCCATTCATTTTAGAAATGGGGAACTGTGGAAAAGCCGTGTTTTCCAGAAAGTATGGTTTGGAAATCTTATAGCAACTCCTTGATGTCACTCTCCAGAAACACTTGCCTTTGAAATTTCAATATCTCGCTGGTCTGGTTTTATTGCCAACGAAGTTAAACCTAAGGGAAATCACAGATCTGAAGGAATATTTCTATAGATAGGATGGTCGTATTTCTTTTCTTAAAGAAGAAGATTTTAGCTCCAGAAGATTATTCATTCAATTCAGGACAACAGATCATCGGTTAAAAATAAAGTTTGCGCTTGGATCAATTCTTGATGGAGATGTTGAGATAGCCGTTCAGATACATTCTAGACTTCTAGCAACAATCTTCATCTCTTCGTTCGTTTCACCAGGTTTGGCCAAGCTTAGAAAAATAAAATGAACTTACCTTTTTTTGACATCATAAAAAGGCAAATTTTTGTACGAAAAATCCAAAAAAAAAAAAAGGGAAAATCAACTTTTGAAAACCTCAAACATGTTTGGCAAAAAAAAAAAAAAAAAGTTAAATTTTGAATTAATTTTAAAAAAAAAAAAAAAAAAAAAGGGAAAATCAACTTTTGAAAACCTCAAACATGTTTGGCAAAAAAAAAAAAAAAAAGTTAAATTTTGAATTAATTTTAAAAAAAAAAAAAAAAAAAAAGGGAAAATCAACTTTTGAAAACTTCAAACATGTTTGGAAAAAAAAAAAAAAAAGAGTTAAATTTGAGATGTATTATCAAAAAAAGAAAAAACACAAGTTTGCGTTTTAAACATTTAGAGTAAATTTAATCAATCATCATTGAACTTCAAAATTGTTACCACTTACTCACTCATCTTTGACGAGTTAGCCATTGGCCACTCACATTTTCATATAATTACTCATCCATCATCAATCAACCAGTTTTTTCAAATTGTGGATGGAAAATTGCACGTGGCAAATGTCAATCCTACGTGGCATGCTAACAGCGTTAACCATGTCCATGTCATCGAAAATGCTCCCACAAACACACTTCTCTTCCTGAAATCGAATTCCCAAAATTAGAATCTCCAATTGGAAGCCCTAATTCCCATCCCCAAACAAGGAATTCCAATTAGCAAGAAGCTCCACTCCATTCCACCTCACCTAACCCTCCCCTTACCTCTCTATATCTGAATCTATATAGACCTGCAAAAGGCTTAGAGGTCAAATTTTCATGGCGGAAAATCGGGCAAGGAGACTTAAGAAGAAAACCATTGATCCTAAAAATGGCTACTGTCCACACCGACCAAAATTTACCACAGCCTCCGCTCGTCGGTCTTGTTGTCGCCACCATCACAATCACTCTCTATTACCTACACTCTCCCTCCTCCATTCCACCACAATCTACATCGCTCTCTCATCCACCCCTTCCTCATGACGCTGCCCTAGCCATCACCTTCCTTGAACAAATCCACTCTCTCACTTTCTCCCCCTCTCCCTATAATTGCATTTTGCTTTGTTGCTGCAATTGGTTTGCAAAGTTTTTGGAGCATGTAACTTGCAATTGCTGACATATAAATATATTTCCTTTCAGTTTAAGGAAGTTTTAGATGTTGGATTTGCCAGTTTATTCACCATTGGTGATGGGGTTACTTCAACTGTAACTTTTGCTTCTGTCTGTGCTTCTACTGGTATCACTATCCTCATTGGCAATGATCTGCCTGTACATCTATCGGTATTAAGTCCAAGTATACAGTTTACCAATATTTGTTGCCAATCGATTTTGAAGAAAAAGGTGGCCTTGGTTGAGTCAAAGATCTCAGAAGTGAAAGCATTGTAAATATCCAGCAACTTTACACCATTCAAGAGAAGTGAAAGCATTATAAATATCTGAATACTGACGTTGATTGTAATAGTTGTAACTTAGCTTATGAAGTTTGTATTATTCAGAATATGTTGAATAGCTCATTTGTTGTATTGCGTATTTGTAGTTGGTTGTAATAGATGTGACTTGGCTTTATCTACTTTGTATTGTTGGATGAATTAATCACCTTGTCACTTGGTTATTTTCGTGTTTGTAGCTGAGTTGATAGTTTTCATAGTTGGCAGTATTGTTTGTGAAGTAAAAGTTACTTGTGGTTGTTGAAAACTAGGATTGATTAAGGTGCATAAATTGATGCACCGGATTAAATTGAATTATTGTAACGCACCAGATTGTGCATAATACTGAGACTTTGTTTTTCACGAGGCTGAGTAGAGACTTTGTTTTTCACCAGATTGTGCATCATAAATGTGATGCACCAAATTGTAATGCACCAGTCAACAAGCTCCACCAATGTCTGCCGCTAGATGTCTTTTTTTTTTTTTTTTTCAAGTTTTTTGTGACATCTCTAAAACTAGGAAATGCCTCATATGGTACAATTTCTGCATTACCATTAACTCTTATTGCATCATGAATTTTATTTCCATGACTTAGACTAGAATTAAAATTTGAATTCAACCCTGAAAGAGATGCAGCGTTGAATTACAAATGACAATCTTCTTCAAGTGAACTCAACCGTGCATCAAATTGTGCATCAGCCAAAATCAGGTGCATTAGCTGATGCACCAGAATCATTAGCTAATGCACCAACCTGAGGATCAGCTAAGGTGATATTGACAATCAGGTACTGATGCACCAGCACCAGCACCAGAATTCAAGTGCAACAACACCTAGAACCAGCTTTGAATATAAACTAGTAAATTGCTAGAATATAATCATTCATTCAAAAAACATCAATCCATGATGGTTAAACTACATTTCAAAAAATAGTCCACTGTAAAAAACTTTCATGACAACCGCAAAAAATAGTATACTGTCAAAAACTTTCATGATGACCCTAAGTACAGCCATAAAGAACATAGGTTGCCAATCAAAAATAAGTTCTACTGAGTTGCTCTACTCTTCCTTATCATTGAATGTGCAAAAGAAACTGATCCTCTGACCATTTCTGTGTGCTTTACACGATCAGCCCTCTTTCTTGCGTTTTCTTGGGCTTGTAAGACCAAAAAATCGTCAACCATGTTGGTTAGTGGAATATTTTCAGTTTGCCTTACTGCAGTAGGAAAAGGACCATTGTTGTAAGATTGTGCATCACTCGTAATCCCAAGACTCAGTGTGGGCATGAAAATGTATCCATCTGTTAAAGGAATTTGTTACACTTCATTTGTTGAATTCTCGTTTGCTCTTCGAGGTATCAGCTTGGACTATGTTTGAAAAAAAGTGGTTAAGACTCAATCTAATGAAAAATCAATGGAAATCATAGATTAACCAAACCAAGAAAATTACCCTTGAACTTTAACTTTCAACTTGGCCAAATCTATCTTGATTTATATAATTGAGATCATTTCCATTCCAATCCTAAAATCAAGAAACATAGTTAAAAACTTAGTTTCAACTATATAACTTTTGAACATGCTAATTTCATAGAAAAAACAAGACAAAAACCTCATTTGGTGCATGTACCCTATCATGGTAATACTTGTTGTGACCAGTTAAACCACATACACTAAAAGTCATCTTCACTGTGCATTTTTTCTTTATTCTTGATGCGATACCAGAATGAGTGATTACATCTTTCTCTTGCTGCTTTCTTCGCTTTTTCTGCTTCCTTCCTCTTTTTGCCACAACCCAACCCGATGGTTGTAAAGGGAGAGTATTCACTTTAGGCCACAATTTCTTGCCGTTAATAGGATTAACAATGTTTTCATAGAACTGTAGATAGGTTTGCATGGTTTAGCACTCATGCACATACTTTGTATGATTATCCCCTCTATCTAGTATTACAGCAACCCCATGCCCACATGGAATCCCAGTCAAATCACATCTTCTACATGCACGTGTCTTGTTTGACAAATCAACCACATATTCCCCCAGTAGGACATTTCACATAGAACTGTGGGCTCCCAGACCACTCTACTTCACACTCCTCAGCGAATTCCATAGATTTAACTAATTTTTGTAGGATCTTAGGACACAAAGGTCCTCTGGCTCTTCTCATCTTATCCCTCCTTGATTGTATCCTCTTCATGCAGCTAATATACATGTCAATTAACAAAGTCAAGATTGATTTCTCCCTATCCTCTAACACTACATTGTTGAAAACTTCACATAAATTTTTATGCACTATATCACTCTTTACCTTAGTTGAGAAATGAGACTTACTCCATTCACATGGATCCTTTTTCATTAACCACTCATATGTATCCGCACTCTCCTTCGCAAGTTCATCCATCCAAAACTTTCAATCAAGTACAGTAGTTGACTTTGCAGCTTTCCATAAGTAGCCTTTAAATGCCAAACTCTTAAAATCAGCCCCCAAAAAAATTGTATACATGTGCCTCACACAAAACCTATGTTTAGCATTAGGGTACAAATCCTTAATAACCTTTTGTAGTCCCTTCTGCATATTAGTCATGAAAGTCCATTCATTGTTATTTACAATCTTTAAATCTTCACCCAAATGACTAACGAACCATCTCCAACTTCTAGCAGCCTCAGTCTCCACTATTATGTACGTTATTAGGTAAATACAATCATTAGCATCTAGTGCTATTGTAATAAGCATTTGTCCGCCAAAATTTCCTTTCAAAAAACACGCATCTAAGCCTAAAAGTTGCCTACAACCACTTATAAAACCTCTCTTGCAAGCTTCTAAACATATATAAATCCCTTGAAACTTCGACTTATGTGTGGTAACTATACATGTGGATCCTGGATTGCTTCTGAAAGTCTCATGAGCAAAACACCAAAGAAGGCCAAACTGGTGTTCATTAGAACCCTAAATTAATATCCACGCATGTCTTCAAGCCTACCATGCAGTAACTCTATTGATTAGTAATTTCAAGTCACCTCTCACAGCCTTAATAATAAGTTCTGACTTCCAATTAGGGGCAACCTTGAAAATCTCCAAGTACTTCTTAGTAGAGGTAGGCGTAGGTTGGGTTGCGTCAGTTTTTGCCCCAAACCAAACCCAACCCAACCCAACCCAACCCAACATGGTTGGTTTGATCTAAAATCAAACTAACCCAACCCGTGTAAATGTTAAAACCGACCCAATCAAATGTCGATCGAGTTGGATTAGGTTAGTCGGTTTGGGCAAAGTATAATTTAGTATCATATATTCAAACAAAACCAACACGTCATCCAAATAACTGAAATACGATTAATATTTAATACATGGTCTAATAAGGGCCACACCCTGTCTTCTTCTGGAGGTGCTATTCCCGATAGAGGCCAATGGGATATGCTTTAGAGTTTCGCTTTACACAGAAACAACTGCAAATGTGACAGCCATGGAAGTAAAGATGCCATGAAAATCTCATATATCATCATAAAACCCAGAACCAGGAAGTCAACTAGGATATAGCAAAGAGGCTTTAAGGATTTAAATAATCTTAATTTTCAAATGCCTAAATGTTGGAGTCTGGAGTTAATATTTCAGTTTGGAGTTTGTTTCAGTTGTATTTTTATTGATAGATATGCCTTTTTGTGCGAATTTTTCCATCTTTGAGAATTCATTTCATATAGTTTCAATGGATATAAAATAAAATTAATGATAATTAAAAATGTGCGCGTTGGATTTTCATATGGACGTGTTTTAATCAGTTATGTCTGTGGAACTGCTGTATAAGATTTAGATTGAAACTGCAAACACTGAATTTATCAAAGATATCTACATGGGAATAAGATGCATTATCCAACGAATTTGTACGTATACAAGATGATCCCCCACTATATATATATGCATAAAAACTTCATCTACTGAGGACGTTTTAAGTGTTCACTCAAATACAATTAATACAGTCATCCATTGTCAGAACACTTGGAAATTAATATAGTAAACTTGTGGCAACTACATAATCACAATGATTCATCAAAAACTTTGCATCTCAAAAGTAATCCAGGAAATGCCAGCAAGTCAGCAACAATGAAAACTTTCTTCAATCTCCAAACAAATCCCAACAAAAAAATACATGAATGAATCAACAAAAAGATAGGAAGAAACAAATGCAAATAAATTTCTCCTGTTGCTCCTTTCCTGTCAAATTCTTGTGTGAATTATGGTCAATCTGATTTTTACCTTTTATACATATTGCTGAAATGGAGATACCTTTTATTTATTATATAGATCTTTTCTTTCATTTTTTTTTTACTGCAAACACTGAAATAGCTCTGAATTTGAATTGTGACTGGTTTGATTGCAACAAATTTGACATTTTTGCATGATTCATGAAAAAAAATATGTTAATATGCCATGGCCCATGGCAATAGTAAGTGACCACAATAAATTAATGTTGATTACAATAACAAAGTAAAATACATACTCTTACCTCCAATGTAACAGCACCAAGAGCAATCCATCTGATAATTCTCCAGCGCTTATCCATAAATTTATATATCATATCAAAATTTCCAAATCTATCAATTGGAATTTTCCAAGATATATTTGTCGTAATCAGATAAAACTATCGCTTATTCATTCAGTGTTGACAACTAAATACACTATTCTATACACAAGAATAGGGATTACTTACACTTTTAGTCTAGCAAAAAATTGATTTTCTCTACAAAATCAGATTCAACACCGCATCCATCTCACCAAAGTGTAGGAAAGATTTAGCTGAAATATCCTTCAAACATAGTTGAGCATTTCAAATATGTAATTGCATATTTAGTGATCACAATTATGTTAAAATATAGCAAAAGAAATTCTCCAATATTTGAGCTCTAGAAACTTACATTCTTTAAGCTTGGTCATCTTTAATTGATTTTGAATTCATTGATTCTAAAAGTTCATCCATTTGGTTGTAATGCTTAACATCTTCTATGCAAAAACCATCCAAGTTCGGAGAAGTTTTCAACCAATTTTGAGTGCATACTAAGACGTCAACCATCCTAGGACTTAAGGAACTACGGAAAGGATCAAGTATCCTTCCTCCAGTACTAAATGAACTTTCTAAAGCAACAGTTAAAACTTGAATTGCCAACACATCTTTGGCCGAATTGGACAAGACACCATACTTATTGTTGTTAACCTTCCACCAATCTAGAACTTCAAAATCTTTTTTCTCTATGCTTTCATGAGCATCCAATAAGTATCATTCCACATCATTTTTTTTTATTTCAACCGAATCCTTCCGTGCTTGTTTTTCCATAAATCTACTAAGATGAGCATCACTCTTAGAAGAAGAACATCCTTTATATGTATTAAAAGAATTTAAAAACTCCTCAGTTGACACTTTACTACTTCCATCAATATTTTCATGACCCACATAACACTTATAAATATCCATCAAAATGGCTTTCAAAGACTTCATCATGTTACTAACAACTTCCCCCATCCATATATAGATCATTCAAACAATATTCAACATAATCCATTTTGTATCACTATCTTAGATCGAGGATAGCAGCAAAAAACAACAATTGATTCACATTTCCCATTTTACCCCAATGCTTATCAAACTTCTTTTTCATGTTAGTCGTCATTTCATCCAACAAAAAGTTTCCACTTAATCTCCATTCATCCAATTCGATTACAAGATTACAAATTTCATGAAGATAAGCATAAGTACTAATATGCAATGAAGCACTAAAAGTCGAAGTCACATTAAGGAAATTTTGAAGAAATTTAACAAACACAGATGCACTTTTCCAATCTAAACTTGACGGAGGTCCACCCCTCCTTCTACTACTATCATCTTCCTGAAAGTAATGCAAATACTGAACACCCTTGATGAGTGTAATTCACTCATTAAACTAAAGCTCCTAAATCACATTTTTTGATGTGTTCTTGAGCATTTTTGAACGTTTTGATGTGTGTGTTCGTGTTGTTTTGCAGTTTAGACAACTCTCGAGAAAATACCACTATTAGGAGCCGGTGATGAGCAAAAATGATGATCAATGAAATGGAGCATGAATAAGCAAGTATTGAATAAGATTGGAGTGGAAAATAGGCTTGAAAAATAAAGTGAAGAGAAGCAAAGCAGTGGCATTGGCGCCACGGCGCAGAAAAAGAGACGCCATGGCGCCTCCAAAGCGATGAATTCAAGCAGAAACTTAGGCGACACGGCGCTAGACCTGGGCGCCATGGTGCCCAATGAGGACAAGAAGGAAGCAGAAACTTAGGCGCCACGGCACCAGACCTGGGCACCATGGTGCCAGTTACCATGATAATCGCAGCGCCATGGCGCCATGCTTGGGCGTCGTGGCGCTAAATCCCAAAATGTTAAAACCCGAATTTTTAATTATCTTTTCGGCCCAAAAATCATACCCTAACCCTTGAGGACTCTTAGAAAATATAAATACCAAGATGAAGAACAAGAGATGGGGGTTAGATGGCTGAAGACGCAAGAAAAAAAGAGGTATCAATTGAGAGAAGATCGACCCGATTTTGGAGAAGAAGAAGGGAGAAAACTGAGAAATCGAGCAACAAGATTGAGAAATAGAGCAGCAACTTGAGTTTTTTTCTATCTTTCTCTTATACATGCACTCTAGTTTGTATTTCATTGTGTTTTTCTTCTCAATCATGAATCAAACTATTAAATCTAGAGTTTGATGTAACCTATTTGAGACATAATTTAATTTCTTTATAATATTTCCATTTAATTTTTCAGAATTGATTTGTATTGTTCTTGTTTAATTCTTTCAGTTGCCTGATCACCAATTGAATGAATTGATGTTCTAAATTTGACGCTCGAGAGAGAGAAATTTAGGCGTAATCTAAGAATAATATAATCTAGGTTTGTAGGTTTCGAGAGAAAGTACGAATCTTTAAGAGTAAAATAAGAACCAAGTGCGTGATAATTTTTATATATTTAATTCGAAATAGAGATATTGGGGTTAAAATATAGAGATAGGTTCTATTTGACGCTCGAGAGGGGGAAATAGAATTAATTTAGGATTCTTACCTATGAATTCAGGAAATAGTTGATGAAAATATCTATAGGGATTGAGAATTATATCGAGAATACGGTGAAATCACTCCCTAGACATTACGTAATTTTGATTTAGTCTTTAGAAATTACCTCACTTTTATTGCACTATTTAATTCATTGACGTTAGTTTAGTATTCAAACATTAATTTAACACTCGATTGTCTGGATAAAGTAAACGTGGACACAATTATAGTACTCAGTGGAAGTCGAATATCAATCCCTGTGAGTTCGACGCTTTTCAATTCTTTATATACTACAAAACTTGACACCGTGTGCTTGCGGTATAAAATCACGTTATATAAAACGCGTGGCAACCCTCCTCTTCTAATCTATCGAAAGCTTTTTCAAATTTCAATGCCTTTTCCAACATCAAATAGGTAGAATTCCAACTAGTTGGAACATCCAAAAACATAATAGACTTATAGTCAATCTTCTCTTTCCTAGCATACTACTTCAATTTTTCATACCTAACAGGAGAAGATTTCACATATTTGATTGCATTGCGAATATTCACAATGGAGTCAAGTGCTTCCCTCAACCTTTCACCAACGATCAAATTGATAATGTGTGCACAACGTCGCAAGTGCAAATACGTCCCATCTAGAACACATCTATTACTATCCCAAGCAACTACATTTCGCTTAAGATAATAAATGGTAGTGTCATTGAAGCTTGCATTATCAACAGTGATTGCAAAAAATTTTCTCAATCCCCAATTATGCAAACAAGTCTCAATCATTTTTCCAATAGTTTCTCCCTTGTGATTTGAAATGACACAAAAATTCAAAATACGCTTATTAAGCGTCCAATCAGAATCAATGTACTATGCTGTAAGAGATGTGTAATTAACATTTTGAATAGAAGTCCAAGTATCAGTTGTAAGGGAAACCATTTGACGGTGAAAAGAAAAGGCATCTTTCAATTTCAGTTTTTCCTCCAAATACAATTGATAAATGTCTCTAACAAGAGTCCTGCGAGATGAAGCCTGAAATTGAGGACATGCTACACTACAAAAGAGCCTAAAACCACGAGCTTCAACAAATCTAAAAGGTAATTCATCCAAAACTATCATTTTAGCACATGCAACTATACACTCTTTCTTGCTTCGACCAACAACAATAAGATTGCTCCCTCCACCCTCTTTGTTGTTCTCAAATGATAAGGTTTTCTGCTTCTTATCTATCAATCTATCTGGATACTTCTTACATTCATTATTCAAATGATTACTCAATGTACTAATACCACACTTCTTAGTGCCACAAGCATAATCTACTCCACAATAATTACACTTACATCTAACATCTGGATAATTCTTTGAGCCTAATAGAGTGAAGTGATCCCAAACATAAGAAGCTAATCTATTAGATTTTCGTTTACCCAATGTTGACGGTACACGTGGAAGAAAACCAGATTGCAGATCTGTGACTATGTCATTTGATTGAGCTTGTGTTCCATGTTCTTCCCGTACATCCATATCTACCAACATATTTGACAAAAAATATTAATACACCAAAATACATCTATTAAATTACAATTATTAATGCACTACAAAGAAGGAAGAATATTGTACTGGAGTCCATTACTTAAATGACAGTGCAAGTTATTCTGACTCCAATTTCTACATGTCTTCAACTGCATTAGTACCTGTACCAACACGATAAGAAAAATTTAGTGAGAAAAGCCTAAAGTTAATATGTAGTGAATAATCCCAAGGTTTTCAAGAGGTTGGTTATAATGGTGTATATTTACATGGTTCTGCTTCTGGTTGATAGTTTATTATTTTTCCAATTTATTGGCTGCAGATTATGGCAACTTCTCCATAATTAAATCTTTTTCCCTATCCTAACTAGTCAATATACCCCAAAATTTCCTTACTAGCTGTAACTTAAAGGAGTAAGACTTTTACACTGAATAGAATTTCAATTCTTCTGAAACAACAAAATTTTCTTCAGTTTGTAAAACGAAAAAGAAACTCTCTAAATAATTTTCCCGACTCATAATTACAAGAAAGCAAAAATTCTTGGTGGCTTCTGCCACAGAACCGATGAACATATAACAATGGTAAGCAACTTCCCACGAGATATCACCATTGAAAATCTCGAGGCTTCTGTTAAAATCTGTGAACTGTGATGCCTTTTAAATGTGTTTCAAAATCATTCTATGCTTTGATTTCTAAAGATTTCCACTTCAAAAAGAATAATCTCAATCAATGAAGGGGAGACTTGGGAAGTGAGAAAATAAGGAAATAAACTTACTCTATAGCACTGAAGTGCGGACGTCCAATGATCGGCAACTGGAAAATGAAGATCGCCATCATAGATTTGAGAGAAATGACGGGAGACAAATTAGGGCTCGTTGCCGGCAACTTTGAGGTGGGAGTGAATGAAGAAGTTTGTGACTGTTGTGGTGAGAGTGTGAGACAACGTTTAAGGCTTCTATTTTTCATTTTATGTCATTTTCCCTTTTTCTTTTCTTTAATTTTTTATTTTTTTAACGTTATCGGGATGGGTCGAGTTATATCGAATTTTCATTGTTAACTCATAATCCGACCAAACCTGACCCAAAAACTCAACCCGAGACCCAAAACCCACCAAAAAAAGTGGCAAAAAATCGACCCAAACCTGATGGGTTAGGTTGCGTTGAGCAGTTCTCTTGGGTTGGTTGGATTTTGCCTACCTCTACTTCTTAGCAATATACTTAGCTATACAATGTCTATTTGTTCTGTCTCGTATACGTGTGTACTGCGAAATGAATGTCTTAATTTGCACGCAACCTTTCTTGTTATTTCATGAAGCCCAAATCTTCCACTTACAATCCTTTTTTTGGCACACTCCTTGTGCTCTCTTATCATCATTTACCTTAAACTTCAAATTACACCTTGTGACTACTTCATGATGTCTAATTGCTTTCTTAAATTCATCTATGCTTTTGAACTCTTTTTCAACCTCTAGTTGTATATTAAACTTCTCCATCTCAACATTGTAAGTAGGGAAACGATAATTATTTTCCTCACTAGAAAAATGATCAGTATACAACTCCTCTTCAGAATATGCATAATATGGATCATCCAATTCCGAGATATAATCTTCACCAGCTGTTTGAAATTCAAGGTCTGCATTCAAACCAACCACAACTCTTTCCGATGCATTTCTCTGATAATGAAAACCACCATCGTCCACATCATCCTCTGAGTCATTTAACTGGCACTCAACTGGCAACAAATCTTCACTCTCATTGTTCGTCACTAGAATGCAAAAAGACCAGGGTTAATGTTTGGTATATACATATTCGTCCTAAGGTATTGCAACAAAAGTATGGATAGGGCTTCAGTGACTCTAATTAAAATATTGACTATTTCAAAACATTCAGTTTAGAATCATTTAAATAAACATTTTTTTTTAATGCCCATGAGGAAACAAAGCATGTTCCAACAATATAGTATAAAAAGTTACCTTCTTGTGGTCTTTCTTGCTCATCTTCCAACAATGCATCTTCCAACAATTATTGTCCATATGAGGGCCTTGTGGGTCACCTATGCCCTCCATTATGCTGACAAGAGAAGAATCTCAAGCCTAATACTTTGATTTCAGGGAGAACTTTGAAGAAATAGATAGGTTTTCTCTTAATTTTCTCTTCCAAGGCAGAAGTGTCGTGAATAATGGTAGAAGGCGTGATTTTAAGAGAAGAAATGTCGTGGTTTTAATTCCATGTTGTCAAGATTTAACAGAGAAAGTTTGCCACGTTTGATTAATGTTATCCACGTGTAATTTTCTGTTTATTTGGAGAGAAAGAAGTTTAACGAGTGGTGGATGGATAATTATTTGGAAAGATGAGTGACCAATGGGTAACCCGTCAAAGATGATTGAGTGAGTGTTAACAATTTTAAAGTTCAGTGATGATTGATTAAATTTCCTCAACATTTATAGTAGCAACTTTTGACATACCTCAAGCATGTTGGGCAAAAATGAAACTTAATAATAAGCTTTTAAACTCAGCCAAACATGTGAATCCGTTTCTTATCATCAAAACCGTTATTGTTCATGATATCAGAAGTTTTTGTATTTTAATTTGAAGGTTCACATGTTCCTGGTGCTTTTCTTGACTGTCTTGTGCTGCTGCTACTGAGCAGAAAGAATTACTGTAAGGAGCTTCTGAGTCTGGTGGTGCCATGGCAAGTTGATTTCCGCTATGTTCAATTGATTACTCAAGATACAAGGTACCATTTGTTTTATTCCTTCCGAACACTGAAATATCGGGTCCTAGGTTCCCTGTTGGGACAGTCGTTAGATATATACAGAAGAGATTTTCAGCATTCTTTCTCTGTGCAAGTGCAGCATGTTCAAAAGCAATGTAATAGTAATACAAATTTTTTATTTACAGTAGTCAATTTGGAAACTGAAATTAGAAAAGCTTGGAAGTAAAATCCATTTTTATCTTCTTTCAAATCTGAAACATCCCTTTTAGCTTTAACTTTAGGAAACTCCCAGTTAGAAAATTGATCCAGAAGAAGAAAAGCAACAAAGCTAGAAGACCAAATAATCGAATTATGGGGCAATCCCCCCTTTCCACAATATATCTCAAAACCGAAGGTACAACCTAGCATCCCAAGTCGACATCAACATAACATTGTCGAGCAAACAAAATAACGTAATGTATTGCCATGGTATGTAGAGGCCAAAATTCATAGGATAAAGATTCCGAGTCAGACAGAGAAATGAGGATGGATAATGTCCCTCCATCTATAACAACACTTGAATTGAAGCATTTTCGATCACCCATCTTCCCTGTTTACTGGTGGTGGAGCAGTCTTAAATGACTAGATTCCAATAGAGTTTTAGGTTCACACGCTCTAAATCCCAATAGCGCTTTAGATTTATGCATTTGATGTCAACGTAAGTACATTCCATTTATCATCTTGATTTTGGAGTGATGTCAAACATCCTTTGGTAATCACATATTCCCAATGGGGAGTTAATCCAAATCTAAACAGAAAATGAGGCTATAAGATGAAAAAGAATCCCTCACTTCCTTTATTTTCTTTTTCATTTTTTCCCCCCATAAAAGGAAAAATTAGAGGAATGGCAAAAGAGGAGGGAAAAATGGTCACCCACCAATGCTCTCAAACCTTAAGCTGACAAATGAAAGCGTTTCTTTTTATGGCATATCCAGCATTAGGCATTTAATCGAATAAGATCATCTAGTTCAATTTTGTAATAGCATGTGTGGTACACCAAACTTCACTGCAGGCAGCCAGACACAAATTTTAACTTTTATTACAATAGTACACAATTCAATAATAGCATGTCTAATATACAGGACTGTCTACACAATACAACTAGATTTTAAACTTTTCTTCCAACATAACAAATGTGAAAAGTGAAATACAATAATGTCCAAGGATCAACAGAATTATGTAATTATGTAATAGCATGTTGGCTCACAGGATTGGAGTGAACAGCACAACAGAAGATTCTAATTATTTTCTTTCAACCCGGGCAAAGTATAACTTAGAAAACATACCGTGATTTGCTATTCACTTGTTGCCTTGAACTTGTAAGAGGCATATGAGAGGGCACCGTAACTCCAACTATGGTGAATAAGTTCAGATTCAGCATTTTCACCTGCAGCACCCATTGCCACATGTAATGGATAGAAATGATCAGGGCTTGGGTGTGCTACTTTAGCATATGGTGCCTTTTCTTCATAGTGATTAACATCTTCAAATCTTCCTTCAAGTAGAGCTTCTTTGAGCCAATTATCAAACTCCGAAGCCCAAGTGACCACAGAACCATCATCAATGCCCCCTCGGCCAACCCCACGGCGCAGCCTACTTAGATTGTGGGTGGTGGCGCCTGAGCCAACAATGAGCACCCCCTCCTCTTTCAGGGGAGCCAATGCTTTCCCCAAATTATAATGATAAGTCCCGTCCCTGTTAGTTTGGACGGAGAGTTGGCACACTGGGATATCCGCTGCTGGGTACATGAGCATGAGTGGCACCCACGCGCCATGATCCAATCCTCGTTTCTTGTCCTCGTGCACACGCTTAAAACCTGATAAAGGCAAGATTTAAATCATTACTATTAAGACTTGAATTCCATTTTAAAATGTCTAACTTTATTCAAAGGAGTATCACAAGCTCTTGTAAGTTTGTTTATATTTTCATTTTTATTCGACGTGGGATTTTATCCCGTAACATGCTCCGCAAGATGTTGAATCGTTTGAGCTGATTCATGAGCTCATTTTTTGAGTCTTAGTCGAATCGAATTGCTCATTTGGTCTAATGGGCTCTGATACCGTACTAAGACTTCGGATTTATCTTTAAACCTCAACTTTATTATACCGTGACAATTACATGTCATTGTTCTCTTTAAGCTTTCAGACCAGATGTTAATGTAATACTGGGGCCAGGCAAAGGACTTTGGATCAAGTCTCACATTCATCCATCTATTTCAATTATGCATACGTTAAACGTTGATTAAAAAAAATTGAAAGATGCGCGTAGAAGACTTGATTTAAATCTATATACGTCGATCATCTTTAAGGGCTTAAATTTTAAAATAAGCTGTTAACAAAACCTGATTCTTTGAGCAATTCTTTGACTCTATCTGCCAATTCCGGCGATCCTGGAGCCGGATACTTGAGCTTGTACATTTTCTCCGGGAAGCCGTAGAAGTCATAGATGATATTGTTGACGCCGGCGATGGTGTTGACAGTTGGCTCAGAGGTCTCCCAATGGCCGGATATCACCAATATAGATTTGGGTTTCTCCGAGAACACCTTCTGCCGGAATGACTGGAGGAAGGACCTCGCCGGCAGCGAATCATCAATCGACAGCGTCGGCGAGCCATGTGAGATATAAAAGGTCTCCTTCAATCCCATCTTCTTCAAAAATTAAAAGAAAAAAAGAACTTATATTTGGATTCAATTATCCAAATTTACACAATACAGAAACACTAACACGAATATATGTCTTCAGGAGGGAGAAAGCGTGCGTGTGCAATCCGTGGCTTTGCTTATAGTTTTGTTGACACCATAACCACCAGTTGACTTTTCTAAACATTTTCGTACAAGTTTACTTCAAGAGAATTGCACCATTAGTCCTTAATTTATTGGTCTAGAGGTAAGTAGTTTTCAATTTTCTAAGAGCTTACTGAGCTTACTTGGTATAGATTTTAAGTCAATTAAAATCAATTTTTTTATCGTTATTTCACTATTTCAGCGGTCATTTTTAAATTCTCCTCTCACAGATAAAAATCATTTTATCTTTAACGGTCGAAAAATCAATTATCAAAATTCCTACTAAACAAACACTAAGTTGTGTAAATTGATATCTAACTAATGTTGTAATATCGGTGGATTGACAAGTTCGATCAGTCAAATCAAGAATAGAAATTGGTTCGGATTTTGATATGAAGCCTGAGAAAAAAGAAAAATAATGTTATTTATTTTCATTAGAAATTACTCCACATGACAAGTGATGCGTTATGAATGAAAAAGTCAAATAAATATATAAACATGAGAGACTGTTAATTTAGTGCAGCATCAAATGGTGATAATTTCTAGTGGGGGTAAATAGCATGAATGAATATTGCTGTTTATAAACAATGGAATCACATAATGATTTACATATAGATGATGTGTAAAAAATAGTGAGGAAAGTTGTTTTTTTTTTTTTAATAATTGGTTAACAAAATTTTGATTCAATTATATTTCATCGCACTATATGCATGTAAACAATTTAGTAAATATAACACAGTCGAAATAGCATTATTCAATAGAGAAACTTGTTAACTCGAGTAAAGAACCAATCATTGTTCAAATTTATGTTCAATCATGACGTGATCTGACCAACCAATCATTGTTCAAATTTATATGTTCAATCACGACGTGATCTGACCATTACGTGTACAACTTATATGGTTAAGTTTTGCTTTTCAACCTTGTGATGTTTAGATTTGTTATTACATGCTTAAATAAGTTAATTTTTTTACTTACAAATCAAATGGTGAATTATTTGAAAAAATGTTGCCTTGTATGTGTCTAGGTAGCAATTTTATCAAATGTAAAAGCATAAAACGAATCCGATTATTTTCGTACTATATAAAAAGGAGAACGTGAAGTTACTGTAGAAATCAACAGTGACTTATTCCATTTCATCTCACTGTAGCATTTTTTTCTTTTTCTTTTTTTAAGTGGGGGAGCAAAAACGACGTCGTCTGTCTTTGCTTAATATATATATTTTATTATACAGTAAAAGAGCCCATTTAAATTTACTCTAACACGCAACTTTTCATAACTCTCATCGATTGGAATTATTAAAAAATAAAAATACTAATAATAGGACAAAAAATATTTTTAAAATGTAAAAATTTAAAAGTAAAAATTTGAAAAGAAAGAAATTTTAAATAAAAAAATTATTTATAACGTAAACAACCCAAAAAAAAATCTAAAATGTAAAAAGTTACAAGTAAAAATTTGAAGAGAAAGAAATTTTAAATTGAAAAAAAAAAAAAAAAAACTCCGTGCACGGAGGCAAAAGTCTCCCAGCCCATAGGAATTTAATTTTTTTTAATACATTATAGATAATTCTTTTTTCAATTTAAAATTCTTTTTAATTCTTTTCTTATGATAATAAAACTTAATTTTTCAATTTTAACTAAATAATATTTATATATTCTTTATTTAATTTTCCTAACTTTCTTTTATTTAATTTTTATTATATATTTTTTAAATTGTATTGAAATTTCTTTTTTCTTCGTATTATAAATTTTTTTTTCGATTTAAAATTATTTTCGTTTAAAACGCAATTTTTTATATCCCTACTATATAAAAAGAAAATGTGGAGTTGTTGTAGAAATCAACACTAACTTGTTTCATTTTGTCTTAATGTAGCATTTTTTTTTAAGTGGGCAGCAAAAACAACGTCGTTTGTCTTAGTATATATTATATACAATGTACCTCAAAATTTACTGCAATATGCATAATAATAAGATAAAAAATATTGCTAGAGTTTAAAAAATTACTTATAGAAAAAAAATTATATAAATAAATTGTTGTGCTTACTTAGAGATTAGCTTTAAAAAAGGGGGAATATATATATATAAGCTCTTTGCCTCCATACATGGAGGCAATACTCTACGTGCACGGATATATTTGTCTCCGTGTATGGAGGTCTTTGTATTTTTTTTTTTTTTTTTTTTTTTTTTTTACGTTATAGATATAAATTTTTGTTCCAGTCTTTTTTCTTCATAATAAAATTTAATTTTTCAATTTTAACTAAATAGTATTTATACTATTCTTTATTTAATTTTCATAAATTTTTTATTTTGTTTTTATTATATATTTTCACAAAAATGTTTCTTATTCTCTTTTCTCTTTTTATATCTCTTTTTATTTTTATATCTAGAGTTTGGAGTTTAATGTGTTATTGTTTCTTTTTTTTTATTACATATTTTGTTCTTCTTGTTTGTGTATAAATTCACTTGTTTTTTCCTGGTGCTTTTAATATTCGTGTATTGTTTTCTAGGTGCAGAATTTTGATGAATTTGTTGAGGTTTGGAAGTTCCAAACTTTGAAATTGATGGAATTGATTTTATATTAATTATCATGGATATATATAATGTATGTGAACATAAAGTAGATTAGCAGAAAAAAAAGTTACAACAAGTTAAAAGTTTTATAGATGTGTCAAACTTCCAGTATGACCTTTTTTGTAGACCATAAATATTGGGGATTCATTGTTAATTAGCTGGAAGATGTATCTATCGCCCATTGTAGTTCTTTTTTCGTAACAAAATCAGCCCAACCTATAGTAAGACATCTTATTACGCCACTTGGTCTTAAATTTTTTGTAATGTCCCAATTGTATTGCAGAAAGTCGTGGATCTGAATGTTGCACACAAATTTCAATAGGTGCTGTTGGGCAAAACTTTCCGGTATATACTGCAGTAGATGAAAAATTTTGAACTCAAAAATTATATATATATATATTATTAAAAATAAAATATACAACTTACAATTTTCCTGTGGCTGTTAAGACGGGGTGTTAGTATTATTTCAAATATGAGATTATTTGAAGTGTTTCCTTCTTCGTCTTCTTCATCAGAATCATATGTAACCTCTAGCCCAGAATGGTCAAATATATTCGTGTTTAGTGTGGAATTACCGTTATATTCGAATACTAGAACATAACCATCCTATAAATTATGATGGTCAAACAATTGTTCCCATCCGTCGGCTGGGTATATTTTTCCATCGACTCTTTCTAATTTGATGGTGACAATTATGCCATCATATGCAATTACTTGTATTGTATCACCGAATTGTTGCCTACAATTATTGACAAAAGATGTAAGAAGCATCTATATTATATATACATATAAAAATAATAAAAACATAAGCATGTGATAAAACATATATTAAAATGTGAAAAAAGCACTAATTAGATGAATATTGTGATTCAGGGAAGGGGTGATGCTTATGAAGAAACTACGCGAGACATCCATTTTATGAGAAAATTATTGTTTGTTATATGGAATATTTGAAGTATGGGTGAGTTGAATGAAAAAAAATCAGGTGAGAAATGAAGGTATTTAAGCTAAAAGAAAGTGTACTTTGCTTTTTGAATTAGATTTAACAGGAGATTTAAGGGTGGTAGAATAGACATTTTTACTGAAAGACTGTCTTCTTATTATTCCCAAAAACATTTGAAAGGAAAAAGGAAGAAAAACAAAATTTGTGGTCTTTGTGTACGGAGGTAAAGCACAGAGGCTATTTGAGGTAATGGCGTTCGTGCAGGAAGACCTAAGTCTCCGTGCACGAAGGTAATGGCCCTGCACGGAGTAGCCAAGTAAAAGCAACCGGAGTTTTTAGGTTGTTTCATTTCCCAAATAAGAAAGCAATACTTCCAACTAATCAATTATCAATTTCTTCTGCCAAACGGCATAATGCAAGAACAAGGAACCTGATTACCAAATTCATGCATAAACCTTATCGAATCAAATGAAACTGAAAACATCTATCTCAAATTACTTAATCTCGCCAAAAAAATTTAGATGATTTCTTGCCAACATATACATGTTATATAATGTGAAAAAAAAAACACATAAACTAACTCTTACTCCCAATTTTTACTGCAAGTGAATGATAGTTAGGTTTTTCCCTATTATATTTGTTTTTCTCATGATTACAAGTTATTCATTAGACATGCTTTCAACTTAACATTTTGCTAAATAAATAATTGAAGTATGATGCCTATGCACGCTTTGATAAATAGTTGAAGCATGCGGCTTATCTATGCATAGCTATAGATAGTCTATATTCCTCAGAGTTAGCATAATATTAATATATTTTTTATTTTTTTCCTCGTCGGTATAATATATTTTATTAATTTTTCTGTTTTAAGTTTGAGGATTTACATATCTTGTAGTTGACTTGCTTGCTTTCATAGTGATAATGGGTAGATGGACACCTACATTTTCCCAACTCCAAATTCTTGAATCTATATTTCATCAAGGCAACACTACTCCAAACAAATCAAAGATCGCATAAACAGTCTCTGAATTGTCGTTATATGGCCAAATTTGGGATAAGAATGTTTATAATTGGTTTAAGATTAAACGTGCTCATTTAAGAACACCGTCCACATAAATACAAGATTCTGAACTTCAGTCAATGGTAAAAGAAGACAAATTGTGTAAAAGGGTTTTAGGTATGATTATTCGTTGAAATATGATTTTTTTTATTCCCCTTTTTACGTAATTTTAACATACATATTTGATATTCTGGAATTTACTACAAGTTATGCACTAGAAAGGCGAACTAGGTGTCGTGAGTTTGAAACAGATTTGGGTTTTTTTTATGTCCATTTCCTTGTGTTTTTCCTCTCTCTCTCTCTCTCTCTTTTAGATCTGTTTATGTTATCTTTCATCAATCTTATTTTAATGTTTTTAGGTTCTATTGATGATTGTGTTGAGTTATACAAGGATGAAAGCATTTACCTTGAAAAAGACTCTGAAATTGAAACATTAAAAGTTCCTAATATTTTACGTGATTCTAAAAGAGATTGAATCCAAAGGAATAAATTTACGAGATATTCCGGTCAAATCTTATATTCTTCCATTATGTACAATTTGTAAATATTGTGGTGCAAAAAAGTTTCATAAAAAAGTAAGGGCTTTTGCTGTTGTGATAAAAAAGTTAGATTACAGTTAAATAGTGTTTCTCCTGAATTATTTGAGCTATTTATTTCTACTTCATATGAGGTAGTTGCTTTTAAAAAAGTTGCTCGTAGTTATAACAATCATTTTGCTTTCACTTCTTTTGGTGTTAAATATGATAAAAATTAATTTAGAAATAATAAAGGTATATATACATTTAGAGTTCAGGGACAGGTGTACCATTTTATAAATCTATTGTTACCAGCTGATGGAAAATTCATATATTTACAATTATACTTCTATGACACTGATAATGAAATCACTAATAAACTAAAAAATTCTGACAGATTATGTGAAACAACTTCGAGAAAATTGATAGATGCACTAAAGATGAATCTATATTGTCGGTTTTTTCGATTATTAAATGAAGTTTCTGATTTTGGTTCATATCATATTGTACCTAGGTGTGATCCAGGTCTTGACCAAAAATTATATAATATGCCATCGTGTGAGCATGTGGCCGCAGTATAGGTTGATGAAGACCCATCTGCAAGCCTTCAAAATCATAATATATTAATTAATGGACATTCAAACACTGCACATAAAGTAAATTACTATTATGGCTGCTATGATCCACTTCAATATCCATTAATATTTGCCTATGGAGAACATGGATGACATGAATGTATCCAAAAGGTCAATTTAAATACTTCTTCACTGATCCATGAAAATTTGATACAAATTAATAACATTCATTCCACTGAACAACTTTTGGAAATAGAAGATCGTGGTAAGTTTTATTATCTGTGAAATTGTTTTATATATAACGAAAGAGTATGTAATTTTATTATCAAATTTTTTTCTTCATATTTCTTTTCAGTTTTGAAGAAAACGAAGAAACGGATGACCGTATCCTGTCGCGAATATTATTGCTACAAACTTCAAGTGAGGTTTTCAGATAAGTCTGTACTTCTTCATACAGGCAGACTTCTGCAACGATATATAGTACATATGCATGTTAAGATTGAAACTGCAAGATTGGACTATTTTCGTAATAATCAAAAAATTATAAGAGCGGAACTTTACCAAGGAATTATAGATAGTGTAAAAGTAGTGAGAATAGAGACTATAAGATTGGTAAATCAATAGTATTACCAACGGGGTTTATTAGAGGTCCAAGAAATTTAACTAAAAGATATATTGATGCAATATCTTTAGTTCAAAGATATGAAAAACCCGATATGTTTTTAACAATGACATGCAATCCAAATTGGTTTGAAATTAAACAAGAATTGAGACATAATGATGAAATACAAAATAGGCCAGATTTGTTAGCACGAATATTTCGAGCTAAGCTTGAGGAATTAAAAATAGATTTATTAAAGAGTAAGGGCCTGTAGTTGCTTATGTTTATGTGATTGAATTCCAAAAAAGATGTCTGCCTCACGTTCATTTTCTTCTTATATTTAAATCAAATTTTAAGATTACTAATTCTATGCAAATTGATGACATTTTTTGTGTGAAATACCAGATGAAAAGAAAAACCCTTACATGTATGCTACTGTGATCAAACATATGATACATGGTCCTTGTAGACAATTAAATCTTACAATTATTTGCATGGAAAACAATCATACTTGTAAAAATAAATATCCAAAAGAATATATTTTACATACTTTCTTAAGTAATGATTCATACTCGCTTTGCAGATGTCGTAACGATGGTGTTACTGTTAGAGTCAGAGGATGCATGGTAGAGAATAGATGGGTTGTACCATGCAATCCTTATATTTTAGTTAAATATGATTGTCATATTAATGTAGAAATATGTTCTTCTGTTAAACCTGTGAAATATTTATATAAATATGTATACAAAGGGTATGACTGTGGTAATTTTGCTGTAAATAAATAAACCAATGAACATTATATTGATGAAATTTCAAAATACCAAACTGCTTGATGGATATTTGCTTCAGAAGCTATTTGGAGAATTTTTAGTTTTGATTTATTTGACATATCTTCTTCTGTAATTTCTTTACAGTTACATGTTGAAAATTCTCAATTAGTTACGTACAATGAAATAGATGATTTATGAAAAGTTATAAATAAAGACTTTATCCAATGAACAATATTAATTGAATTTTTTCAAATGAATATTTCTAATGAAAATGCTTGGACTTTACTTTATAAACATTTTCCTAAATACTTTATATGGAATACATATTTACGAGTTTGGAGTCCTAAAAAAAAGTAAAATGTTATTGGTAGAATAGTTGCTGCTAATCCATTTGAGGCTGAAAGATACTTTTTAAGAGTTTTAATGAATCATATTAAAGGACCAAAATCTTTTGAAGATTTAAAAACAGTTAATGGTGTTGTAGCACCTACCTATCGCCAGGCTGCATTCTTACATGGTCTAATAAGTGAAAATAATTATTGTGAAATGTGTTTAACTGAGGCAATTTTTTATCAAATGCCTATATCACTCCATTGACTTTTCGTTAATGTACTGATTTTTTGTGCCCCTACGAATCCTAGAAATTTGTGGATTAAATTTAAAGCTTACATGATAGAAGATTTTTTACATACAAATCAGACAAAGTACGATGCTGAATTTAGAGCTGTACAGTGCATAAATTCATTCTCAGAAGTTGTTAGTAAAAGTGTAAATGATTTTTGCTTCATAGATTTCGACATTACTATAAATGACGCCAACATGTTGATTTTAGAAGAAAGTGCAAATATTAATGTTGAGTCTGACATGCATTTTACAAAAAGTTAAAATAAAAAACAACAATTTGCTTATGATACTATTTTAAATTGTGTTTTGAACGATAAAAATGAACTTTTTTTTATTGATGGTCCAGGAGGTACTGGTAAAACTTATTTGTACAAAATATTGCTTGCTACGGTACGATCTAGACAACTCATTGCATTACCAACATCATCATTTGGAGTAGTTACTTCTTTATTATCTGCCGGAAGAACTGATCATTCGCATTTTAAAATTCCTCTTCAAACAAGTCCTGATATGCGATGTTTGGTAAGTAAACAATATGCATTTGGTCAGCTTTTAAAAATGACGAAACTTATTGTGTGAGATGAAACACCAATAATTAATAAGTATGCTTTTGAAACTTTGGATAAAATGTTAAAAGATATTACTGAATGTGAATTGCCATTTGGTGGAACGGTCATTTTGTGTGGAGGGGATTTTCGTCGAGTTTTATCAGTGGTACAGAGATGAACAAAAGACGATATTATGAAAGCAAGTTTAGTATTTTCATATTTGTGGAAGTACTTTACACAACTACCATTAACTCAAAATATGATAGCTAGATTGGATCCTTCATTTTGTGAATATTTACTCAAGATTGAAAACAGAATTGAAAAAGAGCATACATGTCACATGATTAAGCTTCCTTCAGATATTGTCATAGTTTTTAAGATGAATTTAAATCATTGAAAAAGTTGATCAGTATTGTGTTTCTGAGTTTTCGTACTTATAGTGATAATTTAAATACTATGATGAACAGAATTATTTTAATTCCAAAAAATGAATATGTAGATATGATAAACAATATGTTAGTCAAAGAAATTTCAGGAGATGCATTTACATATTTCAGTTTTGATGAAGTGATTGATAAAACAGAAGGATTTATTCATGAAGATTTTTTGAATAGTTTAACTCCAAATGATATACCTCCACATGAACTGTTCTCAAAAAAATGTCCTGTTATATTGCTCAGAAATATTAATCTTTCGGAAGGTTTTTGCAATGGAACTAGACTTATTTGCTGTGAATTTAAACAAAATGTTATTTTAGTTGAAATTGGATCCGGTGAATATCATAAAAACAAGTATTTTTACATTTATTCCACTTGAAGGAGATAAACATTTAGTACCATTTAAAAGAACACAATTTTACGTTCGTCCTTGTTTTGTTATGACTATTAACAAGGCCAAAGGTCAAACATTAGATTTTGTAGATCTATATCTTATTGAATCTGTCTTTTCACATGGTCAACTATACGTTGCATTATCTAGAGCAAAAACAAGATAAAATATAAAAAAAAATTGATTAAGCCAACAGACGAAAATAAATCATATACTTGTTGCACAAAAAATATGGTCTATCTGAAAATTTTGAATTTAATACATTCTATTTAACAAGTCTAAAATTGAAAATTGTCCAACAATTAATTTTTCGTCCCGTTGCTGCCAAAGAGGAGATTTATACATCATGTTTCAATAGAAGAATAACGATGAGCTATATAAGGTTAGTTATTTTCATATTTTTTTAATTATAATTATATTTTGTTTGCTAATATGCTTGATTTTTTTCATTATCTTTTTTACTTAAATCATAAATATGAATATTTAACAATAAATTGATGAGGAAAGAAACCATGTAAAATTGTGATATTATAACGTTGGATCATACTAAAGCTAAAACACTGTCAATTCCTTTAGCAGCCTGTTTGGGAGTGATTTTTTTATCCAAAAAATTGATTTTTTGACCGTTATTTCACTATTCCAACCATAATTTTTTACTTCTTCTCTCACGAGTGGGCTTCACTTTTCTTCTAACAGTCAAAAATCAATTCTCAAAATTCCTCCCAAATGCAGTGTAGGTTTATAACTATTTTACCACTATTTTTTTCTATATATACACCAACAATATGACAAAATAGAAAAAAAAAAAAAAAAAAGGACAACAAAAACTTATTACATAATCTTTATTCTCATTACATGACCTAATAACTAAGGACCAGGATGGAGAAAATATTCATTGTTACAAATATCCACTACCATCTTCTGTCTATAAATGGACATTCTATCAAGTGAAACTAATTCTATCGGTTGTCCTAAGACAAAGCATTCTATATATTTTAGTACGAACATTCCACAGTTTGGCCTGTATACGTTAGGCTAAATTAATATAAAGGAAAAATTAAATATTATAACAAATAAACAACTATTTAAATGCTCACCCATTGCCTGCACATAGTAGATATATGGTCTCCACTTGCATTGGTTTTGTTTTATGTTTCCTTACATCCTTTCTGGTAGAAAGCTTAGAATTCAGAATGAATGCATGGATTGTATTATATGTTACTTTTGCATGTGTCATGACTTGATCTAGTATAAGAATATCATCGCTACAGTCATATATTTGAAATCTTCATTCAGGAATATTCACCACAAAAAGATACCAACAATTACTAGGAAATGAGCAAGGAATTAATAGATGCTTGTACGCCATCCATTTACGACCATTTATAGGCGAAACACCATTCGCGTATTTTTCTAATGTAGTGAAGTCTACTTCACCTTTAATGGCTTTGCTTTTCTCTTATATTAGCCACGTGAAATATGAGAACACTCATCTTCAAATTTGAAGTCCATAATTGCAGAGTCCTTAGAAATTAGGGTAGAACCATCCTTAATAAGTCGTCTTAGTAACTTCAACTCCAGCTCAATACTCTAATAGAGTAAATACATATCAATTTAATTTATTGATATCAAATATAAAATTAAATTAATTGTAATTACTACACTTTACTCACCGTGGCATTTACATCTTTTGTTACATTCGACAAATTTTTCAACATGTTCCTTCCAATAAAATTGCATATGCCGTCCTCCCAATATGTACTATATAAAAAAATAAATTAATGTTAGATAATATAATTTACTATCCACTGAATAAAAAAAAATAGTATTCAAGCTAATAGAGTAGAGTTAGATTTGTTACTCTGATGGATTATGCAATTTTCAATCTCTAATCATGATGTACTTGTCCTTTGGATATTTTTCTAAAGGACGACTTTTCGATGACGAAGACAATATCTATTTTCCCTTACTTTTTTTCTCTTTTCGACTCTTCAAAACTTTCCGTCTGTTGTTGAGATGTTGATGCTTGCCTTCGCAAATCGCCGAGAATTGGATTTGTGTGGATAGGAACATCTTGCTGCATAGAACCAATAATGGCTTCTATGTTTGATACATTGTTTAACGTATTCTTGTTATGTTCATCTACATAAGATCTTATTGAACTTAAACTACTATCAATATAAGATTGCATGCTCCCTAAAATATTATCTTCTTGTCATTTTTGCTACTGTTGGAATACTTGTTTGTGGCTGTCAAGAATAGTATCCATATAAGAACGAATACTGGATTGCATATGATCTTCTTGCCATTTTTGGTATTGTTCAAACAACTGATTTTGGTTGTGAATTATTTCTTCCTTGAAGTTATGGCATATACCAGACACATCTAATATTACATGTTGTCTATGTATTCCCAACATTTCTTCCATTTGTTCTCGAGTTATGTAGTTGGAAGCATCAAAAACAAAAGTAGAACTGGGGCTAACTCCAGGAGAAGTTCTCGAACTACTGGGAATGGTCGTTTCTTGCACAAAGATGTTTTCTGGGATTTGTTGTATTATGTTGTCTAATTTTTCATTGACAATACCATCTAAGATGTTATGTTGATTATCAGCTGACATTGAAAGAGTTGTATAACATGATATTTCTAACTCTTCTTTTGTGGGATATAAGACTGCAATTACCTCAATCTGTAATCATAACAACTAAATTTAGTTTTTAAATAATGAAATACAAATGTAATTGTAATTGTGCATTCATAAAAAAATAATATTATACCTCTTTGGTGGCTAAAAATTATTTTACCATTTTCTTAGTCAATATTGCATTAGGTCTCTACTTATACATTCGAGAACTTTGTGGTGTTTTGTATCTCCGACGTCCAAACATTTTTTCAATCTTTGGAAACGCTTCATATATCCAGAACTGCAAGATAATTAAAAATAATTATAATCATTTGTTATACAAATAAGTTATACAAAATATATATACCAACCAATAAAAGAATAGAAAAAAAATTACCTGGAATGCAAGTGGATATCCTTTTAATGCATATTTATAATCTGTTTGTTGATTTTGTTCTGCTCTTTGCACTCTTTCCACTTGTGATTGTTGCAATGAATTTAACAAAACAAAATATGTTTTTCGACCCCATAGGTAGGCAAGAAACTCATCGAGATGCTCGACCATACCAAGAGTCTTATAATCAATAATTCTGCTAGTTGGTTTCAAAACACACTCCACAAACATAACTAACCCCAGCTTAAATTTACCTACGTCATCTTCGCATGAATGGAACGCTTGGTGCAACATTCTCATATTAATTCTTCTCATACCATTGAAATAATGATTTATAAGGCGATAATTATTATGGTTAATCTCCATAGATGGTTCATGGTATGGTAATCCAGTAATGAGACAATATTCTTGCATGCTAAACCTGGCAATACGATCACCTAACATTGCCATACTTTGTTATTTTTACCACAATGTATAAACCTCATTACAAATTCATGTATCAACCTATTGCTAAATTGTTCTTCATCTGCCCTATAAATAACTCCCGCAAAAATCCATAGAAATTACTATACATAATGGAAGCTTGTTGATTTGCATCTATAAATTCAATAAAATTTTTGAGATATTTCCGATTTGAATATTGACAGATAGTGGCAGAAAATCATTGATTTGGAGGGACAATATATTCTAGAGATATCTGTATAGACAAATCCAATAAAAGAAGTAGACAAATTTATATTTATAAGAATTCCATAAATTCTAACTCTATATCTACATCTCACAATGGTAACAATTCACGTATTATTATCTATGTTTTCAGATGATTATGACAAAAGAATACTATAATTCCAAGACTTTATACTTAAAATATACTATATGTCAGGTAGAATAGGGGCTTACAAGTGAATAACTAAGGCTACAATTTTCCCTTCATGTTGTATCTTTCTTTTTTCTGTCTCTTGGAATAAGACAACTGTCTTATTAAATAGAGATTTTATTTTGAAAGTAGTTATAGTTTTTAGTTTCCTTTGCATTATTAGTTCTGCCTACAGTAAACATGTTTTAATATAAAATCTAAATTATTTTTAAGAAGAAAATGTCTTTCAATTAAACATATATTTGTTAAGCTTTTATTACTTTATATTTACATGAACCACAAATTACTGGAATACTCCATGGACACGCAGGCAAGGAGAGAGCATTGAGACCCCTCTCTCCATGCTCTCTATGCACGGAGAGCTCCCACAGGCTCTCTGTGCACCGAGAAGCAAATTCTTTGTGCACGAAGCCTTTTCTTGTCCATTTTAACAATAAATCTTACCTTTTATGTAACTAAATGTTAGCACTTTGGACACTTTTCTCTCTGCTTTGAACACCTTTCTTTTGTTGCAAAAATGTGAAAATGCTAAAATTTTAGTATGATTGTGATAAAATGTGAGAATCTTCACATGCGAGAACTCTCGTGACTTTTAGTAGTTGATGCAATAAGTGAAGATAATAATTGTAGGAATATTATTATTTTGTTTTGTGAGTTAGTTGGGATAATAATTGTAGGAGATAAATTTTCTTTTGACTTTTTTTTTTTAGTATTTCATACACATTATCAACATATTTATTCACTTTTATTCTCAAAAAACTAATAACTAGCTTCATAAATTTTTTCTTACATTAACAAAGTAACATAAATATCTTTTCTAAAAACTCTATCATCATAAATTAGCCATTGTTGTACTTGTACTGAAACTAAAACTTTACTACCCCATATCTGATATGATCCAGGAGTCGAGCCCGACAAAGGAGAGTGCGAGACGAGACGAGACCCGTTGATAGTCGATGGCGGACCAATGACGCGATCAAGGGAAAAGCAAGTGAAACAACCGATGAGATTGCTCGTTCAAGAAACCATTGATGGAAACATGTTCGGGACTTAAAATGGAGCAACTTTCATGTTCAGGTCGAAGGCCGAATCAACTTGGATCAATTTAATATCAAAGGCCGAAAACGGAGGAAACTAAGCCTATGCGACCTCATAGAGGTATACCGAAACTCAAGATGTGATTTTTGGTTAAACCATGCGACCGCATGGAAATACACTATGCAGTCGCATAGGCCATTTTTTTGGCGAATTTTCTATTTTTGGTATTTTTCCATATTTTGTTAGATTTTGATTCTTTTCCATATTTTGGGGATTATAATCGACTTTTGCACGATTTTTACCTAGTTTTTAAGTTTAGTATAAAAAGGAGTTTCCATTCAATTGTTAAAAACTTTTGACATTATTGATACTGAATTAAAGTGAGGCGTATTGTCTTCTCTTCATCGTTCTTCATTGACCAATTTTGAACTTATCAAGTGTTAACTTGTGACGTTCAAACAATCGGATTTAATTCTTAGATTGCGTGATCAAGGGGTCTTTCAAGCGTCGTTCTTGTTGGGTTTTTGGTTCGACTTTCTTTGGGGTTAATCCTAAACTCGTGGATTAATTTGGCTTTCTTGGGTTCGTCAATCTTGTTGTGGGTTTCGTAGTCAACGTTGCTACGGGATTCGCATCAGTTGGTATCAGAGTTTTGGCTCCAAATTAATTGAAGGTTATATCTTTTCTTTATTCGTTTGAGTCGTTAATTTTGTTTTCTTAGTTTTTTCTTCAATTTTAATTGTTCTTTCTTAGTTCTTTTTCATTCTTGTTTTTCTTTTCGTTGTTTCGTTGAATTGTTGATAGTTTAATCATCTTCTTTCATCAAGGAGTAAAAAAAAAGTACAAAAAAAGAGAGAAATTTTTTTTGATATTATCATTGTTTGATTTTATTTTTCTGCCAACAACAATTCCTACATTGTGTTTGATTTTGGGATATTCAATTGGGTTCCATTCTTTCAATCTTCTATTGAGTCTATTCACATATTCTTGTCAAAACATTCATCTATTCCACTTATTCAAGTCCTTTGAGTCTCGTAGTCTTCGATTAATATTCGGTTTGTTTGAATTCCCGGTAAAACAATTGATTTAGTTCACTTGGTTTTTTGAAGTGCTTGGAGGGAGACTTTGAGTGGTAAAAGGTCGAATGGTGAGTTTAATAGAGGGAAAAAGCCATAGTGAGTGTTTTCTGAGTGAAATCTTTGTGAGGCAAAAAAAATTTTGTGATATGATGTCGGAAAGAGAAGGTTCTAATTCAAGCCGAAATGATAATGATAAGAATGCATCGGAGGACATGATAATGAGGTTTGAAAGGGTACTTGGTGATGTTAGGGAGAAGGTGGATAGGCAAGGAGAATGGATGGTGCAAATAGGTACAACAATTGCTAATCTTAGCCGGGGACAAGTGGAGATGTCTAATGCTAAGGGGCCGGGTAGGCGTGAATCTAGGAGAGGAAGACGGGATGAGTATCGTAGTGATGAGGATGATTTTGATGAAAATGACATTGATATGGGTCGAGCGAGGCATAGGGGCGATAGGATGGAAAGACGGGGTAGAAATAATTTAGGAGATAAAGTAGATGAAAATTTGGAGAGTATTAAAATGACTATTCCACAATTTAAGAGGAGAAGCGATCCTATTTAGAGTAAGAAATGAAAGTTGAGATGATTTTTGATTGCTATAATTATTCGGAGGAGAAAAAGGTAAAATAAGCGGTGCACGAATTTGTGGATTACGCGATATCTTGGAGGGATCAAGTACTTACATCACGGCGTAGGGGTCAGGAAAGACCAATTAGCACTTGGGATGAATTGAAGGTGTTGATGAGGAGGAGGTTTGTTCCGAGTCACTATTATAGGGAAATCCATCAAAAATTGTAAAGTTTGTACCAAGGATCAAAAAGCGTAGAGGATTATCACAAGGAGATGAAAATTCTTATGATTCGGGCTAATGTGGATGAAGATCGGGAAGCTACCATGGCACGGTTCTTGAATGGGTTAAATCGGGATATTGCAAATGTTGTAGAGTTGCAACACTATGTGAAAATCGAGGATATGTTACATGTGGCAATGAAGGTCGAGAGGCAATTGAAGAGGAAGGTGACGTCTAGGCAACCGTTAGGTACTTCGACTCCTAATCCAACATGAAAATCGAAGTGGGATGACAACAACAAAAATGGGGCTGCACCTAGAGGTAAAAATGATTGGCAAAAGGGCAAGGATAAAAACGCTAGCAAACCAATATTAAAATCGGAGGCACAACCGTGGCGCAATTGGGACATCAAATGTTTTAGGTGTTTGGGAACGGGGCATATTGCTTCTCAATGCCCAAACAAACGGGCGATAATGTTGTGGGATAATGGAGAGATTGTGAGCGATAGTGATGGCGAGTTTGATGACATGCTGGCGTTGGAGGGTGTTAGTGAAGAAGAAAAAGTTGAAGGGCAGGTTGGGGATCTACTAGTCACAAGGTGAGCTCTCACTACTCATGTCAAAGCGAATGACTTGGAGTTGCAACGGGAGAACATTTTCCACACTCGATGCCACGTCAATAATACGGTATGTAGTGTTATAATTGATGGTGATATTACACTGATGTAGCTAGCGTATCTCTTGTAAAAAAATTGGGTTTAACATTGTTGAGACACCCGAGACCTTATAAATTGCAATGGTTGAATGAGAATGGCGAGGTGAAGGTGAATCGAAGGGTGTTAATTAATTTGTCAATTGGGAGTTATAAGGACGAGTTAGTGTGTGATGTGGTGCCAATGCAAGCGGGACATATTTTATTGGGGCGACCATAGCAATACGATAGGAAGGCTATGCATGATGGGTATAAAAATCGATATAGTTTCATTAAGGATGGAAGGATCATTACGCTTGTGCCATTAACATCGGCGCAAGTTTATGAGGACCAATTAAAATTGAGAAGTGAGGAAAAGAGGAGAGCAAAAGAGTTAGAAAAAATAAGAGCAAATAGCGAGTTGGAGAAAAAGAGAGAAAATGTTGAGATAGCTATTAGAGAGAAAAAAAGAGAGCAATCACAAGAGAGAAAAGAAAGAGAGTGCCCCGAGAAAAGAGAGAATATGAGCGAATTTCTTTGCAAAAGAAAGTGATTTGAGGAGGACGGTAGTTGAGGGAAAAGAGATGATCTTGTTCATTTATAAGGAAGCACTCCTCAATTTTGAGGAAACTAACCCACCCCTCCCTAGTTTGGCTAAGTCTTTGTTATAGAAATTCGACGATGTATTTCCGGAGGATGCACCAAGTGGATTGTTACCTATTCGAGGCATTGAACATCAAATTGACTTCATACCCGGAGTTGTCATTTCAAATCAACCGGCTTCTCGAAATAATTTCGAGGAGACTAAGGAGCTTCAAAGGCAAGTGGAGGAGTTGATGAGCAAAGGATACGTGAGGGAAAGCATGAGTCATTGTGCGGTACCGATTTTGCTTGTACCAAAAAAGGATGGAACATGACGAATGTACGTGGATTGTAGGGCTATCAACAACATAACGGTAAAGTATCGTCACCCTATACCTAGGTTAGATGACATGCTTGATGAATTACATGGTGCTTGTATATTTTCTAAAATTGATTTGAAAAGCGGGTATCATCAAATTCGTATGCGAGAAGGTGATGAATGGAAAACGGCTTTTAAAACTAAATATGGTTTATATGAATGGTTGGTTATGCTGTTTGGACTCACAAATGCACCTAGCACTTTTATGCATTTAGTGAATCATGTTTTACGTGTTTTTATAGGAAAATTTTTTGTATTTTATTTTGACAACATCTTAATCTATAACAAAAATCTAGGAGGGCATTTGGAACATTTAAAATGTGTGCTAATTATTTTAAGGAAAGAACAAATCTATGATAATATTAAGAAATGCACATTTTGTATGGATAGAGTTATATTTCTTGGATTTGTGGTTAGTGCTAATGGGGTAGAAGTAGACGATGAAAAGATAAAAACTATTAGAGATTGGCCGATACCTAAAAGTATAACGGAAGTTAGGAGTTTTCATGGTCTGGCTAGTTTTTATAGGCGTTTTGTAAAGGATTTTAGCACTATCACCGCATCACTCACGAAAGTAGTTAAAAAGAGTGTAGGTTTTCATTGGGGTGATAAACAGGAACTTGCATTTAATATTATTAAAGGTAGATTGTGTGAATCACCTGTTTTGGCATTACCTAACTTTGATAAAACATTCGAGATTGAGTGTGATGTATCAGGAATAGGGATTGGAGCAGTTTTAATGCAGGATCAGAGGCCAATTGCATATTTTAGTGAGAAATTGAGTTGAGCTGCTTTAAATTATCCTACATATGACAAAGAACTTTATGCACTTGTTCGAACTTTGGAGACTTGGCAACATTATCTATGGCCGAAAGAGTTCGTAATACACACCGATCATGAGTCACTAAAGCACTTGCGGGGACAAGGTAAATTGAACAAGAGGCATGCACGGTGGGTGGAATTCATTGAGACCTTTCCATACGTCATTCGGTATAAACAAGGTAAGGAAAATGTGGTGGCGGATGCGTTGTCGCGAAGGTACGTATTGCTAACTACTCTTGATTCTAAGCTAATTGGGTTTGAACAATTAAGGAATTGTATGAAAATGATGTTGAATTTTTGAATATTTATTTGTCATGCATAAAAGGGGCGGTTGATAGGTTCTTTAGGCATGAGGGGTATTTATTTCGGAAAAATAGGTTATGTGTTCCTAATTGTTCTATTCGGGAGTTGTTAGTAAGGGAGGCACATAGTGGTGGATTGATGGAACACTTTGAGGTTCAAAAGACTTTAGATGTATTGAAAGAGCATTTTTATTGGCCTAAAATTAAAAGTGATGTTGAGTGAATTTGTAGTCGATGCATAAGTTGTAAAAAGGCTAAATCTAAGGTTTTACCTCAAAGTTTGTACACACCTTTACCTACACCTAGTGAGTCTTGGGTTGATATCTCGATGGACTTTGTTTTGGGTTTACTTAGAACTAAGAGAGGTCAAGATTCTATTTTTGTGGTTGTAGATAGATTCAGCAAAATGGCACATTTTATACCATGTCACAAAACTGACGATGTCACGAACATTGCTGACTTATTCTTTAAAGAGATTGTGCGTTTACATGGGGTTCCTAGAAGTATAGTGTCGGATCGAGATGTCAAATTTTTGAGTCACTTTTGGAGAGTTTTGTGGGGTAAGTTAGGTACTAAGTTACTATTTTCCACAACTTGTCACCCACAAACGGATGGGCAAACTGAGGTAATGAATAGGACTATGACACAATTGTTACGCACAGTAATCAATAAAAGTTTGAAGAGCTGGGGGAGTGTCTACCATTTGTTGAATTTGCATACAATCGAGCTGTTCATTCTACTACGTCATATTCTCCATTTGAAATTATATATGGTTTTAATCCGTTAACTCCTTTGGATTTAATTCCTTTACCTGTGAATGAACGTGGTAGTTTAGATGGCAAAAAGAAGACGGAATTGGTTAAGTCACTCCATGAAAAGGTAAAAGCGCAAATTGAAAATAAAAGTAAGTTGGTTGCGTCGCAAGCGAATAAAGGTAGGAAACGCGTGACATTCGAGCCAAGAGATTGGGTTTGGGTGCACCTTAGGAAGGAGCAGTTTCCGGAACAAAGGAAGTCCAAGTTGCAACCGAGGGGCGATGGTCCATTTCAAGTGATTGAAAAGATAAACGACAATGCTTACAAGTTGGACCTTCCAGGTGAGTACAATGTTTTGGCTACTTTTAATGTATCTGATCTCTCTCTGTTTGATGCAGATTCAGATTCGAGGACGAATTCTTTTGAAGAAAAAGGGGATGATATGATCCAGGAGTCAAGCCCGACGAAGGCGAGTGCGAGACGAGACCCGTTGATAGTCGATGGCAAACCAATGACGTGATCAAGGGCAAAGCAAGTGAAACAAGCAATGAGATTGCTCGTTCAAGAAACCATTGACGGAAACATGTTCGGGACTCAAAATGGAGCAACTTTTATGTTCGGGTCGAAGGCCGAATCAACTTGGATCAATTTAATATCAAAGGCCGAAGACGGAGGAAACTAAGCCTATGCGATCGCATAGGCTTATCAGGCTTGCGACCGCATGGAGGTATACCGAAACTCAAGATGTGATTTTTGGTTGAACCATGCGACCGCATGAAAATACACTATGCGGTCGCATATGTCATTTTTTTGGCGAATTTTCTATTTTTGGTATTTTTTTCATATTTTGTTAGATTTTGATTCTTTTCCATATTTTGGGGATTATGATCGACTTTTGCACGATTTTTACCTAATTTTTAGATTTAATATAAATAGGAGTTTCCATTCAATTGTTAAAAACTTTTGACATTATTGATATTGAATTAAAGTGATGCATATTGTCTTCTCTTCATCGTTCTTCATTGAACAATTTCGAACTTATTAAGTGTTAACTTGTGGTGTTAAAACAACCGAAATTAATTCTTGGATTGCGTGATCAAGGGGTCTTTCAAGCGTCGTTCTTGTTGGGTTTTTTGGTTCGACTTTCTTTGGGGTTAATCCTAAACTCTTGGATTAATTTGGCTTTTTTGGGTTCGTCAATCTCGTTGTGGATTTCGTAGTTAACATTGCTACGGGGTTCGCATCAATATCTATTTACAGAAGTTATTACTCAATAAAGTATAGACACGATGAAATTTTACAAACTATAACGTAGCTTTATTAGTTTTATGTAGTACAAAAAATAGATGTAATATTATTTTATATGATTTACTCTGATAATTAATTCAATTCATCTTATTAGTACTACAAGTTTACAAGTAATCCCCATACCTTATACCACAACGAGGTATGACTATAGATTAGATTTTACAATGTATTGTTGTTACATATAATATAAAAAATATAAATGATATAACTATAAGTGTCTATATATATCTTCTTCTGTTTTTCGATTGGTTATCTCAGAAAAACATTTTCTTTCAAAAGTTACTCTGTGTCTTCATCCTATTTTCTAATCTATACAAACATTGTCACAATCACAATGGAAGAAAAGTACCAACTTATACAAAAAATTCTATTCAACAATCAAAAGTGCAAAGCCAAAATAATTATTGTAGAGAAACAATCACCAAAACCTTCGAGATAAAGCAATGGAAGATACCAACACATGATGCTAATGGATACTGAGGTAAGTTATGCATTTATTTGGTATTAGACAAGAAGTTTTCTTTTTCTTTTTGAAAATATGTTTTCTCTCTTTATTATATATAATATACATTCCTGCACTAATGAATTTTTATCTTTATATCTATTAGTGTAACACTATCCACACAAGTCTCTATGATTCGAATATCATTGCATTCGAAAATGAACTTGTTCTTGGAAAAATCTATGCAATTTCTAAAACTTATATTAAAAACAACACTGGAAAATACAAATATTCAGCAGGAGCTCTACAATGAACGATTTCTGGAAAAACTAGTGTTCAAAAGTCGAATGACAATAACTTCGAACTTGTTTTCTCAACCTATCACCTAACTTCTTTCGATGAAGTTGAACGGTTCATGGATACAAATACTGATATAAGTAAGAAATTGCATCTTTATTCTCAAAATAAATAGTGCTATTATATTTAATTTAATCAAATAATTAGAATTACAGGCAACACAAAAAAATTATTTATTTTTCATTTTGCAGACATCTTGACAATTGTAAATGATATGACGATTGATTCAATCAAAAGATGACAACCAAACTTGAGTACATGATGTAATACTTCTGAACCAAAAATTCAAAATAATGGTGTTGACACTGTGAAATTCATTTGTTGACAGAGAATACAAATTGTTGGCAGAAAATATTGACAAAAAATCGGTAATCTTTGCAACAAACCTAAAAGTCACCTCTTTTTTCGGTATGTTTCTATTATTTTTCCTTATTTAAACTCTGTTTGAAAATGCATTTAATATGTTAGATCAATGAATTGTATAGGCTTAAAACTCTCTACAAAAGTTCGTAATACCTTCTTCATGAATACTCCTTTCATTGCAATACAAAAGTTGGTTGAATGGTTTGTATGTATATTCTTATGCTTACAATTATTATGATTTTATTCGGCTTATTTACTCTTTCATTCTTTCAGGAAAGATACAAATTCAGACAAAATTAATGAGTTAATTTTTAAAAAGTCATACACTCAAAAATCTCCTACAAAATTGTCTCCTCCACTTCGCAGTAAATTCACCTTAATACAAAATTTACATGGCCGACTTTTGCCAGTATTTATATATTCCTATACACAATAAAATTATAGTTTCTATTTATCTTTCTTTATAAGTTAGATATTCTTTTTTCAGAGCAAAAATGGAAAAAAAATAGATTACAAATGTTAGGACATGGCTTGCAACAACTGCTATCGATGATCAAGTGGTGATTTTGGTGAAATATATATTTGTATCTTCAGTAAAAGTTCCAATTCCAGAGCTATTTCTCGGTAAAATATATTTTTCCACACCTTTATATATATCATATATTTTATTCCCAAATAAATAATTACTCTCTTTATCTCAAAGCAAGAGCATATGTCAAATTATCAGATGTCACGGGATGTATAAATGCAAGTGCATAAAGAAACTTATGTTCACATATTTACAAACTTTATAGGAAGAAACAAACTTTGTAATAATTTACCGTCTCCTCCAATCTCTATATTTTGTGGATTTCTTCATAACATACATATTTTTTATATAAGGTTCAGAAGCAAATTTTGGAGATGTAATTTGGAAAATGCAAAACACTGAAAGAGCATTCTATTTCAAAGAGACTCAAGCAGAACCTGATTCATCCAATTACAAATTTGACATCGTTTCCATCGAATCTTTAATTGCAGAAGAACAACAAGAATGCCACCAAAATAATGTTGATTCTAAAAAAAATTTGAAAATTTTTGACATAGATGCCGATGACAATTTGTCTCCTCCAGCAAAGAGAGCTCTTTTCAAATCAGCTATTGAGCAGTCAGAAAGTCCTAGTTCAAATCCATTTACTTCATCAGACAAAATGAAAGAAAAATAAAGTAGAAAATGAAAGAAAAAAATTCAGCTATACTATCTTTTGAAATGGTTGGAATACCAAGCCAGTTCATTTTGGATATTATTATATATATTTTTGGTGTGGCTTGTACTTATTTTATAGTTTTCAATGAAATTAGTTTTTGTTCAATTTACATCTCAATTATAAAAATAGTAATTTCTCATTTCCAAAAACTTAAAAATACATTTTTTTTAAATTCTACACATTTCACACTAATAATAACATAATTTATACAATACTCGTGCAAAGCACGAGGCACGCGCTAGTCCACATAAAAGGTAGAAAAATAATATTTTCCAAATTTTATATTTGAGATATGTAGTATGCCTATTTAGACAGTAGAAATAAATGTAGATGGTTTTGCATTTGAGAGAAAAAAAAATGTTCTCTTTAAATTAAGCTCCCGTTTGAGTCACATTATTGTAAAAATTAGAATGAAAAATATAGTCGTTATAGACTCCACATAAGAGATAAAAAGTCAAATATGATGGTTTGATGTAATGGATAATGATCATATTTTTCATTTTAATGAGAAAATAATGGGCTCAAACATAGCCTAAATATCCTTGTTGCAATTTCTTATTTCTATTTAATGCGATTAGAGTTGATAAAATTTTATATCAACATACCATTATAAGAAATCATTATAAATAAATGATTAATAAATATATAATGTTACAGCAAAATACATATTGAAATAATAGGCTCTGATATTTTATTAACGTTTAAAGTAATATAAACAATAAAGCCATAAGTACGAGAAAAATGTAACAGAACTTGTATCGACGTTGACATGGCAAAATTTGAGTGGAGTATTTTTCTTTTCTTTTCTCTTTTTATATCGCGTCATGTGTTATCAGGAAAATTTTTCTGTCAAAAAATTGTGCACTTATAATATGATTTTAATATAAATAATTTATATAAGCCAATCTTTTAAGCTCTTATCTCTAGCGTAATTAATTATTTGAATGGTCATTGAACTATATTTAGTGTTATTACTAAATAACTAAACTTAAAAATTCATCTCAATGGTGATGAACTATGTAAGTGACCGTCGATATATAATGTTAAGTTCAATTATTAAGTAGTAACAATTTGTTCTTATCTAAAATCGACATATCTAAAAGAAGAATCAAAAGAAAATGAAGGAATAAAGAGGAAATTGAAAAATAGAAACAAATATTCGAAGAAAAATATAACTTTTCAGAATTGGACATCACAAAGTTCTGCAAAAGATCAATTTTTCCAAATTTATTATTTGATATTTTAGTATAGATTGTATTTTTGGCAGTGGGTGGTTGAGATTTTGAATTTTGCTTATGGGTATTTCAATGGTTACTAAATTGTGCATCGTGTTATCCTTTTATCGTTCAAATCAAAGTCGTTTGTTGAAGTAATGGATTTTTTCACTTAATTGATGGATGGATAACATGATTCATACTTCAGTGAATACTAAGATTCAGTTATTAGCTCATATTTGATGGCCATTATTTAAAAAAAAAAAAAGTATAGATTGTATTTTTGGCAGTGGGTGGTTGAGATTTTGAATTTTGCTTATGGGTATTTCAATGGTTACTAAATTGTGCATCGTGTTATCCTTTTATCGTTCAAATCAAAGTCGTTTGTTGAAGTAATGGATTTTTTCACTTAATTGATGGATGGATAACATGATTCATACTTCAGTGAATACTAAGATTCAGTTATTAGCTCATATTTGATGGCCATTATTTAAAAAAAAAAATTGAATGGTTATTTTTTTGAGAATATCTAGTTAAAAGGTGCGAAAATATTGGATTTATGTGTCTGGTTGAAAATAAGTACATGAATTAAAGAGTTTTGTTTTAGAAGAAAATATGTAGGGACTAAGTAGTAACACTTACATAGTTCAATCACCGTTCAAATAATTAACCGTCGATGCGCGTCTTGATTTGCTCAATTTCCCCATAACTTCCGTATAAAGATGTACAGACTTTGTATCTATGTCCCATGTGTTCTAATGTTAGTTAGTATAATGGATGAAACTACTTGTACACTTTTTTTCGTATAATTTGGATAGTGAATTGATTAGTGATTCGGTTGAAGATTAGGGTTTGTGGACTGCAGCTGTGCTTTGAATTGGGTGTAAAAATGGTGGAGAGAAGGAAACCATTGGTGCTTTCTTCAACTAAAGCTCTGATTAATTCTGTACTGAAATCTCCATCCAAAACTGAAGAAGTCGATCAAACTGAACATCGGGCGTCCGTCCTTAGTTCCTCCCCCACTCTGCAGTTAACGGTCGGAATTCTTAGATTCTGTAAGGGCGAGGATGTGATTTTACCATCTCTTGATGATTCTGCTTTGGTTGGCCTCTCGACTTCTATGCTGAAACAGTTATCTATCACTTCAGGCTCTCTGGTATAATTTTGACATTCAGCTTTTGTGTAGTATTTTTAAATTACTTTTAAGTAAATTAATTCTGCGTTTATGCAAAGTTGAAACAATCCGTATTTTGATCGGCAAATTAGTTGAGTTATTTATTCAAATTCTTAATTATCTATATACTATCATATTCCCTCGGAAGTTTAAAGTGATTCAGTGGAATTTACAACTGTCTCTACTAGTTTTTTTTTTATTCTTTTGTTTCTTATATACACGTTTGAGGATTTTCCCTTTTTTTTTTTTCAAGAACTTTAGTGGCTTGCTAATATAATCATTCCATGGACACTCTCTACACATATTGGAAAAAAAACTGACAACTTACAACTTTCCGATAGTTTTGTGTTTTTGAGTGGAGCCTTGATGGATAAGAGTATTCATTGACCTGTTTTTTACCTTATTTAACAAGTAGATACTCATCAAGAATGGAGATACCAATATAAGTAGAATTGGACAAGCAGTGGTTTTAGATCCACCAAATGATGATGAGAACTCCTCCGACAATACATCAATCTCTTCTCATTCTCCTCGATTAATGCGGCTATTACCATTATATACCTATCCTCAAAGTCAATCTACACGTTTTGATCCTCAAGTGGCTTATTTATCTCCCATTCTAGCATTCAATCTAAATTTACATTTGTCATGCTTGAAATATATTTTGCACCGTGGGAAAGAGACTTTGTCATCTTTGTTTGATGTCAATGTTGATGGTGACACAAGTGAAAAGGACAATGAGCTGACTATCATAAGTCTTGGACTTGAACCATGGTCTCAGTTGCCAAAGCATGCCTCACATTTGAGGGTTTCTTTTGTAAAGATTCCACAATGCGGTACCCTTGAAACCCTTAAAAGCAGTTCATCTATTGAAGTGAAAGATCGTCAAGACTTGATAGATTTGGCGTTGAACAACTACTTTGCTATAGATAGATATCTTGCCAGAGGTGATCTCTTCAATGTATGCATAAAATGGAATTGCAACTCAGAGCTATGCATCCCTTGCAGCCAAAATATGCAAAATGGTGGCAATGATATTATATACTTCAAGGTTAATTAGTTTTTTCTTCAATTTCTTTTGTCTTGCTAATTGCTTGAGGAAGATTGCAGCACTTATTATAGTTTTCATCATGCGAGTTTTTCAGGTTGTGTCTATTGAACCATCAGAGGAACCTGTTCTTAGAGTGAATCGTAGTAAAACTGCTCTTGTGCTCGGAGGGAGTGTTCCTTCTGCTGTTCCCCCTGATCTTTTAATTCCTGGACCAAAACATTTGACACCTTTACAAGGCGACACTGTCCAGACTTTAGCCTCCATACTTACGCCAACTCTATGTTCATCAGCACTTTCATCCAGATTCAGGGTTGCCATCCTGTTATATGGTCTTTCTGGTGTGTAATCAACTTCTCGATTCACAGCTTAGAATCAGAAAGAAGTGAATTTTCTTAGTTTATTACCGAAAATATAAAACTAAATTTATGATCCATGGTTCCTGAATGTTTATTATGAATTCTGACTGTCCTCTAATTTCTGCAACTTTAAATACGAAATATATCAAAAGAACATGGCTGAAGATTTTAAAACTTCAGAAAGGTTCTCTAACTTATAGAAAGGACTTTGCATGTGCTGAAATTTCTGATCACAATTTGTAGGTTGTGGGAAGAGGTCTGTGATTAAATATGTTGCTCGAAAGTTGGGCTTGCATATGGTTGAATACAGTTGTCATAATCTATTGGCATCCTCTGAGAGAAAGACATCTTCTGCAATAGCTGAAGCCTTCAGTACAGCCCGCAGGTATTTTGACATCCCTGAGTTGTCAAGTAATAAGCAATAGTGTTATTATATAGTGAATTTATCTGATTTCTAAATATGGATATTCATACCATGGTTTCAATTCCATTGCAAAAGTATGACCCCTGTGCTTGAAGGAGGGGAAAATTGTAAATACCCGGGAAGAAATATTGAAAAAGTGTCTCTTCTCTTTTCGTTTTCTCAGCATCTCCCTCCTTTCCCCGCTCTACGATTCCAACACAAACCCCTAAAACTGGAATAGGGTACAACAGGATAAAAAAGATACTCTTTCTGACATGTTTTGTTTTCCTTCTAGTGTTCTCGATGCCATATGTCACCCACCCATCATGATGTGTTCAAAATTGCCAGATACTTGAAATGGCATTTCATTCTCACCTTCCATTTTCATTTTTTTAATACTTTTTCTGGCAAAAACCTGTCATTCCTCCATCAATCAATGCTTCTTATTCTAGATTTCAGTGACTGGACAAATGCTTCGGGATGTCCATCTTCAAATACAAAACATCTAGCATATAAGGTTTCCAGTAATAAAATATTTGATGCATATGTTTTTGCTTTTCATAAATTTAGTCAACTTTAGTTTTGAATTAGTAACTTGATGCTGTTTAATTCTGTCCTGACAATTCTAATTTCTTTATTTTATCATTGTTGCAGATACGCTCCTACAATTCTTCTGCTTCGCCATTTTGATGTTTTCCGGAATTTAGCATCACAAGAGGGTTCGCCACAAGAGCAAGTAGGTGTTAACTCAGAAGTTGCGTCTGTCATTAGGGAATATACTGAGCCAGTTCTCAAAGATGAAGATGATGATTTTGAAGAAAAGTTACTTGGTGATCATGTAAGATGCAAGCTATCGATCCCAGATCACTTATACTCTAATCCTTTTGTAAAATTTAAAGCTTCCTGATCAAATCTTTATTATATTTCTGATCAATGCGTGTAGTAGTCAAATATACCATCTTGTTTCGTCATCTTTAGTAGTTTTGCTTTATCCCATACACTATGAGCATACAGTAAGGAGACAGAATTCACTCTATTATGAACCCTATCCCCTTTTCTAAGGACAAAGTGCATCTGGTGGAACTATGCCACAGCACTAGTGATGAGTGTTTAACATCTTTTGGAAGAGACTTAAAATGTTCTTTGTGTGTCGTTCGAATTTTTCAGCTCCTATGCTTCTATTGGCCCTTCAAAAACCTAACTTAAAGCATACGTCTCTCTTCTAGCATATACGTCTCTCTTCTAGCATTCACTTTTAAGTGAGTTGGGAATTAGAAAAAGTAACCCAGTCATAGTTGTGAGTGAGGACTCATAGATGAAAATGGAAGTTTGTGTAGTTAAAACATGTTTGAGAGAAAACTATTAAGTATCCTCATCGATTCTCATGTTGATGCAGCACTTTAAAGTAGCTGAAAGGATAAACGGGCACCCAGTATTGTTAGTTGCAGCCGCAGACAGTTCTGAAGGCCTTCCACCTACTATTAGGCGTTGCTTCAGTCATGAAATCAGTATGGGACCTTTGACAGAAGAACAAAGGATTCAACTGTTGTCCCAGTCTTTGCAAACTGTCTCTGAATTGGTTCCTAATGTACGTTACTATGTTATTTACTTTTGATATTATATATATGGTGAAAGTAGGATTACTATACTTCTTTCCCTCGAGGTTGGGACAAAAGTCATTTCACTTCCTTCCTTTATGTCCCAATGTTAGTCAAACTTGATGCAACAATCATGTCATTATGTAATACCGAAATTTAATAAATGGTAGTATCATATTGCACGAACATAGATTCTAGAAGAATAATAGAAAGATGGAAAAAGTGAAATTGCATTTGATGGTTCCATTGTTCTTTTTCTTATATATTGTTTTGCGAATACCTTTTCTCCAGCTGTTGACTTTGACGGATCAGATTATTGCTTACTGCAGACTTCTTCAGAAGACCTTATAAAAGACATAGTTGGACAGACTTCAGGTTTCATGGCCAGGGATCTGCGTGCACTAATTGCTGACGCTGGTGCAAATTTAATATCTAGTACCAGTTTCCAGGAGGAGAAATTCAAATCTGTGGAAAAAAGCAAGTTTTCACTCAATTCTAATCCAGTGGAGAATTGCAGACCCACAGAAAATGCACCTCGGAGCCTGGGAAAAGAAGACCTTATTAGAGCACTGGAAAGATCAAAGAAACAAAATGCATCTGCTCTAGGTACTCCGAAGGTAATCTGGGTAAACTCAAGCTCAATAGGATGCTTTGGTCTTTCTTCCATAATCTAATTTCCAGGTAAAAAAGGGAAGAGAAATAGATAATGGAATCAACATAGCCAATCAAAGCACTGGTTTGTTGTAGAGCAATGTTGACTGTGTCGTATTTTTATGTATCAGAAAAGGTGAAAGGGTCAGTTTGGAACAGTTTTGGTAGCAGTTCGTATGCTTATTAAGAGTTAGATAGTTAGTACATGCAGATATTTATATATATTCGTATACTATTATCCTTATAATCCCCTTGGATGATACTATTGTAGGTACCTAATGTCAAATGGGAAGACGTTGGTGGGCTTGAGGATGTAAAGAAATCAATTTTGGATACTGTTCAGGTGAGGCCCTTTTTCTCTTTTTTACTGCTGCAAAAGATGGATCGACTAGAAATATAGGTTTTATTATTATTTTCTTATAATCAGGATAGAAGTATAGTTTATCGCAACAGAATATAACGATCTTTAGCTGAATATTCCCTTAAATTTCTTTTGAGTCTAAAAAATCGTGCCTAAGCTGTTTTCACACTAGAAAAAAATTAGTTCACGTGCATGTATTTTGCACTGAGAGGTTGACTGTTTCCCTGTTTCAAAGTCTATACTTCAATTTTTTGTCATATGAAATTTTTAGCGTGCTGGAAATTGGCTTAATGGATGCCTGGTTTTGTGAGGAATTTTTTGCCAAAGAGTAAAGAATTTGTTGAATCGTCCTTGCAGTTCATGTGATGGTCGAAGTGCATTGAGCAAGCCTTTACTACATAACAATTTGTCATGTTGTAATACGTTTGAGATTTTAAATCCTTCATGTGAAAGGGTTCAAATTGATAATTTAACTTTGAGTTTAATATTTCTGTCTTGTTAAAATGAAAATCTTCAGTTTATCCTTGCTTGCTGGACTGCCAATTTATTCATCATTTTTATTTTTATTTTCATATCGTTGTCCACACCAAATTCAACGTAAAATCATTAATTAAATTTGAGTACCCAAAATTCGTCTTAAAATCTTTAAATAAATTTGAGTAACTATATATTTTAATAACTTCAAAACAATATTAATTTCCAATTATTTTATTAGTATCCCCTTCCCCCTTTTCATCCTTTATTCTTCCTACACAATGCCTTTGCTATGTACATAGAAGAGTGTCAGTTAACATGATGTAGTCAATCTAAACAACTTTGATTGGCTCATTGTCCCTGTTGATGCTGAATGTTTCAAATCATATTGGCAGCTTCCTCTCCTGCATAAGGATTTGTTCTCATCTGGGTTGCGGAAGCGATCAGGAGTTCTTCTTTATGGTCCACCAGGAACTGGGAAAGTAAGTTATAGGTGTCAGCCTTTTCAAAATTTTCCACTACTATTTACATCAGATGAGATTTCCAGTATACCTCTGCATTTCAATATCTATGGAAGTGACCATTTCTATAACCTTAACCATTATTTTTCTTGCTGCCACAGACGTTACTTGCAAAAGCTGTTGCTACAGAATGCTCCCTGAATTTTCTCAGCGTTAAAGGACCTGAATTGATAAATATGTACATAGGAGAATCAGAGAAAAATGTACGAGAGATTTTTCAGAAGGTAAAAGTTATCTTTTTGTAGTGAGTAAAGTCCATAGATTCTGTTCGACTTGGAAACTATTCTGATTAATTTCTTCATCTTTTTCAGGCCAGATCAGCTCGACCTTGTGTTATATTCTTTGATGAGCTTGATTCTCTTGCTCCTGCCCGGGGTGCCTCTGGAGATTCTGGGGGTGTCATGGATCGGGTGGTTTCTCAGGTGCCAATTTTTTTCTCTTCCTTTTTATCAGATTATTTTTGATCTTTTGCAACCAATACCGTAAACTCAATGACCACTAAGACACATGTACAAGAGTTGAATAAAACAGAAAATTTAAAAGAGGAATGAAAGGGAAAAAATAACTGACATATAATCCAGCATGGTTGCCTAATATACTCCATTGTTTCTAGATGCTTGCAGAGATCGATGGCCTAAATGACGCTACACAGGTTGGTTATAGTCTTTGACAACTGTTGCTTTATTGTTTGCATGATTTATTTCTGTCTCTGTCTCTTTAACCAGTTTAACTTCTTTACTTTCTTACATTTTCTACTACTTTCGTTCGGAGAGACAATAGGACTTGTTTATAATAGGAGCTAGCAACAGACCAGATCTTATCGACCCAGCACTTCTGAGGCCTGGCAGATTTGATAAGCTTCTCTATGTCGGTGTTAATTCTGAAGCATCTTACCGGGAGAGGTTTATTGTTCATCAGTTTACTTAAGCTTGTATTTTCTGAATACTTTCCATATTTCATCCTTCTACTGTGTTTTGCAGGGTACTAAAAGCACTGACACGGAAGTTTAAATTGCACGAGGAAGTGTCATTATATGAAATAGCAAAGAAATGCCCACCAAACTTTACCGGTGCTGACATGTATGCCTTGTGTGCTGATGCTTGGTTTCATGCTGCAAAACGTAAAGTGAGTCTATTTACTCGTATGCTTTAAAATAACCTCTTCTCCTCCAAATTTCTCTTCTAAAATTTAGATGGGATAGCTCTTTTTTTCTTCCCCTTTTTTTTTTAATTAAATCCTGTTATTTTCTGTCTTGAAAAATTTCAAGCACCATGAATGCATAAACTTTTGCCTAAGCACTAGTCGATTAATATTTGTTGCAAGAGAAATTAAGCTTGACTATTTTTGTTTTAGGTATTAGTTACTGATTCAGATTCAATGGACTTGCACGATCAGCCTGATTCCATTATTGTTGAATATGAGGATTTTTTGAAGGTATGATGACCGCATGTTCCTATACATAGAGAGGATTATGATATCTTATTAACAGTAATCATTTAATCAGAAAAGCAGAAAAATTGTAGTTACGAGTGAGCTTCAATTTATGAAGTGTGAACCTTGATGATTTCGCCCCTCACAGACACACACACACTCAGAGAGGGAGGGAAGGAAGGAAAATTGGCAACAGATCATTTGATCTCTAGAGATGGAAAGAATTTTAATGGAGTTGTCAGTCTCCAATGTGTCTACCACATTGGCAAGAACAGAAGTGTTTGAAAATATAAACAAAGCTACAGTGAGTCTTTAAAACTTGGTGAATAGGAAAATACGGTTTTTGCAATTCTATGAATAGTAAGCAGAAATTGTGATCGATGGCTTGTTTGGTAAGGTCAGTATTAAGAAAGAAAAAGAATTTCATTTTGTCTGTCTATTGTCACGTCCACTCATGTAATAATACTGTATACCACAAATGTCCGTTAAAGCGTTGTAGTTCAAAGAATCTGCCAAATCTGGCATAATGATCTCTGAAATATTGTGTTTACACCTTGAAGGTCTTAGGAGACCTATCTCCTTCACTATCAATGGCGGAACTCAGGAAATACGAATTGCTGCGAGAGCAGTTCCAAGGAGCCTCGTGATAAGCTGTTTCAGTGCTGTACGTTTGATTATATTTTCTTCTGATATTGCTAATTACTTATGTAGATTGGTACCTTCAAATCTAAAGTAATAGAAATTATAGAATTGACCCAACACTTGTATCTAAAGCAATAGAATTGTTTTTTTTTTTTTTTTTTTTTATAACTTTATTTTATCACTGTTTACAGCCGCAGTTCATTTACCATTGCTTGAGAAAGTGTCATGTTAACACAGTTAAAACATATTTGAGCGAGAGGTATATAGAACGTTCTTTGGTCCTCATTCAGTTAAAGATAGTTTTTTGTTGCTTTTCAAAATAATTAGCAGTTATTAGGGATCATTTGAGAATTTTGCCAATAACTTATTTTTAAATAAGCTCACAAGTGGTTTATTGTCGAGATTCTCCCGATTAACAGTAAGCATTACATGTGAGTAAGGAACATCTTCCACCGTCGATTTTATAATGAGCATGGACGATTGTTAAAATATAGAATTAAATCAACTTTCAAGAGGTTTATCGTTGAGATTATCATGATTGAAGTTTTATCCTACTTCATTGGTCAAAGTCAGAGTCCAAGTCGAATTTAAAAATAGTGATAAATAGAATGGAGTTGCTTGATTTTACGTGGACCATTAGCAATTATTTAAACTAAAGGTGTTATAATCTAGAATTTATTTTTTCAGGATGTTTTAATTGATTTTTAAATATGTGCGTATTTTTTGGGTGATAATATGTTGTGAAGACATGGTGGAAATGTTCCTTTTTAGGAAAACTATGGTATATTATCATTTGCAGAATTTAGCGATTTCTAGAGACATGTATCAATTGTCACGATGAATTATCAACTTACTGATGGATAATAATATTTCTAGAGACAGGTATCAGAATTTAGTGGTTTCTAAAATATTTTAATGAATAAAAATAACAATAATCAATTCTCATGGTGTATCTATTTAGTTCATGTTGATTAAAGATACTAGTAAATAATTTTCTTGTTCATGGTTTGCGCTTGTTTTAGTTTAAAATGTTTAGTTGTATTTTCTTCTCGAGCAATTATATCAATTTGCATTTTAATTTATTATTTTTCAGTTTCGACTCTTATTCTTAGTTAACTCGTGTGTCTGAATTGAATCTTGTTGACATCGTATCCCTAATCAAGGATTGACCATAATAACATCCCTAATGAAGATCCTTAAGCGAAACATGCAATTACAGTTCCACCCCGTTCCTAGAAATGGCTCGGTACCATCCACTCATTAGCTTGGTGAGCTCTGCCGTGATCAAGGAACGTCATGATTATTAATTTGACTTAGGGTGACGTCATCACCTAATGAAGATCCTTAAGCGAAACTTGCACTTTATTGTTTCACCCCGTTTCTAGAAATGGCTCGGTACCATCCACTCATTAGCTTGGTGAGCTCTACCGTGATTAAGGAACATCATGATCGTTGATTTGACTTAGGGCGATGTCATCACCTTTTCTCTGACCAATCTCCCAAGGACGTGACATAGTTGATCTATGCACCTTGTTTTCAACCAATCAAAGATCTATAATGATGATAATATCAACGCACATTCCAAACACCATTATGAGCCGCTAGAGCCGACCTCTTCTTCCAATAAAAACCTTCATAGCAAAACAAATTGGCACACTCAATAAGAAGAAACATTATAGCTGACGTCAGATTGCACTCTAGACGACATTACTGTGGCAGCCAACTTTCCTAACGTTCGGCTGTAAATGGGAATGAGTCATCCCTTTGATGGACCACGAGATTTGGTGCTTTCCTCGTTTGTTTTACAATACCCTTTTTTGTATTATAAAAGCCTACAGATTCATCATTTTTACTATTCTGCAAATTTGAAATTTCATGGCGTTCTTATATTTGAAATTTATACAAGTTAACACATTTTGTATTTGAAAATAGTTTTATGTCCAAAAATTAGTTGAAATGACGTAAAACAATTTATTTTTCTACCATATTTTTAAATAATAGATAAATAAAAAGTGCGAAAAATAGTTTTCCCTCATTTCAAAGTATGGAAACAAAATATTTTAATATAAATCATCTTCAAGGATGAGATATATTAATGGGGCATTTGCAAAAATGTCTAGTTTTACATATGTCAATTCAAAAATGTCCACTTTTGATAATCTTTGTAAAAATGGTCAAATTTGATACCAAATTCTCTATTTTACCCTTAATGAAAGAATAAATAATTTCATATTGCACATATCAAATCACAATTAATGCTAAATATAGAAATATTGAGAACAATATTTAAAGTGTAGAAAAATATCACATTTGGAAAGAAATGTCATTCTAGACATTTAATATGTCGAGAACAACGTTTGAAATGTTGAGAATATTTAATATTGTTATTTGACATGTATGTTTTTGAAATATAAACGAATTCAAATATCGAGAACGATATTTAAAATATCGAGAACGATATTTAAAATATCGAGAGTATCATTTTAATGTAGCTTTTCATGAGAGCTACTTAGGGGTATTCTCGTTCAAATAATTGCAAAAGTGGACATTGAAAAATTTTGGACATTTTCGCAAATGACTGTCAAAATGGACATTTTTTGTAATTTCCTCTATATTAATTAATGAAATATTGAAGATAAGAATTCGAACAAAAAATAATAATAAAAAAATTGCTACAATGAGCAAGATTGAAGAATTTAACTACAATTAAAAAGTGATGTAATAAATAAAAATTATGGTGATAATATAATCACCATTTATGAATTTCACTGTAAACCAATTGAATTGACAAATTTGACATTCATTTTGCTGTTCGAAATGGCATTTTGGTCAAATAATATGGGCATATTTCCCAGTTGTTTCTCTTGGGTAGCTTCTTGTTAAGGCAAAATCAAAATGTGTCACTGTGAAACATTGCTTTCCACGCGCTTTTGGGAGCGTCGAACATTTTCACTGTAATATAAATGTAACCGAAGCTGATTCCAAGTTTCCAACTGTCTTGTCTTCACACCATTTTCAACTTTTAATTATTTTTACCAACTTATTCTCAACCTTTGTTTTTTAAGTCCCCGTTCTCGTATTTTCTTCAAAATGGTTGTTAAAGACAGTTTTTAGTTGCAGCACTTCAAAATAATAAGCAATTATCAAGGATTATTTAAGAATTTTGCTAACAAGATAATTGTTAACTTACATCTAAATACTAAATAAGCTCACAAGAGATTTATCGTTGAGATTCTCATGATTATCGCTAAGCATCATGTGTGAATAAAGAATCTCTTCCACCATTGATTTTATAATGAGCATGGACAATTGTTAAAATATATAATTAAATGAACTTCGAAGAGGTTTATTGTTGAGATTACCGTGATTGATACTAAGCTCCCATTATGTATATCCTACTCAATTAGTCAAAGGGAGAGTCCAGAGTGGAGATCTTACCCGACTAGAATGACGAACATTTAAGTGGAGAAAGACTTGAAATAATAGATGTGTTGAAAATTTACTTAATTATACATAACGACTTTAAACAATATTTCAATTCCCATCAAGGATTTGTTTTGTATTTAAATAGAAATTATACATTTGTTTAATTTTGAAAAGTCCTTCACTTTTTTTTTTCAACAATTATGATTTGCAATCCAGAGCTGTCCAATTGTTCAGACTCTAATGAAAATTCACGCAGATATTAAGATTGAGAGAACCAAGGTTTTACTTTTCTTGTGCCAGCAAAAATACGAAATTTTTCTACAATTTTCAAACCCTAACAACTTATTTATATAAGTCTAAACGAGTTTGATCCGTCTCTTAGCCCAGTCTAATATTTAATTAATTCAATCAATTAATTAATTTGGACTATTTATAAGCACTCAATTAATTAATTATCCAACATTTGTTAATTAATTAATCGGTACATTTCATTTTTCTAGTTCTCTTTTTGTGAGTGATCGATTAAGTTCTCAATCACAATACCCAACGACGTGAATTATTATTTTAATATAATCAAAATCAATAAATTAAAACACCCATTTCAATTTATCACTAATTCATAATCATCGTTGATAAATGTATTTTATACACTCATTCAGTACCTTAAATAACGATAATTGATGGTTCTTTTAACAAATTATATTCTAATTTTTTGTCTTTTATGTTTAATATGTGAAATTTTATGAAGGAAAAGGAATTGAAGGAATGAAGCAAAAAAAGGACGAATTGCAAAAGTTTGGGGACCAAATTGTAACAATTCAATAGTTGATCCCGACCATGAATCGAAGATTGAAGAATTTAGAGATCAAATGTCATATTTTGGAAAGTGAATGACTTAAATTGAACCAAAGAATACGTTGCAAGAATAAAAGGGTTTAAGGACTAAAATTTATTATAATGAAAAATTGAGGACTTGAGAGGTAATATTGTATTTAAGACTTTGAATTGAAGTCAAAGATGGTGGCTATAGAGTTGTATTATAATTCACGCTGGAGGCTAGGAGTTTTTTGGAAAAAAAAAAAAAATTTAGAGTTCCTTTTAGAATTAAACTTGTGGTTGCTAGGTTTATATATATATATATATATATATATATATTTCATGCAAAATTTGGTGGCTACAATTTTTATCAGACATACGTAGGAGAAAAAAAAAGGGCAGCCAATATCTTATATGCACGCACGGAAATCGAAGTAGCTAGAATGCCTTTTTATTTGTCAAATTTGGTGGCTAGTTAATTATTTTTGGGGAGAGATTTATACGTACACGCATAGCGGAATTGGGGGAGCCAATTATATAGTATATATTTTGCACAAAATTAAGGCAGCCAACACTTTTTGCAAAAAGAGATGATTGACACAGACGGGTCCTTTGGAGAGAGAAATAGGAGGCAATTTTGGAAGAATTAATTGAAGAAAAACACGTTGCAAGTTCAATTTTACAATTATTCATGTTCCGTCAATTAATCTGGTGATATCTTCCATAAATTCTTATTTTTCTCTCATTAATATGCTTAGTTAAATTAAATTTTAGGACGAACAATATAACTAATTTGAGATCTTTATTTCTTTTATTTGAGATTATTGTTCTTTTATATTTTATGTGTAGATTTTAATTATGTTTTTATTGCTTTGAATTTGTTTGGCCAATTATTCAATGATTTCGTAAACAATAATTACGTAGAGATGCGGATTCTTGTTTAGACCACATATTAAAATTGGGTAAATTAATATAACGTGTAGAGATACCTATATTAATTGCTGCAGTCCAATAGAAATTCTTAGAACTATTATTTCGTTTAATTAAATTTAATTTGCATAGAGATATGTAATTAAACTAATTAAATAGGCCCAACGAGAACTCGAGAGAGATAAGTTGAATACAATAGAAGAATTCGATCGAACACTATTTTAATTTTATGAATCACAATATTAGAGGTAAAGGTGACCAATAGGTGAATTTGTTCCGCCCTAATCCCCATTTATTAATTGAATTTTCACTCATTTTCTGTTGCATTCACGAAAATTTTAGTTGTTAGATTTAAAAATCACATTTAATCATTTTTTGTTTATTTTTATCGAATAGAAGTTAGGAAAAATAAATTGAGTACTAAAGTATAGTCCTCGTGGGAACGATAATCCGAACTCAAAATGTCCATTTGATTACTTGTCACGGATCCGTCCACTTGCGGGATAAAATCGACAGCAAGTTTTTTGCGCCATTGTCAGGCACTATTATTTTTAGTCTTAATTTAATTTAATTAATTTATTTTTTTATCTTATTTTTAATTGTTATTTGATTTACTTATTTTCTTTTATTTACAGAAAACTGTGTTCGTTGTATGCTCCATGCCTAAGGTGATGATCTTGAACTGTTTAATTCGAAAATAGAACGTACCTTCAGACGAAGACACAGGGAACACAAACAAAAATCGTAGTATCAAATGGCTGACAATCTAAACAATTATATCACTATGCAGCCAATTAGACAAATGGCCGCGAGAGCTCAACAGCAAGAGCAAAGAGAAGTAAATGAAGAGAACTTGCCAGTTTCTATGTTTTTTATGCCTATAGCAGCACCCGCGCGGTCCAGCATAGTATATCCAGATTTTAGGGTAAACAACGTCTAGATACGGGCTGATTAGATTAATTTGATGAGCAACACTCCGCAATTCTATGTGTTACCTCATGAGAATCCAAATACATATATCTCAAGGTTTCCAAGGAATTGCTAGAATTGTCATGCTATTGGAGTTAATGAAGATGCCATTAAGCTGTGATTATTCCCATATACACTTAGAGATGCATCATTGGAATGGCTGAATGTTGAACTGGATGTAAGTATTACCACATGGGAGGAACTGATCAGGAAATTCTGCAATAAGTTCTTTCCACAAGCTAAAGTAGTAAAAATCAGACTGAAAATTCAAACATTTCAACAAAAGATGGGGAAAGCTATGACGAGGACTAGAACAGATTTAAGGAGTTGATGAGGAAGTGTCCAAATCATGGAATCACTATTGGAAATCAAGTGCAGTATTTCTACATAGGACTTTCACCACTATCCAAATCCCAAGTGGATTCCTCTGCAGGCGGATTGATCATAGGGAAATCAATGCAACAATGTATGGATTTGTTTGAGTTGATTGCTAATACTCATTCCATGTTTTCATCAGAAAAAGTGGTGCGTCCAAAAGCAACGGGAATTTATGAATTAGACAGCACAGTATCTACCAACGCCCAAATAGCAGCATTGACAAAACAGGTAGAGTTATTGGTGAAGTCACAAACAAAAGAAGCACATGTAGTGATAACTGGCCCATCCTGCGAAAACTATGGGGCAAATCACCTAACAGAAAATTGTACATCTATGGGCTTTCCGGAGGAACAAGTCAACTTCATTCAAAATGGCTCTCGAAATTTGAATCACTTTTCACAAATATATAACCCAGGATGGAGACAACACCTAAACTTCAGATGGTCGGATAATCAGCAAAGGAACAATTCGAACAATGCACAAAAGGAGAAAAAACCAATTTGGGAGAGATATTCAACTAGTACATGCAGAAGACAGACAAGGCGTTCCAACAGATTGACACTAACTTTCAGAATCAGCAAGCATCCATTAAGAAGCTGGAAACTCAAATTAGTCAGATAGCTTAATAGCTTGCAGAACGCCCATAAGAGACGTTGTCAGGCAACACAATGGTCAATCCAAAAGAGCAAGTGCAAGCTATTAGAGCCAGAAGTGGGATACAACTCCTAGAGATATATGTGAAAAGACCAGAGAGAAAAGATAAAGAAGTAATGGTTAAGGAGGCTGAGAAAGAAGCAGAGTCTGAACCACTAACTAATGAGAAAGACGAAAGAAAAGAAACATCCATAGTTAGAGCACCAAGCCCCGTGAAAGCTTATGTGTCACCAATTTCCTTCCCTCAAAAGTTACAGAGAAAGAAGTTGGACAAGCAGTTTGCCAAGTTTGTGGAGATTTTCAAGAAACTGCACATCAATATTCCGTTTGTAGATGTAATTGCCCAAATGCCCAGCTATGCTAAATTCTTGAATGAGATCCTGTTTAACAAAAAGAAGCTGGAAGAACATGAGATAGTCTGCCTAAACGAGGAGTGCAGTGCAATTCTTTTGAAAAAGCTACCTCCTAAACTAAAATACCCAGGGAGTTTCACGATACCTTGCACAATTGGTTCTAATTATTTTGAACATTCTTTATGTGATTTGGGTGCCACTGTTAACCTTATGTCTCTCTCTGTTTACTGGTCTCTTGCATTAGGAGAAGCAAAATCTACAACAATCTCTTTGCAATTGGCTGACAGATCGATCAAACGACCGAAGGAGATTATTGAAGATGTGCTAGTCAAAGTTGATAAATTTATTTTTCTGGCTGATTTCATCATTTTGGACATGGATGAGGATTCAAACATCCCTCTAATTTTGGGAATACCCTTCTTGGCTACTGGAAGAGCACTGATTGATGTTTACGATGGAAAGATGATTCTTTGGATAGGCAATGAGCAAGTCATATTCAACATATTCAAGGCGATAAAACATCCACTGACTTTAGACACCTGTTGTCAAGTAGATGTTCTTGAAGAGTTGATGACAGATACATTTGAGACAGAGCATCAAATAGTTCTTTGTGAAGCAGAAATTGCACAATCGGGAGCAACAAGTGCAGAAAAAATTGAATGTGTTGTCAACTTGGCTAAGCAACCAATAGGAAGAAGACATTGGCAGTATGAATCTCTTGGTGACAACCCTTCACCCCCAGTACCTTCAGTAGAAAAAGCACCCACTTTTGAACTAAAGCCCTTGCCTTTACATCTCCGTTATGCATATTTGGGAGACTCCACAATACTTTCAGTAATCACTGCGAATGATATGACAAGGGAAGAGAAGAATTGTTGGAGGTACTCAAGTAACACAAAATGGCAATTGGATAGACAATAGCTGACATCAGAGGAATCAGTCCAACTCTTTGTATGCACAAGATTTTAAAGGAGGACGTATCAAAGCCATCAGTGGAAGGACAACGAAGATTAAATCCCACCTTGAAGGAAGTGGTGAGAAAAAAAGTGCTGAAATTGCTGAATGAAGGAATAATTTATCCTATATCTGACAGTTCATGGGTGAGTCTAGTACATATTGTGCCTAAAAAGGGTGGAATTACAGTGGAGAAGAATGAGAACAATGAACTGATACCAACACGGTTATTGACAGGGTGGTGAGTATGTATAGATTATTGGAGGTTGAATAATGCTACCAGAAAGGATCACTTCCCATTGTCCTTCATTGATCAGATGTTAGAGAGGTTGGCAGGTCATTCTCCTTATTGCTTTCTGGACGGATATTCAGGATACAATAAGATAGTTATTTCTCCAGAAGACCAAGAGAAAACAATATTCACATGCCCTTATAGAACTTCTGCGTTTAGAAGGATGCCATTTGGTCTATGCAACGCACCTACAACCTTTCAACGATGCATGATGACTATCTTTTCTGACATGGAAGAAAAGTACATTGAGATTTTCATGGATGATTTTTTTGTGTTTGGAGATTTATTTGATGACTTCTTGGATCGATTGTCTCTTGTATTGCAAAGATGCAAAGAGAAGAATTTGGTGCTCAATTGGAAAAAGTGTCACTTTATGGTAAAGGAGGGGATAGTGCTAGACCGCAGGATTTCCTCAAAGGGCATTGAAGTTAATAAAATCAAAATACAAGTGATTGAAAAATTGCAGCATCCTAATTCAGTTAAGGAGATCAGAAGCTTCTTAGGACATGTAGGGTTTTACAAAATGTTCATTCAAGATTTCTCAAAAATTAAAAAACCTCTAGGTAATCTACTGGAGAAGGATATGTCATTTCACTTTTTTGATGAATGCTTAAATGCCTTTAATATTTTAAAAGAAAAGTTAACTTCTGCACCTGTAATAATAGCACCTGATTGGGATCTACCTTTCGAACTTATGTGTGATGCTAGTGAGTTTGCAGTGGGAGCGGTGCTTGGCCAACGTAAAGGAAAAGTCGTACATGTAATCTACTATGCAAGCAAAACCTTGACAGATGTTCAGATCAACTATGCAACAACAGAAAAATAGATACTAGTATTGGTCTTTGCTTTTGACAAATTTCGTTCCTATCTGATTGGTTCAAAGGTGATAGTCTAGTATTGAAATATCTGTTTAAGAAGAAGGATGCTAAACCTAGGCTGATTCGATGGGTTCTATTACTGCAAGAATTTGACATTAAAATTCATGACAAAAAGGATACAAAAAATCAGGTAGCGGATCATTTATCAAGACTGGAGCAACTGTGTGATTTAAATGATGTGGATATTAATGAGGTCTTTCTAGATGAGCAGTTATTGCAGATAGAAAAGGCTCCGTGGTATGCAGACATTGTTAATTACTTAGCTAGTGGCTCTATGGATCCTGATCTCTCCTATCAGCAGAAGAAGAAGCTGCTTCATGAAGCGAAATTCTATTATTAGGATGATCCAAATTTATACAGGAGAGGGTCAGACCAGGTCATTAGGAGATGTGTACCAGAGGATGAGATGAAACCGATCCTTGCACGGGTTCATGCTTCGGCTTATGGAGGATACTTTGGCCCCACTAAAACAGCAGCAAAGGTGTTTCAATGTGGTTTCTTTTGGCCTACACTATTCAAGGACTGCCACAATTTCTGTAGGTCATGTGATAAGTGTCAGAGAACAGGTGACATATCAGCGCGTCACGAGATGCCACTTAACAATATTTTGGAAGTGGAAATATTTGATGTCTGGGGGGTTGATTTTATGGGTCCTTTTCCATCATCTTATAACAATCAGTACATCCTAGCGGCAATGGACTATGTCTCTAAATGGGTAGAAGTTAAAGGATTGCGTACAAATGACGCAATGGTGGTGGTAGACTTCATAAAGAAACGCATCTTTAACCGCTATGGATCACTTAGGGCCATAATAAGTGATGGTGGAACTCACTTCCGCAATTGGTTATTCCAGGCAGTGTTTACCGTACCTCCGGCCCCTATGTTAGGCGGCCGTAATATTTTGTTACGTTCTACCGCTGTTACGCCAGAAATAAAAGGTTCCACACGAGCTCCCGTTCTGCGGCGTGGTGGCAGGACCGCTAGGGGAGTGGCTCCGGGTGTAGATAGGGTGAAATCTGCAGAGGTCATGCAAATAAATAGGCCCCTTCCCTTCTCTTTTGGATGAATGGGGTGCTTTAGAAGGCGCTTTCCGATCTACGGTCCCTCGGAGCAAAGGGTTAGGCAGGTAGTATGGGCCTTCTGACTTCCAGCTATGTGCTGTGCGGCTCCGACGAAGCGAATGAAGGGAAGCTCGAAGAGCTTACGGGTGAGCTTACGCTTACTCTCAGCCTCTTTGATTGGTAGGCGGGCGGGCNACTTTACGACAGCTTTTTCGTACACGTTCACTTGCATCACATACACAAGTGCTCTCTGAACCGGGCAATAAGGTCACCCATAAAGCATACTGAGCATTGAAGCAGTTAAACATGGACCTCGAAAAGGCTAGAGAAACAAGAATAATGTAGCTACATGAATTAGAAGAATTCAGAAGAGAAGCATATGAGAATGCAGTCATCTACAAGGAAAGGACGAAGCAGTGGCATGACAAGAACATCAGGCAAAGAATTTTTAGACTGGAAGATCAAGTGCTTTTATACAATTCCAAACTTAAACTTTTTTCAGGAAAGTTGAAATCTAGATAGCTCGGCCCTTATACGGTCTCCCAAGTGTTTTCGTATGGCACAGTTAAATTACATCATCCAACAAAAGGAAACTTCGAAGTAAATGGCCAACATATCAAGCACTACGTGGAAGATTTTCCCACATCTAAAGAGAGCCTTGACTTAGCTGTACCAGAATAATAGCTGCACAAAGTCCAGCTAATGAATTAAAAGAAGCGCTTATTGGGAGGGAGGCAACCCAATTTTCAATTTTTTTATTTTACTTTTTGTATCGCATAGCATATAGTTTTGTTTTGTTTACTAGGTTGCATTAGATTTAAGCACGTTTCAATTTTTAGGAGACATCACCCATATCCCTTCTGCCCTCAGACCCTTGAATTTGTTTTTGGTTATTTTGATTGTTTGAGTTAAGTAACTCTTGTTTCCTATATTTAATTAGTCAAATTTGATTTTTTTAAAAACATGACGTCGTGGAACACTCAAATCAATATAAATCCAAGGGAAAGAATGATGAAGAATATTATTCAGCCGTCACACATAGTGGTTCAAACCTTTCAACAGAAAAATTTGGGGAGTATTTTCTTCTTTTTCTTCCCTACCCTCTTTATATGCTTATTTATGTTTTATGACATTGAGAACAATGTCAATTTTAAGTTTGAGAATGAAAAACTTTTAGTTTTTGTTTTTTTGTATATTTTTATGTTTTTGTGTGTTTGTTTAAAAAAAAAAAGAAAAAAAGAAAAAGAACAAAATGGAAAAATTAAAAAAATAATAAAAAGAATCTCTTTTTGTTCAGTTGTGTGCTTGTGTGAGTTAGACAGTCTGGCAAACAATGATGATTTAATTTGAGATTTGGTGTTGATTTATGAACTGTGGATAAGATGCATGCTAGACTAATTGAAACTCAACCTTGCAAAATTTGATATTACAAGCGCACTATAATTGAGTTTGACATTGTAATTAAATGAGTTGTTTCTTGCTTTTGATAGGTTGATCTAGTGGGACATAGATGCTTTACCACATAGATGCTTTACCTAAACCATAATAAATTATCTATCCTTAGACCAAATTTAGCACGGTTTGGGGGTGATTTTACAGTTGTAGGAAGATACAAATATGAATGTGGATTCCATGCGTGAACACTTATGCGTGTATTATCTTAGACTAACACGATAAAACTTTGAGAAAGTCTTAAGTTAGAGGTCGATTTGTTTGAATAAGTGTGTGATAAAGGACATTGTACTAATCAAAGCATATACATTTGAAAATTCTAAACTTCTCTCTAAAGCCTTTATGACTCGAATGATTAAATCTATAAGGCTGTCTTAAAATCTGGTACCCTAACGTCGTCGGACTTGGGAGCCATCGACCTAAAGCTCGTTACAAGGGTCATTTAGAAGGCAATAAAAGACGAAGTTGCACTTGAAAAAAAAATTTGTTCTTTTCGAAACATTTTTGAATCGGGTTAGTAAGCCTGAAAAGGTATTTAAAAATCTGGTGCCCTAAAATCATTTGATTTGAGAGTCATCGGTCTAAAGCCTGCTACATAGGTCATCTAGAAAGCTTAATAGAGAGAATATATATATATATATATCAAAAAAAGCAAGTGCATGAAAAGAACAAAAGCACTAAATACCTTGGTTAAGTCCTAACACTTATTTGAGAGAATTTGACTTTTGATGCAAGATAATTAACTAATTGAGTCTTGGAGGTCGAAGCAAACAAATAATTGGAGAAGTGTTGACTTGCAATTCGTGACGTCCACCTGAACTCAAGAGGGTGAGGATATTAATGAAAAATTCAACCTTAAATCACACATTGAGAAATGAGTGAAAAGAATGTATTTGGAGGTATGTGAATCTTACGAGTGATGAAATGATATATTTGACCACAAAGGGTCGGGAATTGGAATAACTTATGTCATTAATGTCTACATAATTCTACACACACACGTCGATTTTACATTGGAAGAGTGAATATTAGTTTGGTGTTGTAACTTTGAATCATGTTGGTAAAATTAACACTTAAATCTTGTTTCCTGAGGTGAGAAGCTAGATTGTCCAACCGAATATTTTTGCATGCTTGTGTGTTAATTATTATTTAGTTTATAGTTTTGTTTGAAGACAAACAAATATTTAAGTTTGGGGGTATTTGATAAGTGTATTTTATACACTTATTTTGTACCTTAAATAGCGATATTTGATGGTACTTTTAACAAATTATATCCTAAATTTTTGTCTTTTATGTTTAATATGTGAAATTTTATGAAGGAATGAAGCAAAAAAGGACGAAATGCAAAAGTTTGGGGACCAAGTTGTAACAATTCAATAGTTGTTCCGGACCATGAATCGAAGATTGAAGAATTTGGAGATCAAATTTTATATTTTGGAAAGTAAAGGACTTAAATTGAACCAAAGAATACATGAGTTGCAAGAATAAAAGGGTTTAAGGACAAAAGTTTATTATAATGAAAAATTGAAGACTTGAGGGGTAATATTACATTTAAGACTTTGAATTGAAGTCAAAGATGGTGGCTATAGAGTTGTATTATAATTCACACAGGAAGCTGGGAGTTTTTTGGATAAAATTAGTCCCTTTTAGAATTAAACTTGTGGTTGTTAGGTTTCATATATATATATATATAGAAAACGGGGAGGAGAAGGAGCCAATTTGATATATTTCATGCAAAATTTGGTGGCTGAAATTTTTATCAGACACACGCAGGAGACAAAAAAAGGGGCAGCCAATATCTTATATGCACGCACGAAAATCGAAGCAGCTAGAATCCCTTTTTTTGTTCAAATTTGATGGCTACTTAATTATTTTTGGAGAGAGATTTATACGTACATGCATAGAGGAATTGGGGGAGCCAATTATATAGTATATATTTTGCACAAAATTGAGGCAGCCAACACTTTCTGCAAAAAGAGGTGATTGACACAGACGGATCCTTTGGAGAGAGAAATAGGAGGCAGTTTTGGAAGAATTAATTGGAGAAAAACACGTTGCAGGTTCAATTTTACAAATTATTCACGTTTCGTCAATTAATCTGGTGATGTCTTCCATAAATTCTTATTTTTCTCTCATTAATATGCGTATTTAAATTAAATTTTAGGACGAACAATGTAACTGATTTGGGACCTTTATTTCTTTTATTTGAAATTATTGTTCTTTTATATTTTATGTGTGGATTTTAATTATGTTTTTAATACTTTGAATTTTTTCGGCTAATTATTCAATGATTCCGTGAACAATAATTACGTAAAGATACGGATTCTTATTTAGACCACATATTAAAATTCGATAAATTAATATAACGTGTAAAGATACCTATATTAATTGTTGCGGTCCAATAGAAATTCTTAGAACTGTTATTTCGTTTTATTAAATTTAATTTGCATAGAGATATGTAATTGAACTAATTAAATAGGCTCAACGAGAACTCGAGAGGGGTAAGTTGAATACAATAGAAGAATTCGACCGAACACTACTTTAATTTTATGAATCACGATATTAGAGGTAAAGATGACCAATAGTGAATTTGTGCCGCCCTAATCCGCATTTATTAATTGAATTTTCACTCATTTTCTATTGTATTCACGAAAATTTTAGTTGTTAGATTTAAAAATCACATTTAATCATTTTTTGTTTATTTTTATTGAATAGAAGTTAGGAAAAATAAATTCAGTACTAAAGCATAGTTCTCGTGAGAATGATAATCCGGACTCAAAAGGTCCAATTTACTACTTGTCACGCTCCGTCCACTTGCGGGATATAATCGACAACAAGCTTTTGGCGTCGTTGCCGGGGACTATTATTTTTAGTCTTAATTTATTTATTTTTTTATCTTATTTTTAATTGTTATTTGATTTGCTTTTTTTTATTTATTTATAGAAAACTGTGTTCGTTGTATACTCCATACCCAAGGTGACGATCTTGAACTGTTTGATTTGGAAATAGAACGTACCTTCAGACGAAAACACAGGGAACACAGTAAAAAATAGCAACATCAAATGGTTGATAATTTAAACAATCATATTCCTATACAGTCAATTGAATAAACGGCCGCGAAAGCTCAACAGCAAAAGCAAATGGAAGTAAATGAAGGAGACTTGCCAGTTTCTAAGTTTTTGACGCCTATAGCAGTACCCGCGTGATCCAGTATAGTATATCCAGATTTTGGGGTAAACAACTTCCAGATACGGGCTGATTGGATTAATTTGATGAGTAACATTCTACAATTCTACGGGTTACCTCATGAGAATCCAAACACACATATCTCAAGGTTTCTCAGGAATTGTCATGCTTTTGGGGTTAATGATGACACCATCAAGCTACGATTATTCCCATAAACACTGAGAGATGCAGCGTTGAAATGACTAGATGCCAAATCGGATGGAAGTATTACCACATGAGAGGAACTAATCAGAAAATTCTGCAATAAGTTCTTTCCACCAACTAAAGTAGCAAAAATCAGATTGAAAATTCAAACCTTTAAAAAAATAGATGGGGAAAGCTATCACGATGCATGAAACAGATTTAAGGAGTTGATGAAGAAGTGTCCAATTATCGATCATGTCTTTCATTTTACTATTAAGCCTCATTTGACTCTCATTTTTCTAAAAATGAAAATGAAAAATATAGTCGTTACGGGACCTACACAAGAGATAGAAAGTCAAAGATGGTGACTTAGTATAATAGATAATGGTCATATTTTTCATTTTTATACCCAAAGAATGAGAATCAAACGGGGGGTAAGTTAATATAAGTCAAAACTCCTTTTTCAATTTATAAGTACACTTTGGTCGAGGATTTCATTATCGACTTAACTGAATAAAATGTAGATCATAATCTCTTACTAAGAGTGAAGAATCCTCTATTGATTATTTCAAAACTTTCATATGATTATTGACATACCCAAAATGATGTTGTATTAGTAGCCATTGGCAAAACAATATCCAATATTATCGAAGTATGACCGTCCTCATATAAGACACTATGATGATCTCAAGTCCAGGGACCAATTCCACTATTGAACATTAGATATTAACCACTGACACTCGGATAGTTATCCTGTAAAATCTCTCAAATGGGCTTCCAATGTTTTGTTCTATAATAAAACATTCACGTGTTCATTTAAGTGTCACCATACTTTAATTCGTGAGATCAGCTACTTTTTTCACAAGTAAGAAATATCACAGGTGATGATCTATTTATAATAACAATGTCTGTATCTTGTTATTACTTATGATCAATGATAATTTAAGATTCAGTCATCTGTAATTTATATCTCACAGTCATAACTCTTTATGATTAACAATCACCAAATCTTAAATCCACCAAACTCTATTATTTAATATCAGAATAGTGATTCAAATAAATAATATTTTTTTTCAAAATAAATACATTAAACATACAAAAGTGTTTATAATATAAATTGATTGGACCTATAACATAACACTTTCAAGATATGATGACAGAATCTATAGATGTGATGACAGAACCATTGGACAATCCAAATGTATCAGGAATAGTTGTTGAACGATGTCTTGATAAGCTTATATTACTTGCATCAGAATGAGAATTTAGGAAAAGATTTTACAATAATCTCAACAAAAACTTGAGAATTTGAGGAAGTGTCAGTCGATAACTGAAATATACTAATGAAGAACTTTTGTTCCCAAAACTACGCATATCTGGAGATTCGAAGACATTTTATTATGTGATAGTAATTTCTATAACATTTAACGATTTAATTTTTTTTTGTTAGTTTTCTTTTCGATGCTAGAATGTATTTGTAACATCCAACTGTAAAATAATCTGTTCTTCAAGAATTTTGTTCTCTGATTCTCTAACAGTGATTAAGAAGTTAATTTGAAATAAGTTTACTTACTATTAAGTAAGTAAATCAAATTTAAGAATAAATAAGTTACTTATTTTAAATATGATAAATGCTATAAAAAAGTCGTTGGCCAAACTTGCTCTGCTCCAATACGTCTGGCTTCACGCGCTATAGAGTTCGTGTTATTATGATCGGTATGTTCTGTTAGTTTATCCTTTCTGGCAAAGCAGTTATATTGAAACAGAAAAAGAGAGAGAGAGTAAACGCTGCTCCTAAGTCGTATGCGCAAAAATAATTATCTTGGGAAAAAGTTTCTTCTTTCTCTCACTGCTCATTGGTTTGAGCTTCAGAGATCGCACGACGCGATACAAGCTCTACAAATTTCAAATCAGAGATCTTAACTTCTACATTCAAATTATTCCTTTATCTTCTATTTTTTCTGAGTGTATCTGTATGTACACATACATATAATACCATATATATACAATAAAGCTGTGTTTGGTAGGTCAATAAATTGTAGTATATATCCGGTCAGGAGATATCCCTGGTGGGGTTTTTCTGGGTTTTCGATTTTGTCAAATGGGTCGTTGAGTTTTTTTTTTGGTTTTAAAGGAGGTTTTGTAGAGTAAGAAACTGTCTCTCGAGGGTTGTTAATAGCTTACTTTTTGCTATCTTTTATCTTCTATTAATGTAATTTTTCAATTTTGATGATTTCGGTGGGTAGTATGGATGGGAGAAAATTGTCGGGTTTAGGGTCAGAAATGGAAGTGAACGAACTCGAAGAAGGAGAGGCCGGCTGTTTGCTGAATGATGGCGACGCTTCTACCATTGACCCTGATATTACTCTCTCTTACATTGTAAGTTCATTTTTTTTATTAATTTTTCTTGTAATTAGTTTAAGCTGGATGCAGTCTAATTTATGAATATTCATAGACATCCTGTTCACTTGTCAATTATAAGCTGGATGTAGTATGATTTATGAATAGATATCCTGTTCAGTTCTCAATTATGTGTGCTATTTCTGTTTATTGTTAGTTACTTATGCCTAATAATTTCGTTCCAAGAATATGTTAATAAAAGGGATAACTGGTGTTTCGTATTTAATTAATTCTTGTTCAGACTTAGTTAAGAGAGATAAAAAATACTATGTTTGGGCATTATTAATGATGTATGGTACACTGTGTCTAGTTTTTGAACTTCCGAAGATGGCTAGAGTAGGACTAGAGATAATGATCTGTCATAAAGAGTTGTAGAAGTTAGTCATTGTTGGTGTCTTGGTTAGAATGTGTCTTTAATGTGTTATTTTGCACTTTTGAAGGGGGAGAAACTCCAAAATGTTCTCGGACATTTTCAGAAAGATTTTGAAGGTGGAGTTTCAGCTGAGAATTTGGGTGAGTTGACACGAAGAATGACTGATCACAAAAAATTCGAGGGTCACACTAATGTGGCTTAGAGTATGAAGTACTGATGGGACTTTAATTGCCTAACAGGGGCAAAATTTGGCGGCTATGGTTCATTTTTACCAACTTATCAACGGTCTCCTTCTTCGTCTCGTCCAAAGAGTTCACCCGAAGTTCATAACTATAGTGCGCCCAAATTCCTAAACAATCTGCATTCGGAGGTAGATAGTTTTAAATTTGAATCTATACTTTTTCTGTTCATGATTCTCTACAGCACAATGGAACAAGGACTTGTCTCCCCTGACATGAAAATTCTAGTTTACTTGAACACTCTGAGTTGTATACGATACAGGACAGTAGGGAAAACTCATTCGCTTTGACAAGTGATTCTCTATCTTCAAGGCCTGGAGCATCTTCAGGAAAGACTGCAGCCATATGCGATCCTGTGAAAAGGGATGTCTCCACCCTGTCCACACATGCTGAAGAGGTCACTTCAAACATCGGGCTTGTTAAGATGTCTGGTAATCCTTCTGAACAAAGAACTTTGAAGGTCCGAATCAAAGTTGATGCTGAAAATTTGTCGACACGACAGAATGCTGAAATCTACAGTGGACTTGGTCTTGATGTATCTCCATCATCTTCATTAGATGATAATCCAGTAGTTAATGAAGGTTTATGTGGTAACAATCAGGATGTGCCAGACAAATCTCCGACTAGTATTCTTCAGGTGAATAATAGTCCCTCATCATTCATCTCGACTTTCTGATTCTTTCTCTCTTTCTTTTTTTCATTTTTCTTTTAATGGTAAATCAACCTGATATTATGAGGTTTATTTTGACACTGTACTATTACTGCATCGGAACAGATTATGACATCATTTCCTGCCCACGGGAGCCTTCTTTTATCCCCTCTATCCGATGATCTGATTCGTCTCTTTGAAAAAGGAAAGTTTAGGGGGAAGATCCAATCCAAACTCGTGCATAAAGAAACCTTGGAAAGTTCTTTGATGTTAATTGGTGGGTCTCTATCTAGTAGGAGAAATCAGAAAGTTTTAAAGAAATGGATGTCATCTGAAAGGGATGACACATTTTCTACACAATTCATAAGCGAGAAGAACAACGATAGTCTGGTGAAGAAGGAAACTGATATTGACATTTTAGGTTGTGAGGAACTTGTTTCTAATGCTCTTAAACTCCCGCTTTTATCAAGTTCACAGCATGGTGATGGTATTCCTATGAATGGTACCTCTAGGGAAGTTGATATTTCTTCTAAAGATGGGGTGACGGACAAAACCTGCTCTGGACCGATAGAGAAGGAAATTTTCAGGAGTTTGTTTGCTCAAGATATTGACAGGGTTGAGGAGTACGATGAAGATCTGCATCCACTGGACAAGGTTTCGGAAAATAAAAATGCAAATTTTGGGTTTGACAGTGCTGATTTTCCACAGGATGATGCCCAAAAAGCAGAAAAAGTTCAATTTGAGTCAAATTTCTGTAAGGGGATAAAGGCTTCTGATGCTGAAGCGAAACAATTGGAAGTTCAGAAAGAAGCATACAGTAATGAGGAAGGTGTGAAACTTACTCCTGGAAAGGAGCATATATCTTCAGCATCCAGGAAGAAATCAAAAGAAGTTCAGAGTGTTTCAAAAGATCAGTTAATGCATGATTCTTCTTTGATGCCTAAAAGTAGGAAGGGCTCTCTTGGTAACAATCTTATGTCTAAAAATGATTCACTTGATTTCAAGAGGGACCATGGAAAGCCTGGAGACAGATATAAGGACTTCTTTGGAGACCTAGAACTTGAAGAAGAAGATAGTGAATCGATTTCAGGGGAAATCCCTTCCTCGAGAATTTTGAAGGACTCTCAGCTAATTGAAAAGAGGAGCATCATTGAATCTCACAATGCATCAAAGGAGAAAAGTGATGTTAAAAGAATAAAAAAGCCACCTTCCTATTCTGAAATGGCTTCGAGAATGGCCCCTCAAACTGTAAGTGGGCCCACTTCTGATGCTACCTCTGCAGGAGTGGATCCTTTTGTCCAAGAAGATTGGGTCCTGTGTGATAGGTGTCAACGGTGGAGACTTCTTCCACTTGGTACAAATCCTCAGAGTCTTCCTGATAAATGGCGTTGTAGGATGCTCACCTGGCTGTAAGTTTTGTCAATGTTATATTTATAAACTATTGGCTAGTAAAAAAGAACAACAATTTATCTCAAATATATATGGAATAAGGCTTATTTTGTTTCTGTAACAAGAAACGTGCTGCTCCAAAAGACATTCTGCATGCGCATGCATGTGCTTAGAGTACTCGACTCTTGATAATTTGAACATTTCTCTAGGCCTGGAATGAACCACTGTAGTATCCCTGAGGACCAGACTACAAAGGCTTTACGTGCCCTCTACCATCTTGCTCCTACTTCAGGTCCTGCCCCTGCTTCTGAGAGCCAACACAATCCCCTTAATTATCCTGCTAGGACTTTGTTGGGAGTATCATCAGCTGATGCTAAGTGTCTCGGTGATGAACGACAAAATATTTGTTCTCAAGATAGAGTCAATGGGAAGAAAAAACACGGGTCAATAGATGTGAAAAATTCAAATGACTTAGATGATCCCACTCACGTTTCAGACTCGCAGAAAAAGGACGTTAAGGTACCAGGCAAAACTGGAGCGAACTACTCTCCTTCTGTTGATGCATATCAGCATTTGCGCCACTCTAGTAGTGTAGTTGTAGAGAAGCACAAGGATGATAAGAAAGAGAAAAAGTCATCTCTAGAGGGCCATTCTGATAGAGGTATCTTAATTTAGTATGATTTTCCATTTAGCTTCTCGAACTTCTTTATCTGGAATCATCTAAATTGTCTTCTATATGTGTAAATAGGTACAAATTCAAAGGTAAAGAACAAGAGAGAGTCTGATTCAGAGAGCTTTAGAGTTTCTAAAAAAGTTAAGAGTGAGAATGTACATTTTGGTGATGAAAATTGGACCTCTGACAATGGTGGAGACTCCTCAAAACCAGGTCATAATTCAAGTAGTGGTTTGTTAATTAATGCTGCAGGGACTGATCGAAGAAATTCCAGATGTGATGCGAAGAAATCAGCTAAGAATCTGGAAATGGAAGCAGGGACTTCAGGTGATGGTTTGCTGTGGATGAGGGAATATGATTGTCAAAAATCTGTTACAAAGAGGAAAGAGCATGAATATCTTGATTTGCCTAGTGCAGAACAACATTCCAAAGACCACGAGGGTTTTATAGAAGAAACCCATGAAAGTAAGCACAGTAAAGAAAAGAAAACAAGAATATCCAAGTCCGAGGGGAAAGACAATAACAGAAGCAAAGGCAATGTAGCACTGGACAAAAATGGTAGGGGTATGAAGGACCAACAAATTGAAAATGCTATACAGCCCTCCGTTGCTGCCAACTCAAGCTCTTCAAAGGTTTCTGGGTCACGTAAAAACAAGCCCAGTGTCCATGAAATGAAAGGTTCCCCGGTTGAATCAGTGTCTTCTTCCCCTTTTCGGTATCCTGATGCAGATAAGTTTTCATCAGCAGGAAGGAACCCTGTCCTCAAAGATGAATTCCAGGACTCTGGAATTTTGACTACGGCTAGTCCAGGAAGGTTTTGGGGTGGTGAAGATAATGGGGGTGATGATCAATCTGGAATGGTGATAAAGGATTTAACTTTCAACGCCATCCATCACAGTTCACTAGATTCCCATGTTCTTGAATATTCGAATAGGAATTTGAGTAAACCGTATCACGATAAGGTCAAGGCAGAGAGTTTAGCTTGTCGTGATTTTGGTACTGAACATGTTACCAATGACCATTTTGATTGCTTAGGCCAAGTTAATGAAGAATGCCAGGATGAAGAAAGAACAAATACTCAAAACTGTGGGCATCAGACAAAGAAGTCTGGAAAGGGGTATTCTTCGCGGTATAAAGACAAGACTCATAATTCTAAATCCAACATTGATAAAGGTAAGAACGAGATTTCGGATTCTTCCTTTGAATCTGTAGGCCATTTGCATTGCTGTGAGAAAAAATTGACGAGTGGAAGAAACAAGTTCGACGAAAAATTTGTTACTCCTGACAAGGAGGACAAGATATTCATTTCTAAGAAAGATTTTGCTGAAGGAATATTAAGTGACAGTGGTAACGGAGAAAGTCAGTTAAAATTTGGAGGCCGTAATGGTTTGGATGTTACAAAAGGCCACGATAAAATGTATAAACTTCAGCGGGACCATGGTGACGAAAAATCATCCAGAAAGCTTCTATCATGTACAAGCAACCGGGTTGGGGTTGAATCCTCCAGTAGAGGAAAGTTACACTCACTACCACCCTTGGCAAGAGGCCAGGCTGAAACAGTACCAACTATTTCTGGATCAAAGAAAGAAAATGGAGAAAACATTTTGGTAATTGATAAATTTGAAAATTGTGATGCATTGAAGGCACATAGTCAGGATAAAAAAGCTGAGAAGAATGGAAGCCAGTCCTTTAATATAAGACATCCTACTCCAGAAGCGAATAAGGGTCGGGATCTTGAAGCCCCAAGTCCTATTCGAAGGGATTCCTCCAGTCATGCTGCTACAAATGCTTTAAAAGAGGCGAAGGCCCTTAAACACACCGCAGATCGTCTCAAGGTTCAGACAAATCCTGTTGAATCTGACGTAGTTATTGACATTATTATGTTGCCTGTTTCTTTACATGGTCTTCTATTGCAGAGTTCTGGATCAACTGAAAGTACAGGCCTCTATTTTCAAGCTTCCCTCAAGTTCCTCCATGGAGCATCTTTGTTAGAATCTGTAAACAGTGAGAGCAAGCGTAATGAGACAATTCAGTCAACTCAAATGTATAGTAGCACGGCAAAGCTCTGCGAGTAAGTTATATGCAAATGATTTATCTGAGATGTCTATGCTTCATATATTTAAATTTTTTTATGCAATTATTTTCTCTGTTGATTTTATGTTTGAGGATGAAACTTGTGAGTCTATAAGTTGTTTCTTTCGCTGGGCGCTTTGTGTTATTTCTGTGTTCTCTTTTAATGGATGAATGTGAAAAGCCATTGAATGTGTGGAATTTAAATCTGATGGTTCAGATTGTTTGTTTGTAACTTTTAGTATAATCTAATTGCTTCTTTAATGGAACTTTTAAGGGCTTGTACAGCTCCTTTCATGTCGATTAATTGTTTTCTGTTTATAGGTTCTGTGCTCGTGAATATGAAAAGTTGAAAGACATGGGAGCTGCTTCTCTGGCCTATAAATGCATGGAGGTCGCATACATGAAAGTAATTTATTCTTCACGTACTAGTGCAAGCAGGGATCAGAATGAGTTGCAAAATGTTCTACAAATTGTTCCACCTGGTAATTTGTGACAACATATTCTTATCAGGATTTCAGACTAAATCACACAGTCGGTATTTAATTATAAGATTAGCCGGCCTGATTTGAGATGGACGACATAACTAAGGATTACGGCTTTTAACATAAACCACTTTGTAGCCACAATTCGATTGGAAAATAATGATGCTGCTTAAAATTGAACTAAGTTTGCCTTTAAATAACAGAAATTGTTTTAGTTTTATGTTTCCTTCCGGGGAAAAAAAAAAAATTGCACTGGACTCTCAAATGATGTCTTCACTAGATGCTAATCTGTTTTAGCATTAATAAACTGCACAAAAATAATTGATAATGGAAATGTGTTTCCAAAGACTCCGCTGTGATATAATGGAATGCTCAATTTTATTGTAATTGTAGCTTCGTAGAAATTTCTTCGCCATTTTTTTTTGGTGAAGTGCTTGCTTTTCTTTCAGGAGACAACTTTCACAATAGTTATTCTCTTTTATAATTTTCATACTAACATTTAGGTGAATCTCCTTCCTCTTCGGCTTCTGATGTTGACAATGTGAACAACCAATCAACTGTAGACAAGGCTGCCTTTGCCAAAGGTGTTAGTTCTCCTCAAGTTGCTGGAAGCAATGTTATCACTCTAAGAAATCGTTCTAGTTTTACGAGGCTACTTGACTATGTAAGCACAATTTATCATTCAGGTGCACCACGACTTCTCACAGTAATTTGCATAAAGAGTACGATCAAGTATATCTTTGAAATAGTTGAGATGGTTTCCCTCCAAATTTTGGAATATGAGTAACTTGTTGAGCTTTACCTAACCATTAGAGGCGGTGTATGGGCATATCTCTCACATTGAGGGTGTACAACAATAAATATGTGCTATTGTGTGCTTTGCTTGTTTTATTTTTTGATTATGACTTAATCAATAATAATGATTCCAAAGCATTATGACCAAATCTGGTTTACAATTTTCGTACTTCTCGTAGCCAGTAACTTTTAGGGGGTTTTCTGGGCCTCAATCCTGTCAAGTTCACATGCATCTACTTTAAGTACAAAGTTACAAACCTTCATACAATGGCCTGGCACTTCTCTATGTTTGTTTCTTTCCCTGGGATATCTTTTTAGTGAAGGGGGATGGGGAAATTTTTGTGTCTTACATCAAATTTGTACTTATTGAGTTTCAATTTTTATAGGCACAGGACATTAGTTTTGCTATGGAAGCCTCCAGGAAATCGAGAATTGCTTTTGCTGCTGCCAATCCAAGACTTGGAGAAACACAGCATAGAGAGGGTATCTCTTCTGTCAAAAAGGCACTTGATTTTAATTTCCAAGATGTGGATGGATTATTACGCCTTGTTCGGGTTGCCATGGAAGCCATCAGTCGTTAAACTACCTCTTACACTTCAAAATAAGCCAATCCACGGTCTCTCCCCTTTCTCCATTTCCTATTTGTTATTGAAGGAAGAAAATAGAAAAGGATCTCTTATTCACCAAATTCTACATTCTAGGAACTCAATTAAATTAGCACCATTGTATATCTGTACAGTAATGGCTTGTTTGGTGGGGGGGATTTTGTAAGACTCTGGGCAGTATGAGAGGAAACAAAAAAGCCTAAAATATTACCTGTTGTACTGTCGAGTCCAGAACTGTGTACTATACACGTGTATTCTTCAATATGGCTGCTTGTGGATGAGAGTACTTGCCTGGAGTTTTTCAAGCACGGTTGATATTATCCTTAAAAGGCTTCTGCATGATTTAATGATCTACCACATAACCCAACTAACAATGATCACAAAAGTGATGGGGAAACCTGATCACTTGAGATAGTGGAATTCAATACCTTCGTCTCCATTATTGTTGGGTTGTTGGTGGAGTTCGAACAATTTTGCCCCCCAAAAAAATACCTTTTCCTCTAATCCCGACAGAATCAAGGAGAAGTTCATGCCAAGCTCTCAAATATAAATTTGATCCTATTGACTCACTGAGTTCCAGCTCAATCTAAGGCTGACACTGGACTTGCAGTCTCAGGTTAATTTCCATGTACATTTTATTCTTTGTATGTGACACATTTGTACTCTTTATTTGATCTGATCTTATATTTTCTGATTTTAATGTTTGCAGGTTTTGTCTTAGACTTCTCTCACAATGGAGACAATTAGCTTGCATTGTTCATAATAATAAGTAGAAATAAGTTGCTAAAACGTGGATGCAGAGCACAAAATAAATAAATAAAATGTTGTGTTTTATTGACATCAAGGGAAGGATTGAGATGATCCCTTCAAAGGTGTGTTATATTTACTTTTTGTACAAAGTTGATTTCTAAGCAATTAAAGATAGAATTTCATCTGTTGAAGTTCCTCTGGTTTATGTTGTCATTTCTGTAAATAAAAATTTCATATGAATTTGAAATTTCATCAAGTACAGTTGACAGGTCATTTGCTAATTTTCTTCACTGAATTCTTGAAATATGTATCTGTTGAATTGGGGAAAGCTTTGAAGTAAAATGTTCAGCTAATATTGGAACCTGTTGTTGGATTACGTGTTGACTTTATTTTTGTCCTGAGAAGAGCAAAAAAACCTGGAATGATCGGACTCGGCTGTGGATCATGAAAATTAGCATCTATGAAATGCCATTTGGTGTTTGATGAGGTAGTTATAAAATGAACACGTGGATATATTTTTTTTTAATCGATTTTTTCTATACACTAAAAAATCTGAGTAAGGAAATGTTCCTATCCAAGCCCAAATCCTCAATGAGACAAGATGTTTTGTCGTACTTGCATAATAATATAATTTTCCCAATTTTGTTTAATTTTTCGCTACTAGATTATTCGTGATCGCAAAAACTATGAAAATTTTAGATTAAGTGTTCGTTCGGTTTAGCTGAAAAAGTTAACAAAAATCCAAGTCTTCAACCGCATTTTCATGTGATTTATAATTTTTATCAATTTTTTAATCATATATTTTATCAATTTTTTTTATTAAAACGTTCAATAAATATAATTTTTAGCAAAATCAAATGTGGGCTAAATCTCTCTTCAACAGCAATCTATTGCATTGATGTTAAAAATTTGTCATTACCTTGGTAACATACGTATTAGGTTGGCTATTTATTTATACTGCATGCATGTTACACTTTTGTTATTAATAAATAAAATATAGCACCTCGAGTGGTCCATATAATAATTAATTTTTTTAATATTTACAACAATAGTACATTAATTTAACTAATAATATGTTCAATCTTAATTCTTACAAATTAATATAGTCCAATTTTATGTAATTTTTGTGCCTCTTTTTGTTGATTTATTCTTAGATTTGATTGTTAAAATCTTGGGAAGAGAAATATAGCGAGTTCACAATAATGAAGGGAAATGTAACCAAGCTTTCAATTCAATTTATTAGAACTATAGAAAAGACGCTAAGATAGAAAAATGGATATGTATAAAATTTAGGTCAATTTCATTAAGTTGGGCTTGGACTGAAAATTAGAAATAAGAAAATCATATTTTGAGTTTAGACTAAATTAATTAGTTACAAAATTTATTTTTTAAAAAATCAAATAATTTGCTTATTTAAGATAAATAAATTAAAAAAGATTAGTGAGATACAGTTCGTCGCTTAAAATCAAGAATCAAACCAAATTCGTTGGTTCTCGAAGCTGATTTTGGAGCTTAACGTTGGAACTTAATTATTATGAGCCATTTGTACCTTGTTCTTCGTATAAAACTAATTTTTTTATTTTTTATTTTATTTTATTTTTTTAACCTAACCTAACTATATATTCATTAATTAGAGAATTATTTTGCGGACGGAGGACACAAAGCTAGTAGCAGAAGTGGATGAGTCAAAAAGACGTTTATAGGGTAGAAAGTAACTTTGACTACGACTACCTTCGGAATATGCATGCATGCATATATTCGAATTCAGCTCTATCCAAGATTTTGGGTTAATCCAAGGAACTTAAGAAGAAAGAATTTTCAAATGGTCGGTTGAGTGGGTGGCTTCCATATTATAATCCGTATCAATTCACAGTACTGGTTAGTTCAAAAAGTTTTTTTTTTTTTTTTCAAATTAATTTTGATGTCATGAATATGATGTAAGCATTGTAATGTTCCAAATTAGGCCATGTTTGGTTTTGATTAGGAATGGCAGTAGATCGAATCGAGCCGGTTCGGCTCGTTAACCCACAAGCTCAGGCTCGGGCTTGGGCTCGTGAATTTTATTTTTTTTTCGTAAATTTTTCAAATTTTATTGATAAAATTTTATTTTTTCCCACATTTTTGGACGAGCCGGCTCGTGGGCTCGTGAGCTCGGCTCGGGCTCGTCATTTGACGAGCCCGAACAATCCACGAGCCGAGCCGACGAGCCGCGAGCTGACTCGGCCCAATTGACATCCGTAGTTTTGACCGCAGAAACAACTCTAATTCTTTAAGCATCTCAGTGGGTCGGCCGCTGGCCATTATTTTTTCAATCAGTACAAATTAAGGCTCGGAGGGATTTACTCAAGATTTTAAGTCCAAATATGACCGTCGACTGTCTTTCCATTGTTACTAGTTACGTATTTACGTCGTCATTAGAAAATATCACCTAAAAAATGATAAACGTCTGTAGTACCCTTTTCATTACTTTGAATTACTTGTACACATTTGAAAACGGTGATAATTTAGTGACAAGACAGACAAAAGCAAAATCTACAATGGGCCCACTTCTGAGTTGCCCAACGGTCATAAAAGGGGTGTTTGATAGACATTTTTATGTAAAAATATATTTTATAATAGTAAATTGATGTGAAATGTATGGTTGAGAAATAATGAAAAGTTTTTTATTTACATGTAATATTATTTGAATAAAAAATGTGTGGTTGAAAAGAAAAGAGAAAAAAATGCATTTTGAAAAAAATGGCTACCAAGCGGGGCCAAAATAGCTTCAAATCTTGGAAAATTCTTTCCTAACAAGTGGTCATTTATTCTAAGGTATATATTTCCCAATTTGTCCACATAATCTTTATTAAATTTATAGTAGTTGGAACATATAAAAAAAATTGGAATAATACAACACTAAGAGTTTATATGGAAAAGTTTAAAATTGAAGGATATAACGGATTATCAAAGACGAAGATATTTTACTAAATGAAAATTATTACAATCATATTGAATTTCTCGACCATTCAAACCATCAAATTTTACAGAGAAACAATTTAAATTTTACCACCCAAAATTTTCTACGAATAATGACAGCATTTTGGACCTAATATTCCTCGAAATTTTGGCACCGTCAATTGCCAAATATGGAATCTTTTCCAATTTTCATTCCTTTCCTAACGTGGCATGTTAATTGCACCGATAAATTAAAGGACGTTGACCTTCGAAAGTGACGTGTCCAAGAGCCAACAAATCTTAAATCTTCTTCCATCCATGTATACATTATCTGCACACTTGAACGTACTCGATAGAAGCACAGACCTGTCACTTCAAAGGCGAATGTGCAATAATCATATCCACTCCAATGCTCCAATCAAATTACTAATTATATTTTAGGTATGAAAAAAGCATTAAAGATGAAAATACAAAAGTTGGGTTTAAACTATACCATAAATGTTAAGTTTGCTTTCAAATGACAGAAAATATTGAGTAAATGTAGGCCAAAATGTTGTGAACAAGGCTTCTTGTATGCTTGACACGTGATTTCATCCTAACAGCTCATACGTCCAATTTAATAATGTCATATATTAGCCATCATAGGTCAGTTACCTTCCACACATTGTCCTAAGCAAATTGGAAGGGATGGACATCAGCTGCCTTGGAATTTAGAAACCCACATGACGTGGCCATGGGTTGGGTCATGTTGGGCGCGGAAGCTCCGATACCACTTGTTATTCCAAACTGAATTGTAAATAATAATATTTAATGACAATATTGAAGTAAACAAAATCACACCACAAAAACAAGATTTAAAGTAAAGAAGAACAAAAATGATTAATTGTAGAGAAATGCTGTTTATTATTGAACAACATGGAGAAAACAAGTACAACTTAGCAAAATTGCTTATCACAAAACTAATAGAGGAGCCTCATATTTATAGGGAAATATTAATCTCTAGAAGTAGAATTGTAGATGAAATAAAATGCCTAAAAGTTTCCTTATTTGGACTCTTCAAGTCCAACTCAATTCCAACTCCCACTGGGCTTCAAAATAGAATTTGACAATTAAACTTGAATACGATTCTTCAAAGCATTTCAATTAGAATTCCTCTTGATGTGCATTTCAACTAGAATTCTACAATTATTTGAACAAAACAGTTCGGGTCATCCAAAATTCTAACAATTTCCACCTTGACATGAATTCCGGTGCAATCGAATGAAACCCCTAGATTTCAAATCCGTCTGCATCGAAATGAATTGGCAAATCTCCTCAACGCAATAACCAAACACTCCATATAAACCAAATAATCGTCCTCTGCCTGACGTCCACAAGCGATACCTGAATCCAATCCCAGGGTTTCCAAAATTCCTCATCGGAATTAATGTTGATCACACAAGGTCGAAGCATACCCTGAAGCAAGAACCAAATCAGATGCCTGATCAGAAGGCACCTTGCTGGAATTGTTCCCTTCAACGTCTCTAGAAGCATCCCAGACATTACTGGCACCACGGTGTCTACGCTCGATGAGTCCAATCCCAGCAACTGAACACAATGTACCTACTGAAATTGGTGGCAAAGCAGAATTACCAACGTTCTCCTTACCAGTGATCTGAACTGATTCAGAGTCTAACATAAGAGGTACTGTACAGAACTGAACTTCCACCACAGTACTAAACTTGTCCAAATGTCTTCTCTTAACAGGTTCTGCACTCTCTTGTAAAATGTACAATTGGGATATTCTCCGTCCCTCCAGTACAACCCGGACTCCCATTTGGACCTTCAAGACTCCACCTCATCCAAAAAATTTATACCCTTTTGCGTCCAGGGCACTCACGGAGATAAGATTCCTCTTTCAAAAGTGTTCTGACCATCCCATCCTGCAATCGCAATCTGACTTGACCGATTCCAGCGATACTGCAAGACTGATTGTTTCCCATTACAACTCCACATTGCTGATCAGCCACATATATCTGAAATAAATTCCTATCGAAACACATATGGTACGAACATGCCGAATCAAGAATCCACTCTTCGTCAGCCCTAGATTCCACATCAGATACCACGGTCAACATCACGTCTCAGCTATATGAAAATTTCTCAACTACATTGATTTCGTCTGAAGTCAAAGGTTGAGCTCCACGTTTTGCAGCTAAATCATCTCTAGCTTGCAACATATCGCAATCCTTTCGAATATGTCCCTTCCCTTTGCAATAGTAACAATACACATTGCTAAAGTTGACTTTCGATCTGCCTCTCAGTCGACCACCTTGAGATACAAGAGCTTGCCCATCCCTTGATGTAGTTCCAACCAAATGCTTCATCTTCTCTTTTGAGTGCAAAGCATTATAGATATCGTCTATAGTAAAGTATCTCGACTATATAAGATGGTGTCTCGAAACGACGCATAAGAACTAAGTAGCGTACCCAATAGGATCAAGTTAAGATCCTCTTCATCGTACTTAACCTTCAATGTTTCCAAATCTACAACTATTTCCTTGAACACAACAATGTGATCTTCCAACGATCTTCCTTTCACCATGCGATGGGAATACAGCTTCTGTTTAAGAGCCAGTTTACTAGTAAGACTCTTAGTCATACGTAACTGCTCTAGTCTCAACTACAAAGCAGCTGTTGTCTTCTCCTTCAAGACATCTTGTAGAATATTGCTGGATAAATGAAGATGAATCAACTACACAGCCTTTTGATCGTTCCGTTTTTTCTCCTCCATTGTCCAATCAGCTGGCATCTCCTCAAAACCCAGTAACGCATCGTCCAAATCCAATTGCGCCAAAACAGCTCTCATCTTTACTTGCCACAAAAAAATCTTGTATTGCGATCTAGTTGCAGAATATCATACTTCAACCTAGTCATCCCGAAAAATCTCAACCAATCTACGAAAGGAACTTGACTCTGATACCACTTGTTGGGCGTGGAAGCTCCGATACTACTTGTTCATCCCAAACTAAATTGTAAAGAATGAAGATTAGTTTAACTATGTCAATTTCTACTGATATCATGCTAGTATTTATGTTTTGATCATATTCGAAAATTGAAAATATTAAAAGACAATTTGAAAACTCTAAGGTTCCGTTTGATTGTAAAGATGAAATTTTGTTGGAAAGAAAACGAATTTCAGCGAATCGAATTACCTAGAAATTATTTGAGAATTGTAAATTATTGTGTTTGATTGGTATAATTTTTCATGTGGAAAATGTTGAAATAAAATTATTTTTGATATTCGTTTGACTTTGTTTTACATGAAAATTGTCAATTAAAGAGATAAAATTTACTGATATTGGGATGAAATTTGTTTCCATTGTCAAAAGAAAAAAATTCAAGAAAATTATCTATCTTTTGGTGTTCGTTTGACTTTGTTTTACATGAAAATTGTCAATTAAAGGGAAATATTTTTTTTACAATAATTTTTAGAATTTGTTTCCGTTGCAAAAAATAAAAAGTAAAAAAATTGAAAAAAATAAAAAATCGCTACAATAACAGGGAACTTGGTGAGAATTTCAATTCAAGGAAAAGATGGAAATTGACTTGTGTGACAAGAAAGTTGTAAAATGAATTCTAGGAAAAATTTTGGACATCAAACAACCAAAAGTTGGAAAATGGAATCTTTCGCGAAAAATAAATAGATATCAAACATAGCCTTAATAAAATTTCAAGTTTTTCAAATTTTTAATAAAATTATAACCTTAAGGAAACTTTAGAAGAACTTTTAAAGTATTTAAATATTTGGATTAAGAAATGCACATTATTATAAACTTTTTTATGGGCTTCAACTATGCGTTATCTAGAATATATTTAGCAAGTATTTATAAACGGTAAAAATTGGTTATGAATTAATATTTATCAACACGATCCAACACTCTTTTATACATGTCTATAAACACTTTTACTTCCCAATACTTCAGCACAACTTTTACATAATCTGAGGCTTTAATTCTGACACTACAATAAATTTAACACGTAATTAAAGTTAATATTAATTTTAGATAGATTTTAAATAAATTAATAAATATTTAATTTACGAAAATAAATTATAATTTTAGGTACAATGTTATCAAGTGTCGTGTCATGTCGCGTTTTCTTTCCCGTCTCCCTTTTCAACACAACCCAACTGAATGTGAACGTACTCTATATATGTCTACCAACTATAAGACACCAAGTCCAAGGGATATATAACATAAAATGAACTTTATAAATTTCCGTCTCACTTTAGTAGTGTTGATAATTATTTCTATAATAGGTTAACTGTGTAAACAAACATACATATTGTTTGCTACTAATTCCAGTTACTAAAAAATATCTAAATTTTTATTTCTTATCTTTATATTTCAATCATAGTAGTTTGGCTAATTTCTAACCATCAACTTGCATCGATCTTGAGCAACAAAGTAAGTATTAAACAAGATTCCCAAGTTAGATTATTCTAGTGGTAAGTCTCCAAGTGAATGGCTCAACAATATTACATTTGTCACCTTAAAATTAGAATTGGAAAAAGAAAAAGGAAAAGCATCTAATGTGAACGATTTCATATCGCTTTTCTTTCACTTGTCAATTCAAGCAGAGTAATTGGATTTCTTCGTCATGTAATGAAATATAAATGTCTAGTGTTGGTAAAAGAAAAAGAGAAGGATATATGCCAAAGAATCTCCTATTTAAATTAAATTTAAGTCTATAGAATTTTAAAATAAATGCATAGTAAGCTATAAAATTTCTTTTAATTGTTTATATAGTTATATATTTCCCAATTTACATTCAAAACCAAATTCCTTAGGGTGGATCCAACCCTTTATCAATTATCCTATTCCATTAGATTGGCTAAGTTCACATTTTTGTATGACTATAGTCTCCCTATAAATTTTTGTAATACTCCAAATGGTGATTTAAATAAAAATAAATAAATATATATTTTGCAATGGTCGGCAAATATAGTATATGTATCTTTGGACGGTGTTTGGATGTCACCTTATTCACACAGACAAATAGAGATAAAAAGTGCACTAATTCAAAGCATCTGTCGTTGATCAAAATTGGAAGAAAGCCTCAAATTCAAAATTGGTATCAATTCGTTGTATCATTTCACCGAAATAGAAAATTCCGTAGAAACCTACAATAGCGATCAAGATAACCATCGTTTTACGTATAATAATTGATGAACGACAAGAATATTGATGATGAGAATCATCACGAATAAACAAGATATTTTACAAATCGCATGAGGAGCGACCAAAGTACATGAAATATAAATCATATTTCTTATTACTCTTTAGAGCATCTCCAAGACACTTTTCAGTTATTGAAAACATCTTATTCATTATAAAGAGCCAAAATTTTTATACACTTTAACAATGCTTTCTATTTTAACTCTTTATTTTGTTTTTCTCGAGAAGCATTTATCGATTTCTCCTCATATTTTATTTAGCGCAAATTTTTATATGTCAATAACTAATGGTCTGAATACTTTAAGTAGATATTGAAATCTATAACTTATTAAATTCAATCATTGTATGTTAAGATAAATTGTGAGTTTGGCTCTCTTGAAGTTTATTTTTAAGTATTGACTCTTTAAAATAAAGAGTATTTTGTATGTAGAGAGTCTTTTGAAGATGTTATTAATCCCAATCTAATTAGTAAAACTATCTTCAAACTTATATTTCTTTTTTATTTTCGGCATAAATAAGTACTCCGCTTAATTTGGAGGTAGTTTTTATTTTTTTATTTTTTTTTTAAAAAGTAATATTTCTTCATTTTCCAATAATAAATATCAGTGGATCCAACAGTTCCTCATGATTCCTACATATGTACACATAGAAAGGCTAAAGCACTACTGCACATCCATATAAGTTCTTATCCTACGCTGCTGCTGCTGCTACTTACTCGATCCAGCAATGGATGCCAAAGAAATATATGGTAACAGTACAGCTCAGAAAGAAGAAGAGATAACAATAAGAAAAGGTCCATGGTCTAGCGATGAAGACTCAAAACTCATTTACTATGTTACCATCCATGGCGAAGGAGGATGGGAAGCCCTCGCCCGTAATGCAGGTAATCATGATCAAATCTCCTCGTCCTCTCATAGAGTAAAATACTAATTCAAGATCATGTCTCACCATCTTTTACTACAACATTGAAACCAACTTTTTTCTAGGGAGATGATACATGTACGTCAAGGTTTACATCATGTCACATGACATTCTATCATTTGCCCTCATTTTCAATCATTGCTTCTGGCAGATTTTTCTGTACAAACAGCAAAGTCCTGTTTTTTTTTTATGTAACATTTTTCCCATTGATGAAGGGTTGAGGCGTACAGGTAAGAGCTGCAGATTAAGATGGTTGAACTACTTGAATCCAAATGTTCGACGAGGAAACATTACTCCTGAAGAACAACTTCACATTATAGAGCTACACTTGCAATATGGAAATCGGTAAATGCAAAAACATTTCAGCAGCTTTTTGTATAATCGTTTTTATTTATGTCATTTTTCAACTCGATTTTCATTCATTACTTAGTTTCTGAAAAATAAAATTTAATGAAGGTGGACAGAGATTGCGAAACGGTTACCAGGAAGAACTGATAATGAAATAAAGAACTTCTGGAGAACCGTAATTAAAAAGCAAGCAAAGCAGCTAAAATGCGACGTGAACAGCGTAGAATTTCGTGACATCCTGCGCAGTATATGGCTTCCAAGCATATTGAAGGAACAAATGCATCCAAAGATCGAAGCTAATTTAGAATCCCAGTTGAATAGTACTGTCACTGAAGTCTCTACTGATTTTGATAACATGAATTGCCAGAAATTAATGACAGAGTCTGAAGTCCATCAAACTGGATTCCTGCCGGTGGAAATGAATTGCCAATCCAACAAATCCAATGTTTCAGTACTAGATGATTTCGAAGATGTTAACTGGTATTACGATTGTTTATCTGAGCAGAAATTTGGCTCTGAAGTGGTGTATAGCCCTTTCATCTATGGTTTCGATGGAAATGAGATTCAGTCTGAGGATTCACTTATAATCTCGTTAAATGATGAAGACTTCTGGGATTCTACGTTAACGAGTTTCAATCAGTTTTGAAAGTGCTTATCCCATGCATAAAATGATAGTCTAGCACTAATAATATAGGCGAATGATATATCTATGTCACATTTTACACAAAATGGTCACCCTTAGATTAATATTTTTATCGTTTTATCAATTCCTCCTAGTACAAGGTTCTCATCTACCGAACCAAGAAAAAAAAAAAAAGAAGAGACGCATCGAAGAAATCGAGGCCTTTAGAAGAATTGGCATAAGATGGAAGTGCAGAAGTTAATTCAATCAAGCTTGTTGCTTTATATGCTATTTGTAACAAGTTTTGTGCTGCAGAGGGATTTCATTTCATATTAATGGAAGAATGCACAGGTAAAATTTTTGTTTATAGGCAATTGAAGCAAACTTTTAGCCATATCATGCTCGTGAAAATGTAATATGCTGGAAGCAGCATTTCGCAAATAGATTGTGTAAATTATAAATGTCCACAGGGAAGTTGTTTATCGGTTTCCAAGTACATAAATCCATTTGTACATAGAATACGTGTATCATATAGACTACAGTTCAATACATCAATGTCTCAAAAGATACATGAATTAACTCTTACCATATAAAAATTAGGTCTATACTCTCAACATCCCCTCAAACTTGATATATGGTAACTCCGAGCAATCTCGAAACTTCGAAAGTACATCAATTTTCAATGGTTTGATGAAAATATATGTGATTTGATCTTGAGACTTCAGAAAAGAAACCACTCCTTGCCCCCAACAAACCCAAATCCTACAGTTCCCGCCATAGACGCAGCATTCCACTTTGGTCAATCATAGATAGAAGATCCAAACCTCTGTCCACGAACTTTAACTTTAGATGTTGTTTGTCAATATAATCTCGAAATAAATCATATTTCATATCGATGTGCTTTCTTGTTGTCAACAAAAATCCCAATAAGTTCCATCTTAAAGATCAACATTTATTAGTATTGAGTAGCTCAAACTCTTACTTTTTTTTATATAGCGCAAAAGTGGCATGATTTATTAACATCGGAAAAATACATAATATAAAACAGAAGGGGCTTGACCCAACTACCAACTAAAGGTAAAAAAAAAATCGTTCTACCCAGTTTGGAGAATGGGAATACATAATACAAAATGAAAAAACCTATACTTCATTTCTCCTAAATCCTAATATGCATACTCTTTGTCACCATACGTTGCCGCATTAGATCTCGCAAACATATCATTTCATCCCAATTTTGAAAATACATATTAAAAATTGTCGTTCAATCTTCACACAGGTAGACATTTGATATGAGAAATAGACAAACATTTATATGTTTTATATTTATTTCATCTTTAATTGTTATGGGATATTACTAGTAACGACAACATCCATGATAGGCGAATTTTGAAACAAAGTCGCATTTCTCAAAATATTTCAAAATTGTATTTTAACTTGAATGGTTTGAAGCACAACTTCAGGGGAACAGTTTTTTAGCTAACCTAATATATATCAATTTAATACCGGAGATATTTGCAAAACCCAAAATTAAGTGGTCCACCTAGTGTTTTGTGGACGAGGAACAAAGTTAGCATAAAAGCATATCGTAGGTGGATGAGTCAAAAAGATTCAAATACTAAATTACTTTTGTTTGTTCAACAGTTCCCACATTCCTACCTTTTGGAAAAATGCGTGCTAATTGCAAAGTTGCTCTTCTGCAGTTTATAAAAAAAAAAAAAAAAAAAAAAAAAAAAAAACTAAAACCGACTTAGTGTAAAATGGAAACCAAATATATATGCAGGCAATGTAAATATTTACAAGAATATGACAAAACATTTTTCTATTTGTAACAAACAGAACTAATATTTCATGTAATGGCTATGTGGCATCCTAAAGGTAAAAATGATAAAATAATAGATATGACAATGTCTTTATATTAAAATGTTTAAAGACGTCCTATTTTTATTTTCATTTTAACCCTTTGTTGTCGTGACACACTTAAGGATGGGCGCGGGTCGGCTCGGTTCTAAAGAGAATCGAACTGAACCAAAATTTTCGGGTATTTAGTAAATGGAATCGTCGGGTCCAAATATAATTATGGAACGGTTCTGTTCGGTTCTGTACTATAATTAAATTTTTTAACATTTATAACAATATTATATAAATACAACTAATGATACATTCAATGGTTTTGAAATGTCAGAGATTAGTAGACTACCTTATTCAAATGATCGCTATAGTCAAAATTTCGGTTGGCAAAGGTCACAGCTTCGATCGGATGTCACAGCGTCAGTCGACGATTGTATAGGTTTTGTAATGTTAGCGAGACTGCGAGAGTCGAGACAGCGTTATGCACTTTAGTGTAGGTGTTTATGGTTATTTAGTGGGTTGAATCTTGTTAGGCTAAGAAATGAGACAATAAAATAGGTAATTAGCCAAAAATTAAAAAATTAGAAATGAAACAAATTATTGGACCAAAAATTTGGATTTAGAAATTGTTAATTTGTTTAGAAAAAATTAAAATTAAAATAATTTAATTTATTCAATATATAAAAAAAATTTAGAAAGATTTGGTTCTTCGGTTCTTGGTCTAGAACAGATAACCGAACCGGACCCGTCGGTTCTCAATTCAAATACCCGTTCGGGTATTTAATTTAACAAGAACCGTCGGGTTCGGTCCGATTCAGTTCGGGTTCAGTTTGGTTGGTTTGATTCGGGAGATTTGCCCAACCCTAGACACACTGGTAAGTTGACACGCAACGCGATGATTACTTGAAAGATCCGTTATATGTCTATCAATTAACATCAAGTTCGAAGATAATGGTAACCATTATTGAGTGGTGAAATTTGAAATCAAATCGATATTCAGTGATCCAATTAAAACTAAATAAAAATTCAATAATTCAATCGAGATAAATCAAAATTCAATGACACGGTTAACATATTGCTAAAACTTCGTGACACCGATGAAATTCACCCGAAGTTGTAGCATCATGGATTATTTTTTGGTGGCTGATACGGATGTGTTTTCTAAGTACGGACTTTCTATAGTGTTAACCGTACAAGGATAAAATGAGAGAATCCACAACGCAATAAGAAATATTGAACTTTTGACCAAAGGCAGGCATTGAGCCACTAGCTTATTCCTCATCTTTATTTCTTTCTATTTTATTATCTTTTAATTTTGTTATTAATAAAAAAAAAATCCAATGTAATTTTGACATCATGATTATGAGATCAGCATGTTCCAATTATATTCTTGACCCCATGTTTGGTCTTGACTGCACCAATCTCCGCGTAAAGACAATATTCTTTGATCAGTACAAAGTAATTAAGATTATGTTAGTATTGACTTATCCTTAACTAATTTCGATCTAGAACTTTCAGAGCAATGCAACAAAAGGGTTTATTAATTTTAATTAACATTTTTTCTACCAATTAGAGGACAAGAAGTTCAAGGAGTATATGATTCTGTGAATTGTATTTTTTTATCACCATTAACAAAGTTTTATTCCCTCGTCAAAGATATAAAATTACTTTTATGACTTACGTGAGATTTTTCTATTTTTTGGTAATTACTTCGATAATTCTATAATAGTTTGCATAAATTTAGGAAAATTGGAATTGCTCCCCAACCTTAACCGTGACGTGATTATCGGTTCTTCACAACCTAGTTAAGTTTGTAAATATGATTATCCGTGTATCTGAATAACTATTTTGAACGTTAGAATCTTACATGACATGAAATTGCAACTTAACATTTCGCTTCGATATAAGTTAAGGAGCCGAAATTCACAGATTTAAATAGATTGAAGATCTAGAACTTCATTTGAAGATTTTGGACTTATATCCATACTATGTAGAAGATTAAGGAGCCAAATCTTATTGCGTCGAGTCAAGAATATTATGAAAATCCACACGAACAACATTATTTTGTAGTCAACTTGAACTTAAAATAGGGAAGTCGAAAAGGAAAAGCATTAATGTGAAAGTAATTCTTACTTTTGACTAAAAACTTACCACTTTCCTTTGACTTAAGAGATAATTGGATTCCTTCACCATATAATTTAACTATAAAGGCCACTTTATCTACCTAGTGTTGGTAAAAGCAAAGAAGAAAAGGATATATTCCCAAGTGTTCCCTAAATTCCCAAGTTTTCCCTATATATTTGAATAAATTAAAACTTACGACTTAAATTTCTCTTCAATTTGTGTCGGGGATCCATAGTAAGGTTAACCTAATTTGGCGATGCAAACCAATTATCCATGTCTAGCTGGTACTGCTTCTTGTTCGAACATCTCCAAAATTACCCTTCTAAATTTATTACATAATGATAGTCCAAATAGAATTAACACATCCCACCTCTACGTCTTCCATTGAAAAGAAAAACTACACACTATAGAGGTTCACATTAATTATCTCCCTATGTTATGATGCTAGCTAGCTCTATAATCTTAACTCTCATTGTCACAAAATTCCCAAAGAATGATGCGATTTGTAATCACTCACTGTCGCAGTCACCATACATGATATAAATGTGACGGTTAGGGATTTGATTTATGAGGTAAGAAAAACTTTCACATTAATACATCAAATTAATCATAAACGGTCATGTAGGATGTTATATAGGACGACTATCACGGAGAGTGACTGTGAATAACATTACTCATTCCCAAAACCCTAAAATTTATTTCACAATTTGCGTGCAAATATAAATGTATCTTTAAACGAATGACCTTCTTCACACATATGGATAGAGATCAAAGAAAAGCCTAATTCAAAGCATCAATCTTTAAGAAAAGATTTTAATTATTACTAGTGGATCATGACTAGAGACAAATTAGTATCAATTCAGAACCAATATTCATAATCAAGATTGGCATTCCACCTATAAAAATTAATATTCAATTATTTAACCTTTAAGCTAACATACATAATTTCTTTTAATTTAATTTCAGAGGATCCAATAGTTCCTCGTGTTTCCGATATAAACCTCTCACATGCATATACGCACTAATCCGAAGCTGCTGATTCTTCTAAACCTAGCAATGGATGCCAAAGAAATATCAAGTAAGAATGAAGGAGATAAAAGCATAAGGAAAGGTTCATGGTCTAGCAACGAAGACTCAATACTCAAAGACTATATTGCCATCCATGGAGGAGGAGGATGGGACGCTCTGGCTCGTAAGTCAGGTAGTTAATATTGCGTAACAAATATGCACTTACTTAGTTCATGTTCCAACCTCAGAATTTTCTTCTAAAATTAACTTGCACGCTTTAATTTCAAGAGATCATGTCTAACAATCTTTTATATATTACGAGATTGAAACTAACTTTTTAACTAATGTTACACTTGTGCCATTGATTAAGGTTTGAGGCGTACAGGTAAGAGCTGCAGATTAAGATGGTTGAACTACTTGAATCCAAATGTTCGACGAGGAAATATCACTCCTGAAGAACAACTTAGTATTATAGAGCTACACTTGCGATATGGAAATCGGTAATCTAAATTTTCTTTTGTTCTTATAATTCAATTCTATTGTTTATTTTTCCTTTCATTACTTAGTTTTCAAGTTAATGATGAAGGTGGGCAGAGATTGCAAAACGGTTACCAGGACGAACCGATAATGAAATAAAGAACTACTGGAGAGTGACCATTAAAAAGCAAGCAAAGCAACTAAATTGTGACGTGAATAGCATACAATTTCGTGAGATCATGCACTATATATGGCTTCAAAGCATAATGGAGGAACAAATTCATCCCACGTCCGAAGCTAATTCAGGATCCCAGTCGTGTAGTACTGTCACTGCAGTCTCTACTGATTTTGACCACATCAATTGCCAGAAACTAATGACAGATTCTGAAGTTCATCAACCTGCTTTTGGGCTGGTGGAAATGAATAGCAAAGCCAACATGGGTTTTTCGCCCGAGCCTATGGCCGACGTCTTCCCAGTATATAGCCCTTTCAGCTATTGCTTTGAAGGAATTGATGAGATTCAGGCGTCCATACACGGCGGAGACTATTCGTTGGGTTATGAGAATTCACTTACAATATCGTTAGAGGATGAAGATTTGTGGGTTTCTACATCAATGGGATTCAATCAGTTTTGAGTGTTTACTTCATGAATGAAATCATACTAATAATATAGTTAAGGAATAATCCATGTCAACACTACCAGTATTGTGACATTTCAAATGAATTGCTTTCAATCAGTTGTGGAAGTGTTTGCCTATCCAACACAAATCTACAATGAAATTGGATTTGTACATAAATAAAAATAACATACATAATATATGAAAATATAACTGGCCTCCATTTGGGAAGAATATATGAATTGTTTCATTTATTAATGAATGGAAATGAATGGTGAATATATGAATAGTAGCTGTAGATTTATTGCAATATGTGATTGAAAATGAAGTTTGACGTACATTTTATAAATTCTTAATAAAAATTTTGCAAACAGGAGGCTTATATGAAAATAAATTGTTCAATATAGGAGCCTACAAAAATTCATCTCGATTGCAATATGTTTAGGACCATGTGTAGCTGATGTGACAAAAAATAAAAAAAAATAAAAATAAAGGATTTTGTTTAGATGTAGAGACTTTTCTAGACAAGGTTCGTCATCATAATTTTATATTTCTCTTGCTTTCTTTCTATACTTCTTATTCCTTCTTCTTCTTGTTTATTATATTTCTCTCTCCAATAAAATATGCGTTAAAGATGAAATTTAAATTATAGACTAAATTCATAGTAGTAAACTCGATTTGGCCATCTACTTATTAGACACTAATGCCATGTAAATAGGAAAGCCTTCTTATTTAGATATCACATAGATTGCAATTTTAGAATGCATTAGAAATAATGTTCTAAACACCCGAACCGAAACCCGATGTCATAGGTTCAAATCCTACAGAGTGTGATTTTTTCTTCGTAAATCGAATTAGAATGAAATAGATTCATTTACTTGCACAGCAATCAGAATTTGACCTCCTGTGGATTAAAGAGAGGCTAGTCTATAGGCACCTCTATCTGTAATGCGGGAATTTCTTGCTCAAGCTTCTGGATCTAGGAAGGAACTGCTCGGGGAGGACCACCACGGCTCATCTCTTTTTGAGAATCCATACATCCCTTATCAGTGAATTTATTAAGAAAGAGTAATTTTATTTAACTCGAATTGAGTTCATCGTCAACCTATGTGGCACTGGGATTACTATTAAATAGACTAAAGATTAACTCTATTCATAGATTAACTCCATTATCGCCTTTATCTTTTTTGGATTTGCTTTGACACTTTGCTAAGTTGACCATTTATCCCAAAAATTTTACAATCTGACCCCACACACATTAAGGGGGTTGAGCTTCATGCAGTAGTTTCACTACGTGCCGCGGCGAACCCATCAAGTGCCCAATGGGGGCGATTGCCCTCTTTGAATTCATAATTTTTTTACAATGAAAAAAAGGCTCCCATAATAGTAGCCCATAATTTTTAACCCAAACCCGATAATCTTAAGTCTTTAATATGAAAAAAGAAGCCCACATAATTCTAATTTTCCACTGAATCATACTTCCTTTCCCCCTATTCTCTAACCCTACGAACCCCCGAGGAAATAGACCGAAATAGCCATTTGATCCGGTCATATTGCCACAATGGCCTTTGACCATTAAAAAAAAAAAAGTTTGAAACTTAGAATAGAAATTTTCGTTGTCAAAATTGACCTCATCTTCGACAAAGATAGGAGAGGAGAGGAAAAAAGAAAAAAATTCGCACAATCTTTACAATCGGGATCCTGTCGAAATTGCCATCCTCATAGTCTACAGAACGCCGACCACCAAAAAACTCAATAATTATTTTTAACAAGGTTAGTTTTTTTGTGGGATTGAAAGATTGATTTTTTATTTTGCATGTTGTGTGAATTTGTGCATTAATTTTTTCTTTATGATATTTATTCTTCACTGTTTAGGTAAACTATTGGGTTTAGGATGAATTTTGGCCAAAAAAAGCTTTATGTCGTTGGAAACAGGTGATGCACTACCGGCTTCTACCGACTGTGCTTAAAGTCCGCCATTTTTCCTTCTTTTTCTCATTTGGTTTTTCTTTTGTTTAATTTATTTTGTTTATATTATAATGTTTTTGGAAATAGTTTTAAAATTTCTTAATTGTTTTGTTCATATTACAGATAAGTTTTTTTGAATTAAAATTCTTTTTAATTGATAAAACTTTATTTTTTTCAATTTAAATTAAATAGTATTTATATTATTTATTCAATGTTCGTAACTTTCTTGCCTCATCATCCCGTAACCTAAACCCCCAAAGATTAATTCTTGAAAGTGCAGGTTATTGGTGGTTTTTCTAGCCTATGACGTGTTCTTTATGATTTTCTGTATCACAATGGCCTGTATTTTTGCATTAGTCTGTTGCGTTCCTATCTTATCTACAGTTGCCTGCCAAATATTTGATTAGCTGAATACTTTAGTGTGAAGTAAAACTAAGCTTATCAAATTCAGTAATCTAGATTGCTCATCAAATGAGAAAGATTAATTAAGACCAGCAACTTTTGTTTGTAGTTCTTGTCGATTTCCACTTCTAATCTTGTTGAAGTTGATAACGGTTTTAAATTTTGTAATTGGGTTCTTCCATGCCATGCAGTAATTCTGTTTGTTTGAAGCCAAAATCATATGTTAAGTTTTAACTCCATTTATTCTCGAAGAGAGAGGAGCATTGATTATTAAGGCATCTGATGTTAGGATCCACTGATCCAGAATCTCCTGCCCCTTCCTCGAAATTAATGAGGAAAATGTGCCCAGTGAGAGCCTTCCTCTTGAATCCAAGTTACAGCTGAAGCTCGAGCAGACTGCGGATGTAGGCGGCAGATAAGATTAGGCTAAGGAGAAAGAGGCTTGTTAGGAACCTTGTGTTATAAGCATCTCAACAGTTTCAAATTCGAGTTCTGCATAAATACATATACATTAACAATAAAGCTTCTTGTACAGCCCTCTCACAATGTCAGGAGACCCACATGAATTTTATAATTGTGGACCGCCCTCAGTATGAGAGAGGTGTAAGGGTGTACGGTAAGCACTACTGATACATTAATGCCGAAATCACAAATGGACTAGTTGCAGAAAATTCTGTCAATCTCAATAACACAGAGCATGTTGCAGAGAGGCCCGACCTGTCATGCCACATTTCTTTGTGGACCATTTTCCCAAGGTGTGGGAGAGGTAAAACAAGCCAAAAATATTATTTTATACATCAGGGTTTTGTTTCAGGCATATAAGTGAGCCATAAATTTCAATTATCTGCAAATATCATAATTAACAGTGAAGTGCAATACAACATTCATGGGGAAAGCAAAATATTAATACAAGAGTCCTTGATGAAACTGTGCGTAGAATTTGCATTCCTACTGTACACTTATAGTCGGCAGAATCCAAGAAAACGAGCTCACCAGCATGTCTCAATCATCTCCTTTTTCTGCTAAATAATTCGACAAGGTGGGCCCCTATGGTTGCGAGCTAGAGCTGCCATAGCTTGTGGCTAGATCAAAGTGAGAGCCCCAACAGAGGCTACGTTCATACTGAAGTCTTACACTTGAGAATGTTTAGTTTGCAGAGAGAGCATGTTGCACTAATTTGCAGCCACTTGCTAATGCATTTATGGTGAGAATGTTGTTTGCATTGATATATAGAGTAGAGTCAAGGAAGTTTACAGATATTTCATTTCACGATTCCAGCAAAATCAGAGAATTAAAATTATTGAAAATCATACTAGAAATCCACGATATTTTTGCTCATTTTATTCTCTCCCTCAAAGTTTGAGATAAGTAGGACTGAAACCATTGCCCCCACTCCCACCCGTCAAAAATTTGGAGTAAAAACTTCCCATTATCAAATCTCAAGTTCCCCATAGAACATGAATGAAAAATAATGAGGACATTTAGAAATTGGATATTAGACATATTGTTGTCAAATGGCCTCCCGGGCGATGATGTAAATCGGTTATTAATTATCAGTCAACATTTGCAATATGACAGAACGATATATCAATACCAATATTGGAACAACCCGACCTAAGAAGTGATTGAACCATTTGAAGCAACCAATTTTATTGTGTTGCTCATGGGCCATATTTTCTACCTACTTGGATGGCTAGTATTACTTGAGGCCCACTCTATATTCCACTTATGTGTTATTGGGCAATGACCCATTACCTAGACCTAACTTACCTTATTTGTGACTTGGCCCAATATTGATTCACTTGGTCTTGCACGCCACATTTACAAGACTTGGTGTCTTTCTCCTTCGCCTCTGCGTGCTCTTCTCTTCGCCTCGACGCTACTGCCTTCTACCGTTTTTCTTTGTGTTGATATCTTGGTGATATTTCTCCTCCTTTGTGGTGGTCTCTAAGTGGCAAAAGGTCTAGCAACCATAGGTGAAACATTTGTGTTGTTCTTGGGTTGTTTGTTTTTGGTACTGATTGTGGTTTTGGCAACTGAGCCTGTATATCACCTTGGTGATTGAAGATTTCACTACCTTACATTGGACGACGAGCAATTTCTGATTCTTGGGTTTGTTGTGAGTTTTGATTTCGGTGGAAATGAATTATAGAAGCTTTCAAGGGATGAAAATCGGGTTTGAAAATATAATTTCCTTACTTGGCAGCCACTAGTGACATGTAGGATTCCATCATGCCGCATCAAACCATATTCAAACGGTTACTTAGGGAATGATGGATGGAGGGCATTTTGTGAGATTTCAGTGACCGTTTAGAAGAATCTCAAAATATAGTGACTATAACGTCATAGTATCTAAAGTTCAGTGAGTAATGAAACTTTTTACTCTAATTAGCAATGCTCAGCGTCCCTTGTTGAGAAGGAATTGACTTTCCACATGTTCTTTAACTAATGCTGAAGTTGTACATATCCATCCTTGTTGGAACATAGCATGCAGAAGCTGTCAATTCGTAATCCTTTAATCTGTCTTAAATTGGTAGATAATTGATACAAAAATATGCACAAATAATTTTGCCAGACAAAAGCATATTTTTTATAACAAAACTTTCCCCCATCTACTCCTTACTCCTAACTGTGATCTTCCAGCAACAAAGAATAAACTTTTACGAGGGATTTTCATTTACTGCCTTTTACAATGGTATGTTGCCGCATAAAATACTATGTTTACATGTATGGCTTAGAGTTGGTTTTTGAACAAGTTGAGACGATGGTCTGCCAAACGGGAGGAATAGGCGGCCTTCTTGTACTCTCCCCAAGTAAAATGCCTGTAGAGACGAGGATTTTGAGACGAAATCATTTGTGGTACAGGAGATAAACTTGCATTGAGGGGTGGAGCTCCGAAATACATCATTGACATTCTCGGCTTCACGGAGTTTGCGAGTACCCGGTGTCTCACGCTCACAAGCCTTCCATTTGTCAAAGCCTGCACATTTCACAGTATGACTTAAGTTAGCAACAAGAGAGAGCATTTTCCTTGGTCAATGTTGTAAAGATTTTCAATTTCAAGACCAGAAGAATATATAGAGAAAAGCTTCGACTTTAGGCATGTCACAAGTCACTTTTTAGAAAGACGCAACTTTTCTTGACGTAATTATTCCCTTTGTATTTTATGTTGGGAAATTATTCAAGAACAAATTTAATTAACGAGTAAGGAAAGACGACACTAACCTGCAAGGCATCACCTACAAATACGAAGAATTGATTGGAGTCAGGAGGGATTGGGATCCACGAACCATCTCGCGAACAAATTTCAAGGCCACCCACGTCATTTGATCGCAAGATTGTCAAGATCTGAGGGTCGGAATGCTCTCCAAATCCAATACGAGTTGGTTTGACATTACAAGAATATTGCTCATCAAACAAGTTGGGCACTGAAGAGTCAATGGTACTAATTGGAGGATAATTATTGATCCTGAAGCAGGAGTCACTATTTACATCTCTGATAAGTTTACTAAATATGGACTTGTCTTGGACCCGCAACCCTTCAGCCACTAAATCGAGAATCTCACATGCCAGGTTCTTAACTGCTTGTACATAATCATTTACAGTACGACTGCAACAAAATGCAAATGAAAAATATCAGTTCAACGGTCCAACCAACGTACATATCTATTATAAAAAAAGAGTGTTACTTCGTGGACAGGGATGGGGACAAGGTTTGGGACAGGGGCGCCTGTTGTCCTCATCCCCTGTCCATATGGTTTTTCCCATAAAAAAAAAAAATGTGTACGTGTCAAATCTTTGATAAAAAATTTGACCAAAAATATATGACGGGACGTGTCTATGGACAGAAACTTCTAGTTTGAAGGGTTGCACGTAAACGTGTTGACCAGAATAATGTAATGAATTATATTTATGACAAGTTGACCACATCAATTGAAAAGTAGTTGTGAAAACCTTAATACAAATCTTAATTGCATGCGTTACCTGAAGTCACTAGAAATGGATTTGGTTGTTTCCGAAATGGATTGAGGATTGGCTTCGAGGAGAATATATTCAAGTTCGCCTTTATCGCCATTGAATCCAATATTTTTGCAGCCATAACCGAAGGGAGCAGCAGGTCCTGCTCCTTGTTTTTCCAATAAAGATTTTGAGAAAAATTCTGAACCTTGTCTCTCAGTTCTGGAAATTACATCTGCAGAAACTCCATGGTTAACCACCTTGAAGAAACCATATTCTTCACTTGCCTTTACAATTTGTTCAGACAGTTGAGACCTGTCAAGACTAAGATCTATGATTGGAATTCCGAGGGGTCTTGTTTTTTTTGCTTCGAAATGGAATTACAGAAGGAACAACCATACTGCTTTAATCAATGAAATAAGAACATAAATTTGCAGCTTAAGGTTGCGAACGAGGGGCAATCGTATATATAGGCACTGGCGATGACCATTGACCGTTGAAGAAAACATACGGGGAACACTACTTAATAAAAAATTGCAAATATGTTCTTGATTAGAACATATAATTGCACAAGATTACAATACATTAAGTTCCAAGAGGAACAAGTTGATTATGTTTTTAGTTAAAAGAAATAGGTCATCAAGAAAAATTAATTCAGTACCGTAAATTAAACTCATTTTACATCAGTTGGTCGATATTTACACGAAATGGATAGTAACAAGATCTGAATTTTTAACTACTATAATACTATGCAAATTAGAGGTTGTTTGGTGATGATCCCCCCTTTTTTCTCAGTTTTGGAAGAATAAAAATGAAAAATACAGTCGTTACGGGCCCCACACAAGAGATAGTATTTCAAATATGGTGGTTTGATGTGATGAATAACGATGATATTTTTCATTTTAATGAGGAAAGAATGGAAACCGAATAGGGGCTAAAATTAGATTTTCTATTAGATTGTGATATAAGTTTTCGAAATGTGTGGTTAAAAAGTTGTGAAACTCATGAAAGTGTGGTTAATATTGATTGTTTGATTTTGATTTAAATTAAAATCAGATATTAATTCATACTAAACATGCTTCTAATGTCCGTCTAAAAATTTAATAATATATTAAATATTAAGATGACAAGGAGGAGTAATCTTCTTGGACGAGTACTTGTCCAAACGTCAGCGCCCTATTGGCCGATTACACGTGCAGGAATGTTTGTATGAAAAGTTTAAAGGAAGCAAAGCTGACATGGCAGCGGCGGTTTGTCCCCTCTCAATTGGAATATTCGAACGTTTCCATTCATGCGTAACGTGAATGCCCCGATCACCCAAGAGGAAAAGTCCTCGTTCCACGCGGATGTTTGACTTAAGTTAAAAACTATTAATAATCTAAAAATGTTTTTTTTAAATATATATATATATAATAGTCACAAATTTTCAATCGTATATTCCATCAACTTTTAAAAAAAAAATATATATATACACACATTGTCAAAAGTCACATTAATGTTGTCGGAGTTTTGATATGTTGCCCCTATTTAGTTGTAGTCTTTTTGAATTATTGATGCGCCAATAAATTAAATCCGTGTTTGATTTTGCTAAATGTATGATGAAAAATAATTGTTGATTTTAATTTAAATATTTATCAACTTTCATAACTAAACCAAAGGTGAGATAATTCTTGTTAGTAATGAGAAGACATCATTTGTAATACTGCCATGTTTGGTATAGATTAAAAGTTGTTAAAATTTTAAGTCAAAATTTCATCAACTTTTATTAATATCAATTAAAAAATTTGATTAATTTATAGCAAACAGGAACATATTATCATCTTCTAATTTATTAATAAAAGCTGACATGCGGCAACAATCAGAGAGACAACAACATGAAATAGCGGTACTTATCTTAGGAACGTCGGTGTAAAGTCAAGTCTATTATTGCAGGCGGCATCAAAAAGAATATTTATATGTGACTTGGTCAACTCCTACAGAAAAATATCATAAACAACTCAGAGAGGGACCCTTTATCCCTGTTTGTTTATTAGAATTAGTGGGCGTTTTAGATAATCTTAGTTTATTTTATTGGATTAATTAAGTTGGTGACATGAACACACGTGAGTAGTAGTTAAAATGCTGCTAATATAGCGGCAAAAATGACAATTTAGCGGCTGTTTTCCTGACTTTTGTAAAATTTTAAGACTACGGTAAAAATAATGCTACGTAGCTTGCTAGTTGATAGATACTTCATATCATCCATTTCACTATGAAGAGACGAGAAATATCAGTGCAAGAGAATAAACAAACGCCACCAACTAACGTCTTATGTCCAATCATTTCGAATAACGTTTGCATCCTCTATTTTAATGCGATTAAGTTAAACCAAGCTTATTAAGAAGGGGAAGACAGAGAGAGATACTGTTGAAATAGATGGTCTTGAAACTTCATCTTTGGTTTGACACTTGGAGCATTTTGGTGATACAAAGCGAAGCTTGCGAGCAGAACAGAACATGCCGTCCCAACAGTGTACCTGTATCTTATGCCAATTGCCGGATAATTATTAATTACTTTAATAAAATGCTGGTTCAAAGTACCTACTACCAGATATTGGACTTCTGTAATATATTATTTCCGAAAAAGAATGTCTGCCTCTTCAATATACATTTTTTATAGTACAAGACTGACACTGGTGGTTACTATACTCCAATCCATTCATAAACAACCAAATGAATGAGAGAGAGAAAGGCGTGGGGGGTGGTGTGGGGGGGAGTTATGCGAACCTCCATATTAATAGTGACTACGAAACCCACGACTAGATTGAATCCAAATTCCAAGAAAACCAATAAGTCAAGATTTTGGATTTAATCCAAAAAACGATGAATCAAGCAACTAACAACGATGGATTTGTCGACCGTTTGATTACACAGTTTATGAATCTCACTTGGATTGTGAATGCCCCAAGATTTCACTCTTGATAAGTTCGAAAATTTGTTCAAACAAGAGCAATGAATTTATTAAGCAAAAAGCCACTCAAAAAATCTTTCTAATAATTCATAATAAAAAATCTTGTTTTACAACGAAGAGTAATGAATCTATTTATTCTAAACTCATGAAACCCTAGTTGACACGAATATAAAGTCTAAAGATTAAAAATGATACCATAAAGTTAGAGTTTTAACTTAATTATAAGATTGTCTCAAATGCGGTCGTATAGTTATAAGCCATATAGTCACATAAAAATACAGCCTTTAGTTTTGTCTCGTGAACATGTTGTGCAGCCACATGCCTTTAAAGTTATGCAGTCACATAACTTATATTTCAACTCTGACTTTTTCATGTGCAGAGTTTTGTGACGATTCCAAATTGTACTCATGAGTAAAAATTCAACACTCGAGTTGAAAGTTATGCCCATTTTAATCCACGTTGCTCATTTTCCATATATCATTCAGAACTTTGAATCCAACACACCAAACATGATTTCACCTTTATGACCAACATATAAATTGTTCGGCTTGTCAACTTCTACATTTTGTACTCCATAGCCCAATCAAGTAATTGGACGGCTTTATTGGCTCTTCGAGATCTCAAATTTAGCTCGATTCTTGGTCTTAACTTTATCTCGACATTCCTCAAATACTTGATAATTTCTACCCCTTGGATCACATGAGAGAGAGAGAGAGAGAGAGAGAGAGAGAGAGAGAGAGAGAGTCACTTATTTTATTATCTGGCGAGAATTAATATTTAAAAAATATTACATTTTTCATATAGGTAGTTGCTACTTAGTTCAAGAATCAAGACTACTTATTAGGAACAAGATATATATGTACTGTGCATAGAATTACATTCCTGGCATGCATAACATTTGATTTCCATTCAAACTGCCAAAAAAAATAATTAAAAAATGGTACTCTAACAAAGCCATGAAAAAAAATGCCTTCATGAAAGTCTGAGTTTTCTTCTAGTTAGTGAACTCGATATCAATAATATCAGGAAATCTCTCCTTTATAGCTGCTTTAATTCCAGATCCAATAGAATCAGGTCCCTCGTATTTTACTCGGCAAATCCCGTCTGTGATAGATAATACTTCCACACTTCCACCAAAATTCTTAATGGCTGGCCTTAAAATGTCTAAATGACAATTCACTGCCTGCAGATATATAAGCTGATTGTGAGACTCACTGTATTTAACTTAAACTGATAAAGTTCGATATAGACAGACCTCAACCGTTGTCTCGCTAATTTGTTCATCATTTATTTGACAAATATCCCTGATTGCATCACCAAATTTTTCCTTGAGAACTCTTTCAATACCCATTTTCATTGTAGTTGTTGAGCTAGGACAGCTTCCACATGCTCCTGTTGTTCATTCATGAAGTACAGGTAAAGACAACAGCAGCTAAGAATCGGATTTGGAAGCACAAGTAGTGATCTAAATAAACAAATGCAATTAAATAAAATAGTAGAACTATAGAAAGGAAGAGAAGAAGAGGAGAGAGAAGGGGAAGAAGAATTTTGTATGAGAAACTATCAATTTGTTTCATTATCTTTATATACGTTTAAACTAGTCTATTTTAGGTAAGAAATATCTAACAAAATACTAGAAATTATTAAAATATTAGAGACTCTAAAACCCCAATTATGTTTCCAGTATGAAAAGTTTTCTATATGATATATCTTCTAGGATTTCAACCAGGCAATCATGCACATATATTGGCCAGCTGAAAGAAATTTGTTTTCAAAATATCAGACATCGTCTACCAAACTTCTCTGTTCCTCAAAGACAGTTGAGGCAATGTGCTCTTAAGATTCATCACATTCCTAAAAACAAAGCATACAACTCCATCAACCATCTTGATCTTGACCACCTTAAATCCCAAAACTATCTGCTGAAGCTCATTAAAATGATCTTCTATGGAATAAACACCCAAAATCCAACCTAAAGAATGTATACATACATATGAAGGCTGAAGATATCTGTTTGTATATGAGGGCCAAAGTAACTTCATTAAGCCCACAAGCTCATTTTCCTTGCATCATTTTCACTCAATGAGGAAAATCATCACAGTTTGTGCAAACATTCCATAATACTCTATTTTGATACATCTAATCCAATTCTTGTGCACTTTGATCCAAAATCTTTATGCTCTTCATCCTTAGGGTTCCATGCTTCCAAATCCTTTCCCTACAATGCTTTTTGTTGGGTTCCATTGAATTAGGATGTCAGTTAAATTGATTCGCCAAGAACTTGACTCACTTCATGAAGCACATCCAAAATGGGAATTCAATGTAAGTTGAAACCATAAGCCCTGGTACCGTGTTTCTAGGCTTGGAAGATCTTTCAAGATCCTGCTGAGAGTATCTTGGGGATGATGGAATAAAAAAAAAAGAAAAGGATCAAATTTAGGCATGGGATAATCGAAAATGTTATTGTTGAGCCAAAGAAGTTGACATTTTTCATAGTTGTCCAAGCTTAGACAAGGGTCATGAGCAAGCTTCTCTCTTAATTGATATAGTTGTTCTCCAATAAGTGGGAACTATGGGTATGGATAAAGTGAACTCAGACTTAGCATGCTCAACATAGTACCTCAGAGATGCCAGGACATAAGGTGGGAGCTAATTGGCAATGTGATAAAGAGTTTGTTAGAGACATTGAGCATAGGATATGTGATTTAAACAATGAATTTTTTCTTCTTGTACAGACGTAACAGACTTAAAGTAAAGAGAGAAGGAAAAGGAAGAGGAGCGAGGTGGCATGATGTTAAAAAGAAAATACTTCAATCCTTTTTTTTTTTTTTTTTTTTGGGGCATTTAGGTCCCCAACCTTCAACTTATGGAACGCCCTCTCTCCTTCCCCCTGTCCAGCCCAGCCATCCACCCTTCTCCTCCCCAAACGTCCAGCTCCCTTCCAAAGTCAGGTTGGACGAGGGGGGAGGCCAATGTTGTTTTATCTTGTTTTAACTTTTCCTTGCTTTCCCTTTTTTAAAATTTCCTTTTTCTTCTTCAATTTTTGATTTCATTAACCTACAGGCAGAAGTTCTTTTCAATGAATTTAACACCTGATATAGTCGAGACACTCCAAAATGAACTAACTTGCTCCATAAAATGAATGTTAGGGACCAAACTTCAAATGACTCCAAATGTTAGGGACCATGTACGCAACTTTCCCTGATGTGTGGCATCATTAACATGTGTTTGAGGCTTCCAAGACGAAGGATTATAATTACAGCTTTAATTCCATTAGAAAGGGTGTTAAACAAAGGAAAACTTACTATAATGCGAAGCAAAAACTGAACCTGATACTGATGGACCTTACTGGCAAGAATTCTGACTACTCCATTTTAGAAATTTACCATCCAATGGATTGATATTCAAACTTAAGATCAAGCTTAACTCCATCCTACAATTACTTATTTACTTTATTCACTGTTGAGACGGCTTTAACAGACAAAATCTTTATCCATGCATCCCTCTTCATAATATTAAAATCTATCTGAGAACACGTTTAGGTTTGGCAATAAGAAGTGATAGGCTCCATTTTCAGATCAGGAGTTTCTGTGTAGTACATTTGACACGACTCGCCCCAAATCATCCTAATAGACCTGACACGTGTCGTGCGCCGAGGGTAAACACCAAGTGCCGGACTCACCATCAAAACAACTTTGACTTGTTTTGATTGTAATATACTTTGTAAAAATTTTGACAAAATTCTCCCTGAATTATGGACTAAAACCACCTGTAATATATAATCCAATATCCCAAACAGATACATATAGTTTAAAATAGGGGTACACTTTCCCACAGAATATCAACTATTCAAAATACAACACAGGCAATTCGACCTTTGCAACAATTTATAAACCACAGTACCCAAAATGCATAATATATACAAAACATAGCAGGCCTAAAACATGGAACTAATTTTTGACCAAAAGAAGTGTCTATCCCAAAACATGAACTATTAAACTGATAAGCTAAGTCATACAATGCTTAACAATCTATGGCTCAACCCGATAGGTCAACTGGCCCAGTAGTGCTCAACTCAGTTACTATCTGATAAGAGAAATTGTGATAAAATATGAGCCTATAACTCAGTGAGTGGATATTTCATAAGTAAATATATATTTTTTAGATATGCCAACTTTCTAAAAACTAGTATATAATAAAAATATTCTTTTATTGTACTATAAGCTAAAACATTTATTCTTTAAATTGAAATGACTAAATTCTGTAATCTGAAAACTGATGAACTACAAGTTACTGAAAATCACACTGAAAAGATACCCGGAATAACCTTACTCATGTACCAGTTAGTACTGATATACATGGCAGAACTATTCGATTCTGTAATTCTTAAATTCTGGTCATACGCTCACAGAGCTGAAATTCTGGTAACACGCTATGAAAACACATTCACAATAGTGTAGAGCGGGCAAAATCATTATAACTGGTCATACACTGTGAAAATACATTCACACCAGTGCAGACGGGAGTAAAATCACCTGGGTACTTTCTAGTGGTTTTTAAAAATAACTTTAAATATTCTTAAACACGTAATATCGATAAAACATGCTAATGAAATGATTTAACTGAACTGGATCAAACTTTAAACACAACTATTTATAAATCAACTTTATTCTGAAAATTATGCTATCATTTCAACTGTATGAAATAATAAATTTTCTGATTTGCTATAAATTGAATAAATACTTATTACTGAAAAATTAATTTTCATCCACTCACTCAATACGAGTTACAGACTATGCCGGTCGGTAAGCTTTTCCAATTTCTTCGTCACCATCTAAAATACGTTACAAAATAACTAATTTATCCTCTATCAAATCAAGAAACATTAATATCTAATGATAGAACTTAAAATTAAATTTCTTGATACTTGAATAAATTCCCAAATTTTCCTTTATTAATTGGAGCTAATCACACTTCATAATCTCTTCACTAATAACTAATTCATCAACATAACCTTCATTCCAAGCATTTATGTAATTACCACTTCATTCTAGTGACAACTTATCACAATACTTCGACCAATTAAATTTTCCTCTTGTTCCTTAATTTCATGCTTCCAAATAATTATTTCCACATCACCATCATTTCCACAAATACTACTTAATCCAAAAATCATAAATAAACTTTCTACGGTTTGCTAAAATAATATTCCTTATCTAGCTGAAATTGGAATTGAAGTAATCCCCAAACTTGAGCTCCAATTCGTGTTTATCATACCTAAATTTGAAAATTTCTACTACAACTTAAAACCCTAGAATTTTAACATAAATCATACTTTCTCACTTGAAACAATTGGAAAAATTGGAAAAATTCAACCAAAACTTGGAGAAAATAACTTTACCTCACTTCCTTTTCTTCCTTCTTTCTCTTTTTCTTCTTCTTTTTCCTTAGTTTTTATCCCTTTTTGGGTCTCTCCAGCCCTCTGCCCCGTTTTTCAGTGTGTGTGTGTGTTTTTTTGAGAGAAAATGGGTCAATTTTACTGATTTAATGGTCCACTTGCTAAAAATTGCAAAATAAGTCCTTCAACTCCCTTTTCATAACACATTTAATCCTAAACTTCCAAAAATATATAAATAAATTCTCAACTTTAAATTGTATCCAATTTAACCTTCATATATTTCCAATTGTAAAATTAACCCCAATAAAATATTTAATTTCATTTTAGTCCTTAATTGACTTTGACCTTGACTAGTCAACATTTGAATTTTTTACTATAAAAATTAAGTTGTAACAATCTTACCTCCTTAAAAGAATTTCGTCCTCGAAATTCAACTGACAACTGACTAGGCAATGAATAAATAAGGATATTGAGCACGCATCTGATCCTCGTTCTCCCATATAGCTTCTTCTACTGTTTGATTCTGCCAAAATACCTTAACAAGTGCAACTGTCTTGTTTCATTGAGTTTGCACTTTCTTGTTTAAGATTTTCACTAGCTCTTCTATATAAGTCAAATTCTCCTTCAACTGAATTCGGTGAGACTCCAGAACATGAGAGAGATCTGCAACGTGCTTGCGAAGCATGGAAACATGAAAAACATCATGGATCCGAAATAATTCATCTGGCAGATCTAATCAATATGCAACTAGACCAATCCGCTCAATAATCTCATAGGGTCCAATATATCGTGGACTCAACTTTCCTCGCTTGCCAAATCTCAACACCCCTTTCCAAGGAAATAATTTAAGAAAAACTGTCTCCAACTACAAATTCAAGATTTTTCCTGCGCCTAAAAATTGTTACAACTCAATTTTTATATTCAAAAATTGAAATGTTGACTAGTCAAGTTCAAAGCTAATTAAGGACTAAAATGAAATTAAATATTTTATTGAGGTTTATTTTACAATTGGCAATTTATGAAGGTTAAATTGGATACAATTTAAAGTTGGAAATTTATTTATATATTTTTGGAAGTTTAGGATTAAATGTTTATGAAAAGGGAGTTGAAGGACTTATTTTGCAATTTTTAGCAAGTGGACCATTAAATCACTAGAATTGACCAATTTTCTCTCAAAAATACACACACTGAAAAACGGGACAGAGAGCTGGAAAGACCAAAAAAGGGAGAAAAACTAAGGAAAAAAGAGAAGAATAAGAGAAAGAAGGAAGAAAGGAAGAGAAGGGAAGGGAAGAAGAGGAAGTAAGCTAATGTTATTTTCTCCAAGTTTGGGTTGAATTTTTCTATTTGTTTCAAGTGATAAAGTATGATTTACGTTAAAATTCTAGGGTTTTAACTTGTAGTAGAAGTTTTCAAATTTAGGTATGATAAACACGAATTGGAGCTCAGGTTTGGGGATTACTTCAATTCTAATTTCAGCTAGGTAAGGAATATTATTTTAGCAAACCCTAGAAAGTTTGTTGGGGATTTTTGGATTAAATAGTGTTTGTAGAAATGATAGTGATGTGGAAAAAATTATTTGGAAGCATGAAATTATAGAACAAGAGGAAAATTTAATTGGTCGAAGCATTGTGATAAGTTGTCACTAGAATGAAGTGGTAATTACATAAATGCTTGGAATGAAGGTTATGTTGATGAATTAGTTATTAGTCAAGAGATCATGAAGTGTGATTAACTCCAATTAATAAAGGAAAATTTGGGAATTTATTCAAGTATCAAGAAATTTTAAGTTCTATCATTAGATATTAAGGTTTCTTAATTTGATAGAGGATAAATTAGTTATTTTGTAACGTATTTCAAGTGGTAATGAAGAAATTGAAAAAGCTTACCGACCGGCCTAGTCTGTAACTCGTATTGAGTGAGTGGATGAAAATTAATTTTTCAGCAATAAGCATTTATTCAATTTATAGTAAATCAGAAAATTTATTATTTCACACAGTTGAATTGATAGAATAATTTTTAGAATAAAGTTGATTTATAAATAGTTGTGTTTAAAGTTTGATCCAGTTCAGTTAAATAATTTCATTAGCATGTTTTATCGATATTACGTGTTTAAGAATATTTAAAGTTATTTCTCAAAGCCACCAGAAAGTACCCAGGTGATTTTACCCCCGTCTGTACTAGTGTGAATGTATTTCCACAGTGTATGACCAGTTATAGTGATTTAACCCACTCTGCACTATTGTGAATGTGTTTCCATAGTGTATGACCAGAATTTAAGCTCTGCGCACGTATGACCAGAATTTAAGAATTTCAAAGTTACAGAATCGAATAGTTCTGCCATGTATATCGGTACTAACTGGTAAATGAGTAAGGTTATTCCGAGTATCTTTTCGGTGTGATTTTCAGTAACTTGCAATTCATCAGTTTTCAGATTACAGAATTTAGTCATTTCAATTTAAAAAATAAATATTTTAGTTTATAGTACAATAAAAGAACATTTTCATTATATACTAGTTTTCAGAAAGTTGGCATATCTAGAAAATATATATTTACTTACGAAATATCCACTTACTGAATTATAGGCTCACATTTTATCACAATTTCTCTTATTAGATAGTAGCTGGGTTGGGCACTACTAGGCCAGTTGACCTATCGGGTTGAGCCATAAATTGTCAAGCATTGTATGACTCATCTTATCAGTTTAATAGTTCATGTTTTAGGATAGACACTTCTTTTGGTCAGAAATTAGTTCCATGTTTTGGGTCTGCTATGTTTTATATATATTATGCATTTTGGATATTGTGGGTTTATAAATTGTCGCAAAGGTCGAATTGTCAGTGTTGTATTTTGAATAGTTGATATTCTATGGGCCAGTATACCCTATTTTAAACTATATGTTTTAGTCCATAATTCAGGGGAACTCTGCCAAAATTTTTACAAAGCATACTGTTCGGTATTGTCACACCTGTCCTACCCACCTGGGCCAATGGCCCACCCATCCTCATCCACGTGGCATTCCTGCCGAGGTGGCACACATTGCCGAGGTGGGTTATTTTCGAAGTGCTTCAGCCGAGGTCCATCCGTCGAGGCTCCTCGATCCGATGTACGCGAGTCTGCCGAAGTCCAACTACCGAGGCCCATGACTCGGAAGCATGGAAACCTTTTTGAATGTAGCTGAGGTCCTCAAGTGGAAGTATTTGTCAAATGGTTGAAACCCCGAAGCTGATGCACGAGCCTCTTAACCACGAGGAACTACCTCCACAGTCACTTCTCCCAAGAGATCGCCTGCTCAGAGATCTTATTCGAATGATTGATGGAACGTTTGTCACAATCATAAGGTCAAGTCTTGTCACTAGTATGGAGGACCTGCGCAAGCAATAAATGCGCCGTAAGCTAGCAAGTCAAGTCCCATACCTAGGAAAAGACGTTTGAACTAAAGAGATGACTCCACGTGCCACTTCATCCAAGGGCTCCCATTTCACATATATCACTATAAATACTTCCATTGTGTAATGTCAAAGGTTAATGCTAGAATCAATACTTAAGACTACATTTACTCAACTCTCTCATTTTACTTGCACTACACAAATCGAGTTTATACACTTTCACATATACATTTACGAGCACCGGTTGGTAATTATTGTACAATCGGATTACGAACAACCCGCCGGATTCCGAACGTCACCGTCCCGCGTCGTTGGGCTACTCCCACGCCCCTTTGAACCGCTCGTTTTAAACCGTCTACGTGTTTTAACGTGTTGGACATTCGTCCACGCAAGCGTGGGTGAGACCGGCATTTGTTGGCGCACTTTTTGGGGTCAACACATACTACAATCAAAACAGGTCAAAGTTGCCTTGATGGTGGTCCGGCACTTAGCCGGTATCTACCATCGGCGCACGACACGTGTCGGGCCTATTAGGATGATTCGGAACGAGTCGTGTCAACATTACTACAAAAGGAATAACCTAAGGTTATTTTATAATTGTCAGCTATCTAACTAGAGTTTTGCTGGAGAAAAAAAGATCTAATTGTAGATAGAATAGAAAGTGGCTGACAACTCTTTTTCACCTAAATTCATAATTAATAATTAAGAAGTCTCTATCGCATGCAAGGGTAATTGTGTAGATTCACTTACTGCTTTTGCATAGTCCAGGGGAAATCTCTAATCAGCCAAACATCCTTGCAACCAAACCTCAAAATAGAATAACTATAGCAAAGATTATATTGTGAGTTTTGGGAAGTCCTCAAGGAATAAAAAGGAAGTTATCCATGTGTTCTTTAGTGTGCTAAACTTATCCATAAACCATAACTTAAAACATTAATCCCTGGCCTCATACAAGCTGATGAAACAGTTGTGCCATAATTAGCGAAAAGAAGTTCAGTATCCCTTGTTGAGAACGAATTGACTTTCTAAAACGAAAAATAGGCCTTAAAGTTCTGTAATAATTCTCAAAATACATGATTTAAAACAGTAATCGCTTGGCTCATACAAGCTGATGAAACCGTTTTGCCATATTAGCCAAAAGAAGCTCAGTATCCTTGTTGAGAAGGAATTGACTTTCTAAAACTAAAAATCGGTCTAAAAGTTCAAAAACTCTATCATGATTCTTGGAAAGCAAAGAAATATGATATACACTCATGCATCAGAGTACAGTAAAGATTTTCATATCAGTTTCTCTGTCCCCAAATCATTGTAGGCATCAATACTTATGTCTAATGCAAAAATAAATGGCATCAATCTTCATCTGTTATAAACAGCACACTGTCAGTTGCATATAGATCTGTAAACAAGACAATATTTACGCTTGAGGGCGCTAGATTTTACAAGCAAGCTACTATTCCTAAAGCTAACATGTAGCTTTACTAGCAATAGGATTATAGGACTACCAATGAAATAAGTTGTGATAATGCGTGAAAATTTTAACTCCTCTGATAGCTAAGAACGTAATTTGCACTCCCACTGACCAAGGAATGGACACAATTGTCCACCCAAACTTTAGCTGACACATTGGTAGAAATTTTCCACAAAAACTTTTTTATGACAAATCTCATCAAAACATGATAATAAATGAACAATCATGCTGATTAATTTGTACAGGCAGTTGGTTTAAAGGAATAACTTCTTTTTTTTCATGACCATGGATGTCCGAGTCAGTTTATGCACACCTTGACTAATCCCACGGAGCTCTGAAGTTTACAGTTGGGTACTCACTTCAGTGACCCTAAGAGGACTCGAACCGGTGACCATTGGTGAGCAAACTCGTAACCTGACCACTGAACTACACCTCAGGGTTTAAAAGTATAACTTACATTTATTAAATTTATAATGTTAATTCCAAAGCAACTTCAATAAGCATCAAGCGTCTTCCAATCTAGACCTTGGCCTTTCAAAACATGCTAGTTGTTACCCAATCAGTGAAAATAAGTTTCATAAAGCTATTTGAAAAGAAAATATCATATCACAATGCTCTATTTATTTATTTGTTGTTCATAAATTGTGCAATTTGGATTTATAGATTGTGAGTATCTCTGATTAATAGTGTCATTGTTTCCCTCCATTTTGTTCTGTTCAAGACATACCAGGCAAAGATAGTCTCAAGGCCACATTTACTATCAATTAAGACTAGGATAATTGCAATAAAAGCCCCAAACTTTAAAACAAACTTTCTCCAAATCTTTGATTTGTTGCAATCGTCATCCTTACCCTTTCCAAACGATGCAGGTGGAGCCCCTTTGAACAGTTTCCATTCATAATTTCGTCAATTGACCAAAAACTTAACTTATTATAACTAATTTCAATGAAGGTAAAATGGTATTTTCATATTTATCACATTAAATAACAAAAAAAAAAAGGAAAAACTGTACCTTTTTCCCAAATCCACCCAACCCACCAAATCACTTCTTTCAGGTCAAACGTTGTTCAAAGATATACATACATACGACTAAACCAGGTTATATATATATAACCTGGAAAAAGGGCTTTGATGAGAGAGAGAGAGAGAGTGTGTGTGTGTGTGTGCCTGGTAGGTATAGTGTGATGGAAGGGGAAATTAAAAGCAAAACTGAAGCATTTGGTCTTTGCTATCCTCAACATCTCTACCTTTCCAAAACTCCTCGTCTCCTCACCTTGAACTCAATTCTCTCTATCTAAAACCACCATTGGAGTATTTTTTCCAGGCGGCGATTTTTAGTTTTCATGCTAAAAAGTCTTTAACTTTTAGGTTTTGAAAGCAAAAGTATTTTTTAGCTACTTTTCATCTAGTTTTGAAAATCAAATTTAGGGTTTTCTGTTTGTTGTAGGTCTGTTTTGGGAAGAAAAAGGTACAATTTTTCCTTTTTTTTTTTTTTAAATTTTGCTATTTAATGTGATAAATATGAAAGTATCATTTTACCCTCATTAAAATTGATTATAATGTGGTCAAAGTTAAATTTTTGGTCAACTAGTGGAATTATGGATGGAAACTGTCCAAAGGGGCTTCACCTACAACGTTTGAAAATGTTAAGGGTAACAACGGCAACAAATCAAATATTTGGAGGAAGTCTACTAGTGTTTTAAAGGTTTGAGGCTTTTAATGCAATTATTCCATTAAGACAAGATGATTCATCATTTTAAACTTGATGAAGTACACGTTGTTTCATCCAAAAGTGTTACATCAGCAACAAATCTACTGACCTAAGTACGGATTCGAATACGATATGATACAATACGCGTATGTCGATACAAGTTTTCAAAAATTATACCACACGGATATGTGTGAGCTATATGTGTGTGTAGTGTTTTTCATAAGTTATATCATAAAATTTAGCTTAATTTCATTATTATAATAAAAAATACAAAAATTAAAACAAAAGCCAGACAATAAAGATAAAATAAAATACTAAAATATTTTATATTAATACTTAAGGGGCTGTTTTCTAGCCGTTTTCTATTTTCGATTTTTCAAAACGGTGAAAATGTGTTCTCCTTCCCATTTTCGAAAAAATGACTTTTCAAAAAAAATAAAAATAAAAAATAAAAAATTGTACTAAAACACAAAACGTCAAAAAAGACGTTTTGTGCATTTCAAGTACAAAATACAGAAAAATTGAAAACACGCGAAAAAACCCCTTTTCCATTATAGCACGTGAGAGCATAGAACCAACCAAGACCCGCTACCTTCTTCCTCAACAATCGACCATCACCCGCCACCTAGAACACTAGATTTCACAACCATTCAAACCCCCTCACCTTCCTTTTCAACCTCGTGTCACCACCTGGCCACGGAGTTGCCCAAAACAACCCCAATCACCACCCAAAACCGTGCTACCAGTCACAATTTTCACCATATTTCCACCACCGTCGGCCAGCATTTTGAGCGCGGATCATCACTCCACTCCTCTCAACCAGGCGCATCTAGTAGCACCATAGGTCACCTGCAATTTTGTCTAGATGTTGAGAAGAAGTTTTTGCATCTATGTTAGCAAAAAGAGGTAATTTTTAAAAATTCAGTATTTGAATTCGTGTTAGCTGACTTTTGGAGTTTTAATTTGCCTTTATGTGTTTGTATTTAGGCGTAATTAGTTGTTCTTCATTTTAACTGCATTTTGAATATTAGTAGCGAGTTTCTTTTATGTTTTAAAGTTAATTGTAATTTAGGTTTTGTTTTGTATTTTTGTTGGGTGAAGTTGTGGTTAATTAACTATTGTGGAAACTAACCGAGAAAGGGTACGTGATATGCAGTCAACAAGAAATCATATTTGTATATGTGATACACTTGGGTTATAATATGGCAAGACAGGTAATAGTTTGATTTGAAAAAGCTTGGTGATTGAGGCATCATTCAATTAAGATTTGACATACAGACCAACGGATGCTTACAAGTTTAATATAAAATTTTAAGACTAAAGAACTTCCAGCAGGTTTAGCTATTCACAAAATGGGAGCTTTAGTAACTGGAAGATAAGTAGGGAAAAGTTCAAAAATTTATGCAATGTGAGTTTTGCTTCCTGCTCTTTGAATTTATTTCTTCTTTTTGTCTTCTGGATTTTCTTTGTACTTTGGTTTCTTCATTGAGAATCTTGACAATATTATGCTTCTTGATTTTCTGAAGGAGTCTGCAAACTGAGCAAATTTAAGTTCATTGATGAGCTAAATTCACAAATTGAGCAGATCCATGCTTTGCAGCTAAAATTGTCTACCGAGATGAAGGAAGAGGGTTATGTGCCAGAGACCATTGTAGTACTCTATGATCTCAATAGCGAGGAGAAAGAACGAATAGTATTGGGCCATAGTGAAAAGCTAGCAGTTGCATTTGGGCTAATAAATTGCAGCAAAGGGGAAACTATCAGAATAACCAAGAATCTGAGATTATGTGAGACTCTCATTCTTTCACCGAATTCATTTCCAAGCTTGTGAGTATGGATATTTTGGTTCGAGATATGTAACTTTCACCACTTCAGAAACAGGGAATGCTCGTGGGGATTATTGGTAACTGATGTGCAGAATTTCAATCTAGTCTTTGCTTATCATAATGGTCATCTAAGGGATTCTCCAAGAGCTGTTAAGCACTTCATACACGTACAGGTTAGGTAAGATATTCAGCCATTTCACATATACGACCTCCAAAAGTGTTTATGCATTGAGGTTTTTACTTTTGAAATTTTAGAGACGAGCATGCCCTTGATCTAGTAATACAAATGTTTACAAAAAGTACTAATTAAAGAGCGCAAAATATATATTTACAACTTAGTTCAGCTGCATACAATAAATTGAACTGATAGGAATTTCTCTTCATCTGATTTATCATCTATCTCCAATGTATTAATATAATTGTATGCTGAAGCTTGGAAAAGAATCCTCAAGCAATCTGCCTACTTTGTTTTTACACGAATCATCACATGGGTGGATTATTTATTGTTAATAATCAAACAATGCAATACTTTGAAGGGGTCATACGATCTGACCTCAGTGAATGAAAGAAATGAAGAAAAACTTAACGGGTCAGGGCTCTTGCCAATAGGTTGATTTTCTTAAGGTGTCTGGCAGTATTAAGGAAAAAGAGAGAGAAAATTGTTTATTCTACTGTGGTGTAAAGTGCTATCCACAAGTGTGCACTTAGAAGTTAGATATGCGTGTAATCCACAACTATGCTTGAGTATTCTTGGATTATGATCAAGAAGCGAGTTATAAGTTCTAGGCAAATAGTTTTCATTAATTGATTTTGTGGCTACTGTCTAGCTAGTTCTTGAAGTTCAATTTGGCTATTGTAACATGCGGCTCGTGATGTAGTGAAATGTAGCTGATGATTCTTGCACTTGTAACATGAGATAACCTTTGGCCATTGTAACATGAGATTCTTGCACTTACTTATACAGCTGATGATATAAAAAAGAGTAAGATAAGAGACAAAATGAGATGGAACTTTATGATTTGAAGCATAAGAAGAAACGGATGTTATTTTTTTTTTATATGATACTTGATTGTGAGTATAAAACTACAAACATTGGTGATGTGCAATTCAATATAGAAGGGATAGTTTCACATTTGTACATATAAACGTATTATTTGCCTCAAAAGGATTATAGACTTTTGAAGTAATTTGTACGCATGAGGTTTCAATCAAGACAAATTTTACATTTCACGAACATGTTTCATGTCATTGAATTTTGACTTATGTTAGTGGTGGAAATGAAAATTAATTACAAATGAAACTGATTTTGAGAACTTCAAAAGCTATATTTGGCTTATATTTATAAACACTCCAATCATTTTTCATCAACACTTTATTAAAGAATGTAGGGTAAAAAATGAGTTATTCAATACATTTCATCAACATTCAAATCATTTTTTACCAATTTCAAAATTTATATGTTATTTATTACTATATTAACATTAAAATATTAAAATTTATTAAATAATCAGATTTCTTGAATAAAATATTATAAAAAAGTATTCTCAAAATTTCAAAATAAATGCGTTTTCCAATTTCATGTTTCCAGAAACTGTTTTTCAAAATGTCGAAAAGAACGGATTTTCAACCATTTCAAAACAGTCACTCAAAATGAATTTAAAACTCAAAATTACAAAATTGAAACACGAAGAGAGCAGCCCCTAATTGTCCCAACTTCATGTGCTTCAACATCACCATCATCTGCTTCTTCGTTTTCATTAAAATCACACTCGAACTCTGGCTCATCTAATGATAGATTAACAATCTCAAGCAACCAAACTCTGGCTCATCTAATATAAAATATTTTATATTAATACTTAATTGTCCCACACTTTGAATTCTCCTTTTGTACAATTTATTAACATGATTCTTTAAACGTTTTAATATCATTATTAATTTCCAATAATAAAACTATAATCATCAATTATTATCATACTTTTGAATGTATTAAAAATTTTAATATTATTATCTATTTTCAATAATAAAACTATAAATAGTCATTTACACAGTTTTACATATATTAGAAGATTTAATACTATTGTTTATTTTCAATAATAAAACTATGCCCCGTTTGTTTCTCATTTTTGCGAAAATGAGAATGAAAAATATAACCGTTAAGGGCCCCACACAAGAGATAGAAATTTAAATTTGGTGGCTTGATATGATCGATAACGGTCATATTTTTCATTTTAATGAGAAAAGAATGAGAACCAAACAGGGGCTATAATTGTCAATTTTTTACTATTACGTCAATTCTCAATAGTAAGCATAAATTGTAATTATCTATTATCTTAAAATACATTTACTTTCTTAAAATTGTTCATTAATAAATGTTATCTATTTTCAATAAGTTATCGATAATAACAATAGATATGTATTAAGTAAAAAAAGCGTTGTTATCTATTACCAATAATAAGTATTAAAAGAGTATAAAATCAATAAAATTCTTCTTCTTCTCATGTCATAAGTATCCAATATGTATTGAAAATTTAAAAAATTTAAAACAATTAGAAAACGCGTATCAGGTACGTATTAGAGCGTATCCGAGCATACCCAATCTTGGATACTATCGAATATGGGTATGCAATAAGTTTACATGTATTTGAGCTTCTTAGAAGATGACACTCTTGGAACTCACTCCCCTCCCTATCCACCAATGGTGGATTCAGGGAGGGATGGACCAGCAGCACAGTTTTGATTTCAAATCAAACATTTTTAACACTAGCAAGCGTCCTAAGAAGAAACTACACAAATATGTCGACACAAGATTTTACGAAAAATTTCAACCTAATACGTCATTGACACGTTGATTAAAATGCTATTTTTTTAATTTTTAATTTCCTTAATTTAATAGTCTAAAGTAATAAAAATTATACTTATAAAAATTATACGTATTACGTCAAATATTAGTAGTTGAATGACAAATATAAATCAAACCTGACATAAAAGAAAAGGCAATTTCGCTTCCTTTACAAGTTTGATTTTTAATTGGAGTAAAAATGATAAATTATAGTGGTTATAGAGTTACCTTTCTTTTTAGATTTAAAAAACCACCTTTTTTAGAAAGTGGTAATTGAATTGTTAAAAAAAGAGCAAATTTAATTCTCATTTACAATAAAACCAAACACGCCTCTTCAATTTTTCTATAAATTGGGTTTCTCCAATTCTTCTTAAAAACTAGGGCTTTACGCATTGAAAAGCCGCTTCTTCAGTTCTTGAACAAAACTGCCGCAAGGGACCTCAATGTTAGAGACGTAATTTCGTCGATACAAATTGTACACCGATACGCCAACGGCCAACAACGTGTCAATGCTTCACTTCTCATGTCCAAAATAAGAGCAGCAAGTGTGCCCTTTAGCCCAAATCCATCAAAATTAGATACATCATATCCGATCCCTCTCTACATCAGTCTCTCGTCTACATTGATGAGTCTAGTTCGATTCTTTAGCCATTCTCAAGGTTAAGTTCAAGAATCCAAGAACTCAAAAAGGATTTGAAGGAAAGTTTATTGAAGGTAGAGATCCCCAATTCCAATTGTTTTTGTCCCAAATTTTATAAAGTCAACTTTTATTTCTATATTCGGAACTTTGATTTGTGGAATTTTACACCGATCTCGTTGTTTTGGTAGGTTTCCAGTGTAGAAACAATTAACGATCTACGGTTTGACTTCGTAGAGTCACAGGTATTCTTGTCTCAATTTTTTCTTCTACTTTTTTTGGTTAGTTTTTTGTTAACTGGCTTTGATTGTGTTCCAATTTTTTTGAATATTCTTGTCCTACAAATATTTTGAATTTTCCTACTCCAAAATCCTCCATCCACTATAAATTCCCTGTTATTGACTTTCTTATTTTTATGGAGTTCAAATTTTAAACTCCTCAACTTCATGTAAATTTCACTCTTTGCACTATGAAAAGGGGAAAAAATATTATTTCATGGGGTCTCACAATTGAGGAGGAAACTAAGGTTGCCAAATGTAAAAAAAAAATTAATTTGCATTGAATATGTTATGTGTTCTTGAATTTTTAACGTGTTTTATACTCTTGCTTCAATTTATATTATTTAGAAAATGAAAAATGACTTTTTAACATTTTTATAACCGATCCTCATTGGTTGTCCACTTGTTGTTGCCTTGTCGGCAAAATAATGAATTGTTGATTCCTTGTCGGTAAATTTCATCCCCTAAGTCCTAAATTCCTGGATCCGTCCCTGCCACCCACCCTCCTCTCCTCTTCAATCTTTTGGGTTTCTGGGTAGGGTTTCCGAAATTTGTCCAATAATGTATTCAATAGGTGATAGGTTTTAGTAATTCAAGTGATCTTGTGCATTTTATGAGTATCTCTTTCTATCTGGGTAGAAAGTATGTATGATTTTACAATGAGAGTTTTGAGAGTAGTAAATCTTAATTGTTTCCTACTATGCTTAATTGCACAGCATCATTAACAGAAACTTGAGACATCCCAATACAAAAAAAATTATATTATTAAGACAATATGTTGTATGGTTACAAGGTTTCACAGTGAAGGTTTGAGTGTTGTAACTCTTCATTGTTTCCTTCTATGCTTAACACAGCATCATCAACAGAATCTTGAGGCATCCAAATACAAAAAAAGGGCTATTATTAGGATACTATGTTGCTAAAGGTAAGCCTCTTCTTATTTTACTAGCTTTATTGAACAAAATGTCACTTGATGTACAGATTAATTCTTCATAGACATGGCATGAGGGTTTCATGAAAATTCCAGCATTTTTTTAACAACTTGAATGCAATTTCTGGTTATTAAAAAAACATATTTCAGATTTCTTTGATTAATCGTTTGGTGTTCATTTAATTTTTTGAACTGATTTGGATTCTGAAGGTTTAAGGTCTTCATGATTGTTCTATGACCAACAAAGAGGAACAGAAAAATCTGCAAATATAAATCTGAAGTCCTAACAGAATAAAGGGATAATTTACGCTTGCAGTCCAGATTATAACCAGTTTTTCTCCTTTGTTTGATGACCCCAATTTAGAAAAAACCTACCACCACTAGTTCTACTGAATTGTTGTTGGATCAGTTACCCCCGCAAATTCCAACATACTAATTCTAATCGCTGAAGTCAAAAAAGGGGGAAATCTTAAAACAATAAGCACGCACCTTGAAGCTTGAGAGAAACGACGCCGCTTTCAACAGACACGACATCGACATTTCCGCCGTCCGCGATGAGGTAAGGCCTGACGTTATCAAGAACCTTGTCGACGTTTTCAATGGTGAGCTCGAATTGGTCTGAGGAATACAGCCCAGCGGTGACGGAAGGAGGCCCACTTGCACCCACTGAGGCTTTAACACTAACATTCAATTCTCGACTATTCGATTGATTTTTCTTCTTGAGATTAAGGGTCCTGATTGAGCCTGATAAGGGTTTGGGGATTTTTTTATTTGGGATTTTTGTAGAAGATGGAAAGTGGGACAATCCAACTGTTGTCGAAGAGGACGCCATAGTTACTTGTCAAGGAGATGATAAGCTCTTTAACTGTACCTCTAGAAAATCTTTATTCACGATAATTGTATACCTTATTACGAAAACTTTCGATGATCTCTTTGAATATACTTCTCGAGAATCCTTTTCACAGTAGTTGAATATTTTATTACCAAACCTTTCAATAATTTATTTTAATTGTAATTCTCGAAAAAAAAAAAATTCACAATAATTGCATATATCATTAAAAACACTTTCAATAATCTTTTTTAACTATCTCGTTACAAAAACTTCCGATAATCTCTTTAACCGTACTTCTCGAAAAAAATTTCCGTAGTATTATATACCTCATTACAAAAACTTCCAATAATCTTTGTAAATGTACTTCTCGAAATTCCTATTAAAGCATGAGTTTCGTCCTTAGCTCGAAGCTCATTTAACGCTAGAAAGTAAGGATTCAGTCTCTTTAATAATTTCCTTAAATGTACTTCTCGAAAACCTTTTTCACAGTAATTGTATACCTCATTACAAAACTTTTAATAATCATTTTAACTATCTCATTACAAAAAAATTTGATAATTTTTTTAACTGCACTTCTCGAAAATCTTTTTTCTTAGTAATTATATACCTTATTACAAAAACTTTCATTAATCTATGTAAATGTACTTCTCGAAATTCCACCTAAAGTACGAGTTTCGTCCTTAGCTCAAAACTCATTCAACGCTAGAGAAGTGAGGATTCAATCTCTCTAATAATTTCCTTAAATATACTTCTCGAAAACCTTTTCACAATAATTGTGTACCCCATTACAAAACTTTTAATAATCTTTTTAACTATCTCATTACAAAAATATCTAATAATCTTTTTAACTATACTTCTCGAAAATCTTTTTCATTGTAATTATATACCTTATTAAAAAAAACTTCCATTTATCTCTGTAAATGTTCTTCTTGAAAATCATTTTTGCAATAATTTAATATGTCACTACAAAAACTTCCAATTATTTATTTAACTGGACTTCTCGAAAATCTTTTTCACATTACTTATATACCTCATTACAAAAATTTCCAATAATCTTTTTAATTGTACTTCTCGGACTCATTTTTCACCGACTATGGTTGTATGTAAAAACTTTGAATTAGATCTAATATTCAAAATAGTGTGTTAAATCTCACAATTCAAACTTATTTCTACAATTTTTCTCCCAATTTTTTCTGATTATTTCTCAATTCTAATTTAATATATTGAGGGCTTTAGTGTTGCAAATCTCCTTCTATTTTGGTTATTAGTGCCATTGTGTCCCTTCATTTCTCTTCACTCGTTTTTAGGAAAGTGCAATATTCTTAAAATTATCATCATTGTGATTGGAATCTTACATAGACAGTGAGAGTCACATTGACCATTAATGTCATCCCCTCCATTTTATTTTTAGTCCTTCTTTTAAAAAAAATGCAAGATGAGTGCGGTATTCTTAAAATTGTCACCACTGTAATTTAAATCTAATATTGTGTTTTATCGTGTTTGTTTTCAATTCACCTTCCTCAATTTCTTTTCACTCATTTTAAAAGAGAGTGCACATTCATTTCCACATCTTTTTTTATGAACGTGCAAGACGAGTGCAAAACTGGATCTTTTTGACGTCATGGCTGCCATGTTTGCTATTAGTGTCTTTTTTATGAGGAAATTGAATGATGTGGTACTCTTAACATTGTTACTACAGTTTGGATAACTTTTTCCTATTTTTGTAGCACATTGTCAGCTCCAAAAAAATCAGCCGTTGTAATTTGGAAATTTGTTTGAAATTGATAAACTTTAAGTGGCTTTGATAGTTGGAGAAAATTGTTTTATCAATATCATAATTATTTAATTCTCTACACACCGCTCAAAGTTTTTCAACAAACTTTGTTGTATTAAGAATTTCTAAATAATTCAACATGTAATTTATTTATTATAATATGTGTAACAAATTACATTATGCCCCCGTTTGGCACCCATTTTTTTTCAAAATGCATTTTTCTTTATTTTTTTTTCAATCACACATTCTTTATTAAAATAATATTACACATAAATCAAAAAAATTTCCTTTTTTTTCAACCACACACTTCCCATCAAGTTACTATTCTAAAATGCATTTTTATATAAAAATATCTATCAAACACTCCCTATATAAGATATTTTTTTTTTTTCAATATTCATACCACAGAAAAAATAAAAAGTCAAATTCCCTCTCTTCACTGAATAATTAAAAGAAGCTTCCCACATGACCTGCAAACCCACTACGTTCTATTTGACAACCGTCAAAATGAGTTATATTTGGAAAAATGAGTTATGGTATCGTGATTTATTTATTTTACGACGAGTGAGTGGTTAAAAGTAGAAATTTTTTTGGATATATGTGTAAATTATTTTATTGTGAAAATATGTAATTGAAAATGATTTTTTTTTAAAAGAATTTTGTTTTAATAGTTATCAAACAAAGGCTAAATGGTCTGAAATAAATTACCAAATAAGCAATAAAAGAGCTTATATTAGAGAAAAATATTGAAAAAAAAAATAAAAGAATTTTGGAGGAAAAAATCATAGGTGTCACGCACACTGAGAAAGCTCATTTTCCCATATAACAATAGCTAGACGTATGACTTATTTTATTGAATAGTGCACTTATGATGCGTTGATGTTGTCTAGCATCATACCCATAAAAGCATGCGTATGGAATAAGGAGAAGGTTGCTTTGAGGTGCAATTTTGTGGGTCAAACTTGCTGTTCATGAAAGTTGATATCAGAGACCACTCGAATGTGCGTTATTGGTTGTAGAAGATTGATGACATGCTTTCTTGCAGAAAAAGATTTTGGACCATAGATCGTGTCGGGGCAAGCATCGGAACTCGTGAAGAAAGCTTTAGGGATGATGGATAGAATGACATTCGTTGTCCTAATAGGCCTACGTGCTTTGTCATGTTTGTTTCATGGAGCTCATATTGTCGAGCACAAATGATGGAAGATTGTGTGTTGCTTCGATATGCGTACCGATAATTGTAGCATAGGTCGTCCACCTGAAAAAACTAATGCGTATGGGATCATATGGTAAAGATTGGTGTTAGAGACGATATTACAGAATTATGATGAGCAGATGTATGCAGGACAATGTGTGGATGCTCGTCCATAAAAGGAGGGTATTGTTATTATTGTTGCAACGAGAGAAATATGTGTTGATGCAAAGCTCAATTCCCAATGCAAAGCTCAATTATCATTACGATGATGTAAGCAGATTCGAATGGAGGAGAATATTAAGTACTATGAATGTTCCTCTCTCCAAACGACATATTAAGCACCTGTTTGGTCCCATTTTTTGAAATAAAAATAAGTGGAATAGTATTTTTTTAAGATAAAAAATGAATGGTTGAAAAAGAAAAAAATTCGATTTACGTATAATATTATTTTGTGGATAATTATATGGTTGAAAATAAAAAAATAGAAAAATAAAATATAATTTAATGAGGGCTAAATAAGGGCTAAGGTTGTCAGCTTATGAAAACATTATTTGATCATGTTTAGGTATCATCAAACATAACTTAGTGTGTGCTAAATTGTTCGAACTTGTCGATCTACGGATGAAAAGAAGACTTCAATGTCCATGGCCATACTTGCACTCCGTAAAAGTAGGCTTGTAGTTAGGGTGGTGGTCGAGATGCCTAGCAGAGGACATACAAACTAGAAGAGCGCCCAAAAAATGGGTCATGCAGTAAACACCTCACAGCCAGAGGAACTCAAGAGGCGGCAAAATTCTCTCTTTCCAAATGGGTTCTCTGATCGAGGTAAAATCTGACGAGGAAGTTTGTGAAGACGTATATTTCTTAGCTACTGTAATTAGGATTCCTTCAAAAATCTAGGAAAAAAATTTCAAACCCTAAAAGGTACTAGAAAGTTTACATGGAGTACCAAGACCTGTTGGCGGATGAAAATGGTTCGGAGCTTCTGGGGGAGTACGTAAATGTGGCGTTTGTGAGGTCATCGCCACCACAGGAAGAGATTGTTGACGTTCCACGGGATGGGTGGCGGACAGGTGTTGTGAGGAGAGTAATGGAGGTTCGATGTTTGTAGTCACTTTTCAAAACACTCCAGACGAGCTCCAATTTAGCGTTACAGACCTGCGGGTCGGGTCGATAGACCCGTTCTGCCGGTAAAGATCTCAAGGTTGTTAGGGTCTATGAGGTGTAACATTTTCGTCTTATTTGTCAGAAATATTGTTTTCGCTTTCCTTTCGTCTTTTTATCCTTATGCATTTCGAACTATTTAGGATTTTTAGAGTCTATGAGGCTCTATTTACTTTACCTATTTGATTTTAAATTTAGTTCATATTTTTGATTGGTCACTGAAATTTAAAATATCGAATTTTGATCATTGAAGTTAGATTTATGTTTTCGATTGCTCACTAAAATTTAAAATGTTGAGTTTTGTCACTGAACTTTGAAAAATGTTGTATATTACTTACTGAATTTTGAAAAATGTTGTATATTACTCATTGTAAACTCGATATTTTTCAAAATTCAATAGTTATGCTAGTATGTAACGTACGACATATTCCAAAGTTCAGTAGGTAAAACTTAATATTTTAAACTTCAGTGAGCAATCGAAGATATGGACTTAAGTTCATTGAGCAATCGAAGACATGGACCTAAGTTCAATGACTAAAACTCGACATTTTGAGCTTCATTGGCCGATCAAAGACATGGATTTAAATTCAGTAACCACTGCAACAATTAACTCTTTGATTTTCGGGCTTGAAAGGTGGTCAATACTTTAGTAATTGCATTCATGCTGCCGATTAGTTGACATATTGGGTTGTATTTAGGAAATATTAGATAACAGAAGTGTAGTATCCTTACATCGAGTTCGATATATTGTGGATTTTTACATTACTATTTCCATATTCTGATATTCCTCAATTGCTAGAATTTCATATTGGAAAAAACTCTCTCTCTCTCTCTGTTTTTTTTTTTTTTTTTTCTCTTTCTTCTTATTTGTGGGTTTATATTTATTGTGAGCCATGCTTTCATAGATGTTTTAGAAGTTAGGTATTACTTTGATTACCATGATCATGTAATTTCAGTCCTACTGATAGTTACATTTGGGAGGTAAAAACCTCTACACTTGTCTTTCATGGTAAGTTACATAATTTTCAGAAGTTTGATGTTCTTTAGCATGTGATGAAGCTGTTGAAAATGTAATGGGAGCTGTTAGAGTCGATTATTGATTTTTCATTGTGACATTCCCGTAAATGAGTATAATATGTTCTAATTTTAAGAACGGCTGAATTGTGTTGGTCATTAAGTTACAAGATGATATCACTTTCAACTTTCTATTCTTTATATTTTTCTTCGTTTTGTTCTCGTGTGATATTCAAAAGAGCACAGCAGCTTTGATGTTTGAAGTGGGGACAGAAGTAGAGGTTTTATTTGATGCAGAAGGTTGTCGAGATGTCTGGTTCCCAGCTATTATATTTGACAAATTAAGAAATGGTTCTTTCCTAGTGGAGTACCAGAGCCCAAAAGTTGGTGATGAGGCTCGGCCTCTGAAAGTAACCACTGATCCCCTCCATATCAGACCTCGTCCACCACTTCTTAAGAGAAAAAAATTTGATTTACTGGAAAAAGTTGATGCAACCTTCGATAATGGTTGGTGGAGTGGAGTAATTACAAAAGTGCTTGAGGATAGTAGGTACCTTGTCTTCTTCAAGCAGATAAATAGGAATAGGGAATTCCATCATTTGGAAATAAGACCGCACTTGGAGTGGAAAGATGGCAAATGGATCACTTCCTCCAAGGTAGCTTTTTACTCAGCTTATTCAAATTCTGGTTTGTTTGTGGCGGTCAGTAGTGTCCTTGGCCGCCTTTTATATTATCTATCTAAAACAACTATGTTCAGAAAATGTTTTGGGGTTTCTCGCTGTCACTATCTGCACGTAGTTTGCAAAGAGTTATAAGCCTTTTTTATGATCTAGTGCTAATACTTTTGTGATGCGAAGGAGGCAGAAGGACCTTACTTGTCTATGCTGTGCATGTGTTAACTAGGCAAGTAGTACTTCTGGTTTGAACACTGACCTGAATGGATTACCGAAAAAGATCCCATTACATTCCTTATTTCTTTCAAGGCATTAAGGTTGTAGTAAATTTGTTTGCCATTGTTTTATTGTATTCAATCCATGGATAAATTCAATCTCGAACCATTAGAAAGGGAGATAAAATTGAGCTTAATCTATTTCGATTTGCACTGCGGATTTATTTGCCACCATTCCATGTAGTAAAAAAAATAAATTGGTCACTGAACTGATACGTCGGATTCAATTTTGTAACTCAACTTTAATTGTTTCAAATTAGTCATTCAACTTTGATTTTCGTTTCATGCTAATCACTTAACTTTAATTTGCTCCAAATGAGTCGCTGAACTTCAATTTTTAGTTCACGTTGATCACTACATCAGTTTTCATATTTATAACAATGTTGAATTTGATGACCATGCATTCGCCATATTGGAAAGGGGATTCTTTTAAAAATGTCTTGACTTGATGCTAATTCAGGTAGAAGATTTCTAAGTTTAAAGGAGACTAACATAGCAGGTAACAAATTTTATAGTTGGGAGACTAATATGGAACAAATTAAAGTTTGGTGGCCCATGTGAAACATATCTTGAAGTTGGATGATTAATTTATAACAAACAAATATTTAGTGACTAAATTGAAACCCACTTAACGAGTTGAAGTTTTTACCCATAAGTACCATCATATGTTGAATTGGGCCCTTAGGCACAAAAATTTATTTAGGCCCTGTTTGGTTTTGATGAGAATCGGACTCTTAGTAGATTTTGATAAAATTTGAAGAAATGTGTGGTTGAAAATGTGTTTGAGAAAAAAATGGTTTTAAGAAATCGAGGCAAACAAGGGCTTAATTTGCAAATGTATTTCTGCAATTGTATCTTATCATGTTGGGTATTGAGATTGGACAACTTAAATTGTATACCGTCTTTTAAGGTTACTTATGATTAAATACTCCCTCCATCCCATAAGATAGTCATGTTTTCATTTTTCGTCTGTTCCAATCAAATTATAGTCTTGTTTCTTATTTAAGAGTGTAGTTAATATATTAGTTTTTTAATATGCCCTTATTTAACGTGCTTTGTTATCACGAATATAATTTAATTATCTTGAATATTGATTGCATTAATGTATGGATATATTAGGAAAAATGGTAGGAAAATTTATTATTTCAACTATATTAACTAAATTTTCTTAATCTGTGTGAAAAAAGAAATATGACTATCTTTATGGGATGGAGGGAGTACCATTTATTACCGTTTTTTCTAATATTATTTCTGGTTTGTTCCGTTTGCACAAATATGTCTGTGTTATTGTAAAATGATCTATGACCGATTTATTGTACCTGGACCTAGGGCTTCATGGTGGTCTGCCTAAACTTTAGTTATTGTTATGTGCTTTATTGCCTGAAAATACGTTCATCTACAATGTGGAATTTAATTGGATTATTCCTTAATATCTTTGGCATTTCTTCCAGGATGTCTCAATCCCATCTTCAGAGAATGGAAAACAGGGAAGTCATATTTGCACCAATGACACTGCGGTGGCAGTAAGGAGCTCAGGCAATGGAAATGACAAGTGTAAAGAGGAAATGCCTTGTTCATTGAAGTCATTGGGGAATCGGATGGAGCAATCAACTCATCGCAATCAGGAAACTTATCATGTTATTAATCCATTGACAAAGAGCAGGCATCTTTCACCTTCTGGTTCTTTTGATACATTTTCACAGCCTCTAAAGAAGCTCAAGGAAGGAAAAGCAGCGGCCTCATCTCTTGCAACTCATCAACAAACTATATTTGAAACTTCAAGTAAAGCAGTGCAGGATGGTTCTGTAAGCCCAACCTCGGGAATTACTGTGACCAGCTCTGTCAAACCATTCGTGCCTCAGGATCTGTCCTCTAATAATCCTTACTGGGGGAGAAGTGTAAGTCACACCTCCGCATAAATTTCTCATCATATATTATGTTCATCTTGGTTACTCAATTGAATAAGGTGAAATACCTGAAGATTATGAAAGCGTGCTCCCAAATTCAATCCACTAACTGGTAGCTACGGTTTTAGTCCCTCCTGTTTAGTGATTGAACTTTGATGATACTATCATAATCAAAAGCTGATAAATTCTTGAGGAAGAACTAATCTGGAGATATTAGTGTATGACTGTCATTTTGCCATGATTGATACATGATTTGTATCGCTGAACACGTATGAACACAGGAAATGCTTCATAACTCAGGAGAAATAAACTGGTCTTCTGCTACTTCAAGCCAGTGAAAACTATTTCAAATTTACACAAGGCTTTAATGTTCGAATGGATGCACTATTTAATCTGATTTGGTTGCGTATAGCCACTGGTCCTCTCTTCTAGTTCAATTGAGTGATTTTGGTTGGATTATATGTATTGATCATAACTGAACACCTTAGGCAAGTTAAAAGCTACTAAAAACTGGTTTTAAATATTGGTCATTAAAAACTACAAGCCAAACAGAACCTTAAGAGGATGAAACAAGCCTAAGTGAGAATTTAATGCCCATACCTGTGTTGTTCATGCTATATTTATAGTGTCAACTGACGTTTATGTTTAAAACTGTTACTCTTCGTGCAGCAGAGAAAACAAAGAAAACAAAAGAACCTTATGTCCAGTTCTATGAAGAAAAGTGGAAGAACACAAATGCCACAAATTGGAATCCCAGAACTTTTGGTGGAAGGTATTTTGTTGCATTCTTGTTCTTTCTTTGTTTTAATTTTTTATTATCAAGATACTGTAACTGGAAAATTAATTAGCAGGCAAAGAGCTCAATTTAGTGGAAAATGCTGCAAATATTCAAAAGGCGAGTGTGAATAAGGGATTGGGAATTGTCTTAGGTTTGGAATGTACTGAGCTGGGGAGCTCAAGGCATAAGACAGGGATTATAACAGGTATTAAGACTCTGGAGTCCGATGGTAATGAATCTTTGAAGCCTGTGAGTGTCCGGGAGCATCTATCAAATGATTTGGCTATACAGAATATAAAGGTAATTATAATGATTGGACTGGCACTTGTTTATATATGGTTTTGAATTTTGATGATGAGGCTTTCTCTGTAAATATTTAAGGACTGGGTGCGAAGCCAGCTAACACGAAATCTTGAAATCTCGTGGGACTAATTAGTTAAATGATCGTACCTTTCTTCTATAATTTTAAATCTGCATTGCTAGATTATTGAGATATATGCTAAAAGGGTCTACAAGAGAAATAAACTAATATTTTAGGATATATTTGTAATTTCTTGTTTATAAGATTCATTTCTCTTAAAAATGTTAAGGAAAAATCTTTCTGCAGTAATAAAATTGCCTTTAATCTCAATGTGCGTCCTTTGATGTCAGTTTCTTCAAATGGTTGTGTTGTATTATTGCATGTTTCAAATTGTGACTTGACCACGTAGTGTTTTCCTTACTACCTAACATATAATAGGGCTTTTGAGTAATTTTATTGTAATATTTTCCAGATTTTTTATATTATAATCTGGATAATAGTTCTTTGAAACTATTTAATTATCCAGTGATTCTTTTCCATTTTTTGCTCATCTTTTTCCTTTAAGAATTAGACTATGGCACCTCAGTCCTTTCATGATTCCCTTTCATTACGTGTATAGTACTGCTAATCTTAAGTTCATCGTATCTTTCTCTTATTGTTTCATGGAACATGATTCCGTTTGTCTGTTCGATCCTCATCTCATGTCAGACTTCATATTCTGTGATAGTGTGTCTTTCACTTTCTTGGTTCATTTTTCCTGTAGTCCTGGGCATTTTAATTTGACTGTCATGAATTTTGTGGCTAAATTTATTAGCGGCAAAATGCCAGTTCCAATTATTGTTTCTTTGAATTCCTTACTTCATCTCATCCCCTCTTGCATTAAAAAAAAAAAAAAATGGAGAAGAGCAAAGTATAAAAAAAGAATGTAATTTACCTTTTTTGGTTTCTATCCCTTTCCACCAAATAAACAACTTATTTAGATTCTGTTAGTACATTTAATCGGTTACTAATGCATTTTCCTTTCTTCGTGAGGCGAGGCATAAGCATAAACCAAAACAATGTAAAAACATTAGTAAAATGCAAAATAAGCACGTATTAAATCAAAAGAAATTTAATATTCATAATAGAACAATTTAAAGTGTGAAAAGAAACAAAAGAAAAATATGTAAATAAGCAAAAAAGAAAAACTATTCTCAAATTGAGTCTGAGAAATATAAACTTTTTAATGTTTAAGTAATAGCTGTTTTTGAATGTGGGTTAATCGGGAAACACAGTTTTTAATGTTTTAGTGATAGCTACTGGCGGTAGAAGGCTATTCATAAAGTGGATCAATAAGATTTTTTAATGTTTTACGGGCTCAAGCTTAAAGCAAAGTAAATAAGTCTGGAAAATTAAGGAGAGCATGCTTTACAAGCCTTGAATGTGGCATACACCTTCAAAAACTCCATGAAGAACCACGCCAGGCATTTTTGTTCGCCTCGCTCTGAGGCAGGTCTCAATCAGGATTTTTAGACAATGACGAGTATATTGGCCTTTCTAGAACCTAGTTATTTCATGTCCTTATCCTTAATTAATCTTCTGTTTAATTAAATGCTCTTGCTGATTGTTTTATTACTGTTGTGCTATCTTTAGGAGAGTAAACAATCAGGTACTGAAGTGAACATTCAGAAGAGAAAGAGGGGAAGGCCTCGAAGGATATTGATCAAAACCCCACAAACTCCAGTAACAGGTCTGTGCATTTGTTAATCAGTCTCACTTTTTCTTCCTTATATCCTCCTTGATCTGTAAATTTCTTTTCCTCAATGTTATAATGACTTCATAGATTTTTGCTGATTGAAATATTCCTGAAATTTAGGCACTGCGCAAAGAGGAGATGTTTTGGAAGATGAAATGGTGACAACTTATTGTCCAGAAAATGAAGCTGGTTCTCACACAAGTGGTGAAGTTGAGATGTCAGGGATGAAGGGCTCAGTGTGTAATCAGGAGATGACAGTACAAAAGGATCATGAGAATTTCATCAATGATCTGCCAAAGCAGAAAAATATGTCTGTCGGTATGATGAAAAAGACCATCTCAGAAGTCCCAGGTGAGAAAGTTGCTGGAATGTCAACCATTCCAAATGAAAAGAATTCATCAAAGAGAGGAAAAAGGCGTTCTGCAGATCAATACATTGCATCTCAATATCAAGGTAAGCAGCTGTTCTATACTATAGGAAGTTTCTTTATTCGGATATTGGTTTGGAAACACTGTAATACTTTTAACCTTTATTAGCATTTGCAATTTTTGGGATGTAGCGATCATAGAGATTGTCAAATTGTAGAAGTATATGGACTTGAGTTTATTGATAATTGTGTTTTATGTCTTGATAATGTTACATCTGCTGATGTTATCCTTTTCACCTTTTATTGTTTCTGTAGATGCATCGCGAGAGAGAACCATGGATTCAAATGGCGTAGTCAATGAGGCCAAGAAAATTGTCGCTGAATTACCTGGCAGTAACTTGGACAATGAACCTCTTTCAAAGTGGATTGAAGGAACACAGACTCCAACTGCTTTTGATGGCTCAGGTATAACATTAATATACATTTTCTTTGCGATATCACTTTTAAACATCTAGATTACCTACTAACATTGATTTTCTGCAGAAGTCCTCCCCGCAAGGACTGCTGAGCAATGTATTCAATGCTGCAAGAAGCAAAATGAAATTGCTGTGCCAAGTGAGCAGCAAAGCTTGCCCTTCGTGAAGAACTCAATCCTGTGGAAAATGATTGAATCCATGGAAGTTTTCCATAGAATTCCCCAAAACCCACATTTCAAACCTCTGGAATCTTATAAAGAGAGTTCTCGTGAAGGTTTGGCTATAGGTTATATGGTGAACTTTTCGAGTGTGGTCGATAAAGCTTTGAGTTTGCAATTTGATGATCCTAAAAGCATAATGGATGACATTTTGGAGACGCTTGTGGACTTGGACAGACATGGATTTGATGTTCGGGCAGTGCACAACCGCATTACTAGCTTGGGATCAGTAAAAGAATGCCAGGAAAAGTTTAGGGGCCAGTTAGAGAAAATTAGCAGCCAAATTGTTGAAAAGACTCTCGAGGTAAATAAGGTGGACGAAGAGATTGATGAGATCAACCAACAGATAAGGAACTTGCATGAAGAGCTTTCGGTTGCCAGATCAGCTAAAAAGAAGAAGAATCGTGAAGTTGCTTCTTTGCAGACTAAACTGCAGGAAGTTAAAGAAAGCATCAGTAGTGTCAAGGATGATTTTGAAGGCTTAGCGGGGGCACCTTTTGGAAAATGCTTGAATTTAAAGACACCCATTTGTTGCAAGGAGCATAAGTCATATCATTGATTTTGAGTTTTGCCGTGATTATGTCTGTAGGGGACATGGATTGGTTATGAAAATTCTGCTTTAGATGTATATTTGTAGGTGTTTAGTAAGACAGACCTGATAAACGACGTTACCTTTTGTAGTTTCAAATTCTAGTAACTTTCTTCAAAGACCTTATTCCTGGGTATTTAGATTTTTTGCTGTAATAATTTGGTTTGGCTACTTTTCTTTCGTTGCAATGTCAATAACAATAGCTGGTGTCTAACATAAGCTCATGTGCAATGCGATTGATATGGGGTGTGGTGTAAACTTATTCTGGCCAACAAAAAGTCATGACCTGACCATACTGTCAAACTTCAAAGCCAGTTTCATCTTGAGTAGCCAATAACTTTCTGCTACCTTATTTTCAGTGAATAGTATGAATCCTAGTTCAAGCAGTTGAGAACGTCATGGTCCAAAGGCTCACAATATGTCTAGTAAATAAGGCAAACACTTAATTATTTTGGTGGTATGGACCCAAAAACAGCATAACATGTATTTACTGTGAAACCAAGGTAAGTGCTTTTAGTTCATTTTCGACGATTAAAAATGAATTCAATATCTTCGATGAATAAAAACTTTGTTTTTGAGGGACTATTTCATAAAGTCGTTATGTTATAAATATGTTGTTATTGTAACAATTATGTCACATAGTGGTTGCTCTTCTTGTTCTTAACTGGCTTCATCGTTGAACAACCAAAAGAGTAATTAGCACAAAACGTCTCTATTTTTCGTTTTTTGGCGGATTACACCTCACCTTTACATTTTTTTGCACAAAACGTCCTTCTGTCAACTCCCCGTTAAAATGCTCCGTTAAATCAAAAGGTAATTAGCACAAAAGGCCCCTACCTTTCAATGTTATTGTGCAAAACGTCCATACCTTTCATTTTTTTGGCATAATTAGCACAAAAGGTCCATACCTTTCAATGTTATTGTGAAAAAAGTCTATACCTTTCATTTTTTAGTATTTTCATCCTTACCTTTCACCTTTCATTGCGAAAAATGTCATTCTCATCCATTTTTTAATAAAATAACGATTTTACTCTCCTATTCAAATAAAACAAAAAGAAAATATGAATTACCAACTGCAACCATAGTCCTTAAATTTTTTAAAAAATTACAAAGAAATCATAAATTATCAACCACCACCACTTTCACAACCTATCAAGCTGCCAACTATAAATCAATATAACACCACCTTTCGGCCACTATGCCCACCGGACTCAACCACCGTAAATGTGGTTGTTTCGGACAGATTGGTGACCAATACTATAGAGAATGATATTGGGGAGAGTGAGGCGAGGCTGGTGGTGGTGGAGTCCAATAGGTGTTGTGGCCGAAAGGTGGTGCCATATGGATCTATAGGTAGTGGCTTGGTGGGGTTGTGAAAGTGGCGGTAGTAGAGAATTTAGGATTTATTTGTAATGTTTTGAAAGATTTAGGACTATGATTGCAATTAATTATTTATTTTTCTTTTCTTTTCTTTTTGTTTATTTGAATAGGAGGGTAAAATCGTCATTTTATTGAAAAATGGATGAAAATGACCTTTTGGGCAATAAAAGGTGAAAGGTAGGGGTGAAAATGCTAAAAATGAAGGGTATGGACGTTTTGCACAATAACATTGAAAGGTATGGACATTTTGTGCTAATTATGTCAAAAAATGAAAGGTATGGATGTTTTGCACAATAACATTAAAAGATAAGGGCCTTTTGTGCTAATTACCTTTTGATTTAACGGAGCATTTTAACGGAGAGTTGACAGAATGACGTTTTGCGCAAAAAGGTAAAGGTGAAGGTGTAATCCGCCAAAAAAGAAAGGTATGGACGTTTTCCACAAAAACATCGAAAGGTAGGGACGTTTTGTGCTAATTACCCCAGCCAAAACCCTATACGATCAAGTTGTCACATACAAGTTTTTCCAGAAAATGGGACAAACCTATGAATTAATTACAATCTTAAATCGATTGTTTAGTAGTCCATATCAATCATTTTCATTTTTGACAATAAATTGAGCAATAGGATTTTTTAATTTCAAGTTGTGATATGTCGTCTCTATTTAGCTGGTCCCTTAACTGTATTTTATTTCGACAATTTGGTACATTAACTCTTGTTAGGAAATGAATAGATATTGCTTCAAGATGGTGTATAAATGTGTCATGTTTGGCATTTTTTTCATTAGTTAACTAGTACAAATAAATTAAAATGTCAAAAATTAGTGGAGGACAATAAATAACACAATTAAATTAGATTTTATGGCGTGGTCTACTTGTTCAAATCTTATGATTGCCTCGATCCTTTGGTTTGTAGGCCTCATGAATCAAGTCATCCACAAGCTCAAACAAATCAAGCCAACTTGCTTTTAAAAATAAATTAACATAAGTTTAATAAAATAAGTCAAAAATTAATAAAATAAAATTAGCTCAATAGCAATTTTTTAAAGAAAATAATAAAACAAGCCAAAAATAGCCGACCCATGAGCCCAAACAAGTCATCTCGTTGACTCATATCCACGAGCTCATAACAAGTCGGCTCATGAGCGGGCTTGACTAGTAAAAAATATAAGCTCGTTTCAACCCATGGCTCGTCTACAAATGAGCTTGAATCTTCCATGGATAGAGTCAAGTCCACAACGTGCTCAACCTATTTGCCACACCTTGGTTGGTTGTTTGGAAACCCCAAATTAATATTTTAAGTTGGCGGAATTATAAAGTAAGACAAGATATTGAGTTAATTTTTGTGTATATATACATATGTAAAAGGATCTGAGTTAATTTTACATTTGGTCATTGAAGTTTGCAAAAAATTTCCAATTAATCCTCAAAGTTCTTTTCGGTTCAATTAGTCACTAAGTATTTTAAATTTTATACCATCAATTCTTAAAGCATTTTTTCAACTTTATTCACTAAAATTAATCGACCTTCCATCACCGTCTCTACCTGGCTTTTGAGTTTTAGACCTTTGTCTCTTGACTGCATGTTAAAACATCGGCGGTGCCATTCTCTGCCCGACGTTAAGAAAGTCGAATTACTGGCCAAATTATTGAGAAATTCAAATTATTGAGAAATTAGTTCAAATGCATTTAATAACAAATAAGACGCAAACACTCTTGGCATGTATTTAGACAGACATCTACTGCATTTCATCATCAAGAAAGAAACTTTCCATTTTGAGCTTTCTTATTAATTGCTCAGTAAGTCTTTGTATCTCTTCTCTGTGTTCGCAGCTATCTTCTATAGATGATGTGAATTTCTAATTTTGTCAAATTGAACAAAAGGTGATTCACTGTGATATTAAAACTACACTATTGTCGTACATTCATGTTTTTGTTGGAGGAAATAGGGGTTTACTAACTTAGATTGGCTAAAACTTTTAAGGAGGACAACACTAATAGGAAGTGGGCCCCTATTTCCTCCAACAAAAACATGAATGTACGACAATAGTGTAGTTTTAATATCACAGTGAATCACCTTTTGAGCGGGACAACACTAATAGGAAGTGAACAAAAGAAAACTTGTATTTTTCAACTCCAAAACTTACACACTTGGCTTGTTACAAAATGAAAGACCCTTCCACTTTATATAGTGTTTACATGAAACTTCTAGTTCATACATTTTCCTAGAGACTCCTAAACCACATATTTACACGAGACTTTTAGACCATACATTTAGACAATATATTTTCTTAGAATACTTTAGATAGACTTTATAAGACCATATAATTTTCTTGATACATTACCACATTTATCACCACATATTTTACTTAAATTTTTCTAGTAGATATTTACATAGATTTTTCTAGATAATGTTTTTAAAAATTCTAGGTATGTCGGGCTTTTTAATTGATTTGGACCTATGAGCAAAATCTTAAGCCTATATTATTTAATCAAAAAATCAAGTTTATTACTCAACATCCCCTCTTAAACTTGATTTTACTATTCCAAGTAGAGTTCTTAACTTGCGAAACACATCATGCTTGAGTGGCTTAGTGAGAATGTCGGCGATCTACTTCTGAGAGGCTACATGTTTCTGCTGCACTACTTTCTTTGCAATGCTTTCTCTTATGAAGTGATATCTTGTATCAATGTGCTTGCTTCTATCGTGGAATACTAGGTTTTTTGCCAATGTCAATGCCAATTTGTTATCAACATCGATTTCTTTCGGTTCTTCTTGTGAGACTCCAAGCGTTTTCAACAAGTTTCTAAGCCAAGTTGTATGGCAAACACTTGATATAGCTGCTACATATTCAGCTTCACATGTAGATAGCGCTACGATCGATTGCTTCTTCGAGCTCCAAGTGAAAGCTGTGTCGCTCAAGTAAAACACATACTTAGTCGTACTACTTCTATCATCACTATCTCCGTCCCAATCATCGTCACTAAATCCGACAAGTTTGAATTTATTAGATGATGAATAGCCTAAGCCATAATCAAGCATACATTTGATGTAGCAAAGAATCCCTTTGCAGCTTTCATATGGGTCATGGTAGGTGTCTCCATATAGCGACTGACAAGCCCAACTCCAAAAAGGATATCTGGTCTTGTGCACATCAAGTATTTTAGACTTCCAACAAGACTCTTAAAATTTGTTGGGTCTACTTTTTCACCTTCATCATTCTTCAACAACCTAGTTCCGCATTTGACGGGGGTGCATACAAGCTTGCAATTCTCTATATTGAATTTCTTTCGCATATCCTGTTTGTGAGATAAAGAAATCCTCCATTTGCTTTACCTCAACCCCAAGATAGTAGGCCGTGAGACTGATATCCATCATCTCAAATTCTTGAGTCATGGCTTTCTTAAACTCAGTGATCATACTTTGATTATTTCCTGTGAATATAAGATCATCTACATACAAACAAACAAGCAAAATATCTCCGTTTTTATTTACCTTTGTCTAAAGAGCATACTCGTGAGGGCATTTTGTAAAGTCATTTTCTTGAAAGTACTTGTCAATTCTACTATTCCATATCCTTGGAGCTTGTTTTAACCCATACAAAGCATTTTTTAGTTATAAGACTTTACATTCATGTCCTTTTATTTTATAGTCAATTGGTTGCTCCACATAAATTTTTTCTTCTAGATAACCATTTAGAAAAGCTGATTTCACGTACATTTGAAATATCTTCCACTTAGTTTGCGTTGCAAGCGAGATAATTGATCTTATGGTTTCTAAATGAGTAACAGGAGCAAATATCTCTTCATAATCGATTCCTGACTATTGGTTGTATCCTTTAGCAACTAATCTTACTTTATATCTCTCCACTCTCCACTAGCATTTTTCTTTGCCTTGTACACTTACTTAACTTCAATAGCTCTCATTCCTTTGGGAAGAGTAGTCAGCTCCCACATGTCATTTTTATCAATAGCCTTAATCTTTTCATCCATGGCATCTCTTCATCTTTTATTTTGCACTGCTTCGTCATACCCTATTGGCTCACAATCGGCAAAAAGATAAGAAAGTGTGAGATCATTTTGATTTTCTGTTAACCCATATAACTATTGTAGGCTCCTCATTCGTGGTATCCTTTCGCTTGAGTTTTCTCCTTGTAAAGATGATGGAGAAGCATCTCCATGATTAGGTAATAGAGGTGGACTGATAAGCTCTTGCTGCTCTCCATTCTTTTGTTCTTCTTCCTTAAAGAATGGTAAGAAGTCGTAGTCTTTCTTTTTGGACACCCCAATCCAAAACTCCTTCTTCATCAAACTCGACATCTCTACTTATGGTGATCTTATCGTTGCTTGGATTATATAACTTGTAGACTTCAGAGAGAGTCATAGTCGATAAAGACATACCTTTCACTTTTGTCATCTATCTTGGACCGCTTTTGATCTGGTACATGAGCATATGTAATGCTCCTAAATACTCATAGATGAGAGATGCTGGGCTTTCTTCCACTCCATGCTTCTTGTGGTGTCTTATTCCACACACTTCTAGAATATGATCGATTAGACATATACACGGTGTAATTTACAACTTCAACCCAAAGTTTTTTGGGCAATCTCTTACTTTTGAGCATGTAGCTTGTCATGTTAAGAATGGATCTATTATTTCTTTCGACAACTCCATTTTATTGTGGAGAGTATGGAACTGTCAATGGGCGACGAATTTCATTCTTCTCACAATATTTCTCAAACTCTTTGGAGGTGAATTTTTCTCCTCTATCCAATCTCATGGCTTTTATGCTATAGCCACTTTCTTTTTCAACAAAAGCTTTAAACCTTTTGAAAATTCTAAAAACTTTCGATTTTTGTTTGAGAAAATGGACCCAAGTCTTTCTACTAAAATCATCAATAAAAAGAACAAAGTAATTGTTCTTACCAAGAAAGTTTGGATTGATTGGTCCACAAACATCGGAGTGCACAAGTTACAGCGACTTCTTAGCTCTTGTAGATGCTTCTTTAGGAAAAATTTTCCTCGAATGCTTTCTAAGTAAGCATCCTTTAAATAATTGATTCGCATGATTTATTGGAGGCAAACCTTTCACCATCCTCTTCTTACTCAACAATTTTAAGTCTCCAAAATTAAGATGCCCAAATCTCAAGTGCCAAAGTCAAGATGAATATTTAAAACAAGCTTTTAATCATTTAACAACATCGTTTTGAATGCTTCCAGCAAACATTCTATTTCTTGTCATAGGGACTTTAGCAATCAAATTTTCTTTTTGATCTCTTATTGAAAGATTATGATATCAAATGAATATCATAGCCATTTTCTAAGAGTTGTCCCAAATTTAAAATGTTATTCTTCATATTGGCCACATAATAGACATTTGAAATAAATTGATGCATACTATTCTTTAAGGAGATCAAGATTTTACCTTTTCTTTTCACAGGGATCTTGGATTCATCTCCAAAGGTAATGTTGTCGCTTACTGATTCATCAAGCTCTACGAACATGTTTTTTCTTCCGTACACGTGGTTGCTTGCTCCTGTATCCAAATACCAAATGTTCTTTTCTTTGCTTTCTTCACCTTTGTAAGCCAACAGTAGTACATGATCCACTTTACTTTCCCGACTAGCATAGTTGGCTTTCTCTTCAACTTGGTTAATAATATTTCTACATTCTAAAGCATAATAACCAAGTTTTTGACAATTGTAACATTTAATTTGAGATTTTTCATACCTTGGCCCTTCATTTTGCCTCGTACCTTTTCCTCTTCCACGACCTCGATGGAAAATGAGCTTTATCTTCTTTCCTCCTTTTACAATGCACTTCCACCTCGATCTTGGCCTTGTTCTCTTCCTCTTTGGCTTTTTATATTGTCAAACTTTCCTTCACCCTCGTTCAAAGTGAGCTTTGTTGGAAGAGTTTGTTCTAATGGATCTTCTTTCACTTTCTTCTTTAATATTTCCTAATGGGCTTATAAATATTACATGAGTTGATCGACACTCATACTATCTAGATCTTTAGATTCCTTAATGACTACAACTATATAGTCAAATTTAGAATCTAAAGGCCTAAGTATCTTCTCAATTACTCAAGTGTCGTTCAACTTTTCTCTATTCCTCTTTAATTGATTCACAATGGCCAATACTCTAGAGAAGTAATCAAAAATTGATTCCGATTCTTTCATATGTAAAGCTTCAAACTCACCTCAAAGTGTTTGAAGTCAAACATTTTTCACTTTCTCAACTCCTTTGTGGGAGTTTTGCAAAATCTCCCATACTTCCTTACTTGTAGTAGCACAAGTTACTCTCTCGAACATGCTTTCATCCAAGGCTTGATAGATGAGGGCGAGCGCCTTCTTATCCTTCTTCCTTGCATTCTTCAAACTATCCCTTTGTGCTTGGGATAGAGCGACCTCATCTTATGGTTCCGTGTAGCATTTCTCTACGATCTCCCGTGCATCTTGCGACCCGAGCAATGCCTTCATCCTTATGCTCCAATTGTCGTAGTTATCATTGTTGAGTTGGGAAACTTGAAAAGGAATCATCCCACTTGCCATTTTTCATAAGAACCTTAGCGCTCTAATACCAATTTGTTCAAAGAAAGAGGGGTTCACTAACTTGGATTGATTAAAACTTTTAAGGAGGATAATACTAATAGGAAGAAGGAAGTGAACAAAAGAAAACTTGTATTTCTCAATTCCAAAACTTACACATTTGGCTTGCTACAAAATGGAGGACCCTACCACTTTATATAATGTTTGTATGAAACTTCTAGTCCACACATTTTCTAAAGACTCCTAGACCACATATTTATATGAGACTTTTAGACCACACATTTGGACAAGATATTTTCCTAGAATACTCTAGATAGGCTTTATAAGATCACATAATCTTCTTGACACATTACAGCATTTATCACCACATATTTTACTTACATTTTTCTAGTAGATATTTACGTAGATTTTTCTAGATGATATTTTCAGAAATGCTAAGTATGTTGGGCTTTTTAATTGATTTTGACATATGAGCAAAATCCTTAAACTCATATTATTTAATCCAAAAATCAATTTTATTACTCAACAGTTTGCAATTATCATACATTTCATATAATTGAATTTGACTTGCATAGAAGTAGAAAACATAATTTAAGCCCTTGTCTGACCATATTATTTTTCTTAGAATGCATTTTTGAATAGTATATTGGGAAATATGTGGTTAAAAAATAAAGAAAAGTTTTGAATTTGTTTGTAATATTATTTTATTGAATAATGTGTGATTGAAATGATGTCAAATCAATATTTAAAAATGTATTTATTTGAAAAAATGTGGTTCAAACATGGCCTAAATATATAAATTTATCTTATTTTTAAATGACTTGAAATTTTTTACTGTGAGTTTCAACTTCCGTCCCTGATTTTGCTAAAAGATAGATTTTTAGTAATTTTTAATAAAAGTTAATGAAATGTTTGTTTGAAAAGTTGAAAAAATTTGTGGGTCGATGAAATTTGTGATTAAAGTTAATTACTGATTTTGACTTAAATTTTTATCAACATTTATAGTTAAATAAAACAAGATTTCAATTGTAAAAGGGGACGTACAACCTGAAAGAGTTTAGAAGGTATTTTTTATTCGTATAGATGAACAATTGGCATGTAAAAATTTTAGAGATGGTTTGTCGATTTTCACGTTCTTTATGTTGCATCCATATATACAGCAGTTTCTACTCCCAGGGAAAATAAAATATTTTTTTAATCACGTGTGATTATGCCTGTGTTAGCATATATATCTTTATACACAGACAAACATTTCTTTTTCATATTATTTCCCGAATTTTATCTAAATCTTTTTTTATGGATTTTTCTTCAAATCTTGATTTGTCCACATTTTCACCATGACCATCACCAAATTTGACTCCTTACCAACCCACCACCAAACATACAAATGTCGAAGTTACTGTGCCTTAAATTCACGGTTAGGCAAGGAGAAAGGCGAAATAATTAATTGTATGAATTAGTTTTTATGAACACTTTGTGCATGGTATGATACTTGTTGCTAGCATTTATGGTGGTGAACCACTCATGAAATCGGTTACATGCGAGGAATTCTTGCTCTGCTGGCTACTTAAATGTCAACTATATAGCTAATTAGTTTGTGGGCACTGAACTTTGTTGGTAAATTTAATTAGTAGTGCATGGAGTGGAATCGGGTTCTCATATACCGCATATGTGATTTAGACACCGAATTCACGTTTGCCGTATTTGGCAATTGCTTATCGTATTTGGCAGTTCAATTCACCGTATATGGCAGCTTACCGTATATGGCACCGTATTTGTCAGGCAGCTCACCGTATATGGTAGCTTACCGTATATACCAGGCAGTTCGCCGTATTTGACAGCTTACCGTATATACCATGCAGCTCACCGTATTTGGCAGCTTACCGTATTTGGCAGTGACATAACAACATAATTTGTAGAAACTTTATGATAACTTAAACAACACAGATTTTGGACAAACTGTTTGTTTTCATAAAATAATTTAAATAACATAGAATTTGAACTTCCATAAACACGGTTTCATATCCCGGTTCGTATATACAAAATATTATCTAAATTGTGAGAATTAAAACAAATTAAACTACTTGAATGAGTACAACAATTATATTATTTGCAAAAACACAAATGTAGTATAAATTTCAAAAAATAGAGATTTAAACTGAAAATTAAATAAATCTGGAAAGCATGTAAATCTGCAAATAAAGAAATGTACATAGATTTAAACTGGAAAGCATATAAATCTGAGAACAGACTTTTAACCCGAGGCCTATGTAATCATAGTTTCCTTAAAACAGATTCACCCCCTCACCGTAAGTGCTTGAGGTCTAATCCGAGCGTCTGTTTCCAGGATACAACGATAAAATCAGCAGAATCTAAGCACTACAGAAACTACTCCGACGAACTGATTTAGCGTCTGAACAATATCACTACGATGACTTCACTGGACGGAAAGAAGACGACGATAGAATTTGAGAATTTTTCACTCAGAGAGAATTTCGTGTGTTTTTCATATGTTTAATTGTTGAAAACTTGAGATTTAATATAGCATAAACATGTCATTAACTCTATGACAATTAACATTGGAGTTACTTCAATTTTTGGGAGTTTTGGAAGTTTCAAAAACTCAAAAGTCAATGGAGAAAGCAAAAAAAAAAAAAAAAAATTGCAAAACATGGGCTCTCCAAAGGGGCCAATTTTTGCTCCGTTCGGTAACATTCGTGTACGCAGGTCACGCCCACACACAAGTTCGAGATTCGAAGACAATTTCGATCTGAGATTTGCACCCCTGCGCGCACGTGGAGAGAGCCTCTATGCTACACATGATTACACAATTCCAAAGTGTAATTCTATATAAAGTGGTTCTTGCTTTCATATTTTTCCTATGTGAGACTAATTTCAATTTTTTTTCCACATAACCATCTTCTAATGGTCATCTTTGACCTCTAATTCTCATTCACCCAACCTTCATTTTTTACAAATAAATATATGATTTTGATACTTTTACGGAGGAGAATACGGATCAACTTTGATCTTCCAAATTGTACCAACGTGTCCCATCGAAAATCTTGCCAAAAATGAGCTATTACTCATTTTTTTCAACAATCACCTACATGAATGAAAAGTGGGAGAGACATAAGACTTGGTGACCGTAAGACACAAGACTATGTGATAAAGTTCAACGGTTAAAACCTGTATAGGAATGGTAGCCTTTTGAATCTTCCCTTGTGAAAGTATATTTACTTTACTAACTGATCAGTAGATATGTTGTCCTTGAACTGTTCTGCCATTTATGTCAACGATGATATACTCCACACAGGATTCTTCCTAACACAATTCAGTTCTTATTATTATGTTCGTTTTGGCCAGAACATATGCCTGGTTCTGTGAGAGTCCTTAAGAATTGAGCCTCACACAATTCTCTTAGAAGCGGCCCCACTTCTCTCTCACATAAGTGATTTGTTATTACAAGTAACCCGCATTACTTGACTTGATTTTCAACACATAAGAATCATTAAAAGCCTATTGTTTATCCTTCATCCTTGAAGGCATCATTGTTACATTATAGAAATAGATAGGAGGAAACACCCCCACAGTGATTTTATTAAGCCTTTATAATTAGGTTGTCCCTTTGAACCTAAATCTTGGGATCTCCAGTCAACTAGGTTGGATTTCCTTTGTAATGACTTATTCATTCAAGGGCTTAAGTCTCATTCCTTTCGATGATTTCCCAACTAACTCTCTATTTAATCCTTTGGTTAGCGGATCCACAATGTTATCTTTTGACCTTATGTATTCAATAGTGATAACTCCAGTTGAGAGTAGTTGTCTTATGGTATTATGTCTACAACGTATATGTCTAGACCTACCATTGTACATGTTACTTTGTGCCCTTTTTATTGCTGATTGACTGTCACAATATATGCAAATTGCTGGCACAAGTTTTGATCATCTTGGAATATCCTCTAAGAAGTTGCGTAATCATTCAGCCTCTTCACCATATTTATCTAGAGATATAAGCTCAGATTCCATCGTAGATCTGGCTTTAACTGTTTGTTTAGAGGATTTCCACGATATGGCAGCACCTCCCAATGTCAACACAAATCCACTGGTGGACTTTGAGTCTTTTATATCAGATATCCAATTAGCATCACTGTATCCTTCAATGACAGCTGGATATCTGGTATAATGTAGTCCATAGTCATGAATATATCTTAAGTACCTTAGTAGTCTTACTATTCCTTTCCAGTGATCAGCTCCTGGATTACTCGTGTATCTACTCAGTTTACTGAATGTGTAGGCTATATCTGATCTTGTACAACTCATCAAGTATATTAGACTTCCAATAACTCTCGAGTATTCTACTTGAGAGACACTTTCACCTTTATTTTTAGATAGATGTTGACTTGTACCTATTGGTGTTCTAGCCAAGCCAGTATCATCCTTATTGAACTTTTCCAAAATTTTGTCCACGTAATGTAACTGATTTAGAACAAGCTCCTCTGATGTTCTTGAGATTTTTACTCCAAGGATAACATCAGTTAAACCCATATCTTTCATGTCAAACCTCGAATTCAATATATTTTTAGTGGATTCAATCATCTTATTATCACTACCAACAATAAGCATATCGTCAACGTAAAAACATAAAATGACATAACCATCTTTAGTGTCTTTGACGTAAACACATTTGTCACACTCATTGATTTTAAATCCACTCTCTATCATGACATTATCAAATTTTTTATGCCATTGTTTGGGTGCTGGTTTCAAGCTATTTAGTGACTTCACCAATTTACAAACTTTCGTTTCCTGCCCTGATGATAAAAACCCATCGGGTTGTTCCATATATATTTCTTCTTCTAAATCTGTAACGCCCCAAATTTTATTGACTTAGATTTTGGGGTGTCACCAATATCATTTCACAACACATATTGAAGCGGAAATATTTAATTCAAAGATTTTTAATTTATTGAATACTCAAATATTGAAACAATGACACAAAGTTTAGAACATAAAAAAATATACTTTAAAAATTTTATTATTAAAGAATTTTCTAAAACATAAATTTTATTTTACTTGGCAGCCCGCGCACCATCCAACCACCATCCACGTTGATCGCACTGACCTGAAATGTTGAAGTTGAAGGAGTGAGTAATACTCAATAAGATACGTGCGTCCAAACAATATGATAACTTTTAAAACGTAAATTCATAACATTTCATACCATCATTTCATCAAGAACAATCGGTGATCAGTCGAAAGCTCTAGCACATTTGAGAAGGCTCGAAGGCGATCTCACATTTCATTTCATTTCATTGGAACCCGCAGGTCAATTAACATTTCATGAAATAAATTACGCATAAAAATCATAATATTGAAAGGACATACACTTGCACATAAAAGTATCCTACCTTGATTGTTGAAAATAAGAAATTCACGTCCCCAATTTGTTTTCCTCTCTATCTGTGACTATCTTTGTTCTACACAAAATAATTCATAACATTTATAGTGTATTCTACGCGTTTTCCCATAAATAGCTAAATTTGTTTATGCTCTTTTCACACATTCACGTGCATGAAATTAAGACAATTATTTCAATTCTAATTGAAAGGCAGTTGATACACTAATAGTACAAAGGTCATGACTGCCATGAATCACGCCAAGAGATTTGTACAAAAGTATATGTAATAAATTATTCAAAGCTAGACCAAAAGAAACGTGTGTTATCTTGGGAACATCAAAAGTCCTAAATGTTAAGTTAATATTATATTCCAAAATCAAGGTAAAAGTCTTCTTACAATAAGTGAAGTTCATTTTCCTCTATCCATCAATCAATCAAATCAACTAGAAATATCTCTCTCTCTTGTTTGTTAAAATGCTCAAATCACGCACAAGAAAAAAAATTGAATTGCTGGTGGATAAAAGGTAAATAACAATTAAGACAATTGAATCTCTTTTTCTAATAACAAAGATAACGTTAATTATATGATAAAATATTACTTTCTTTCCTTGTTATCTTAAAAGAAATATTATTAAATAGTAAAAATAATACTTATTACCTACGTTTCTTTGAATTGGAAAAACTTAGGTTTAACTTAGAAGAACTTAAATTTTCTTGAGTCGAAAATATGTTATTGAATGCGAGCTACGAACTGAGCCCAATATAGGTATACTCATACTCACTCTGTCGAAATTTAATAAAATATGCATTTAAAGCCTAAAAGAAAAATATTTCATCTATTATTCCCAATTTGATGTTCTTATTTAAGGTATGTCATAATTATCCGCGTGAGATATACCTATGAATCATTCATAATTCTTCCATCACCGTATATGGACACACATTTACTATATAATTGCCTAAGTTACACATTGTTTCAATTTAAAATGTAACGTGTCCATCAACTAATGAAATACAAGGAAAGGAAAGGCCAACTTAATTAATTCAAGTAAAGGGCAATTTACTCTTTTGGTGGCACCAAATAATGGATGCAGTGTACTATATCAAGGAAGTGTCCAAAATGTTATATAGGTCTACACTTTGGTATCCATTATAAATTCACAACTAAAATTATAAACAATTACCAATAATTGACAAGGACCATAAACTTTATTATCTTTAGTCTAACTTATCCGAATCGACTTTTTCTCGAGCCATTATAAATTCACAACTAAAATTATAAACAATTACCAATAATTGACAAGGACCATAAACTTTATTATCTTTAGTCTAACTTATCCGAATCGACTTTTTCTCGAGCCTAACATATATAATTAATTACGAGTTATCCAACGAGCCCAATATTGATATATAAAATCTCGTTCTATCAAAATTTAATTATTTGACACAAATAAAATATGCATTTAAAATCTAATTCATTTTAGTCCAATTTTTTTCTTTTTTCAAAATAAAAATATAACATATAAAATAAATACATTTATATTTTAAAATTTTCGGGGCGTTACAAAATCCCCATTTAGAAATGCAGTTTTAACATCCATTTGATATACTTCAAGATTTCGCAAAGCGGCAATCGCAAGTATCAACCTAATAGATGTTATTCTCGTTATTAGAGAATACGTATCAAAGTAATCAAGGCATTCCCTTTGTTTGTAACCATTTATTACTAATCTGGCATTATACTTTTCGATAGTTTCATCTGCTCTCATTTTTCTTTTGAAAATCCATTTATAGCCTAGTGGTTTGCTTCTTGGAGGAAAATTCACTAGCTCCCATGTATGATTCTGCAGTATGGAATCTATCTCACTTTTAATGGCCTTCTTCCATTGAGGTCCTTTCGAGAAATTCACAACCTCTTGATAACTTTGAGGTTCACTTTTTAGCATATAGGTGAAAAAATCAGGACTATACAATTGTTCTGTCCTTTCCCATTTGTTACGTCTAACCTCATTCTCCTTTTCTAGTTCTTCGTCACAACTATTTTCAGTCATAGTCTCATATGTTCGTTTGGAAGAGCTTGCTTCCTCTTTGGACTTGTACGAAAATACATATTCAAAAAATGAAGCATTTTTTTATTCCAATATCGTGTTTTCGTGTATGTCTGGGATTTTAGAATCATACACAAGAAACCGATAAGCACTACTGTCGTGTGCATACCCAATGAAGATGCAATCTACTGTCTTTAGCCCTATCCTTACTTTCTTTGGTGTTGGAATGACCACTCTAGCAAGACACATCCACACTCGTAAATATTTATTGGAAGACTTTCTTCCTTTCCATAACTCATAAGGGTCTTTTCCATTTTCTTTCGGGGCACCTTATTTAAAAGGTAATCAACTGATAACACAGCTTCCCCCCACATGTTCTGAGGTAATCCAAAATTTCCTAGCATTACATTCATCATTTCCTTTAAAGTGCGATTTTTTCATCCAACAACACTATTTTGTTGCAGTGAATAAGGTGTGGTGGTTTCATGTATGATTCCGTGTTGTGCGCAGAATTTCGCAAATAGTGCTTCATACTCACCACCTCGATCGCTTCTTAACACCTTAATTTTCTTATTAAGTCGAGTTTCAACTTCACTCTTATAGAGAACAAATTTCTCCATAACTTCATCTTTACTTTTTAACGAATACACATAACAGTATTTGGTGTTATCGTCGACAAAAGTAATGAAATACTTGTTGTCACCTCTTGTTTCTAAGAGTTTTAAATCACATACATCGTTGTGAATCAAATCACATGCATACACTAAGTTCTTGCGAATTTTCGGCACATATAGCACATTGTTGAGAGTCAGCTCTTTTCTTGAGGTCATCTTCAAAACCACCTTTCCTTGATCTTTGATTTCAGACGTTGCTAAATTTCCCATAAACAACTTCTCCCCATTCTCAATTGCTTCAGACGCAGCAAACAGTTCCTTATCAGAGCACACATGCCTCTAGCACCAGTTTCAATCCACCACTCCTTAGGGTTTGAACCCATCATGTTCACTTCAGAAATGACAGCTGAGAAATTCAGCTCCGACACATCTTGTGCTATGTAATCAACCATATTTGCTTCTTTCTTCTTCTTTGACAATCTGCACTCCGAAAACTTATGGCCCATTTTGTCACAATTGAAACATTTTTCTTGAAATTTCTTTTTAGAAATTTCACATTCCAGTCCTTGCTTGGTCCTTTTGCCACCGGATGGCCCAGACTTGTTTTTGTAGTTCTTACTACTTTGACCATACTCTACAACATTAGCTTTAGCGGCACCAGGATTGAACCACTTCTTTTCGAAACTCTTCTTGTCTTCTTCAATTCGAAGTCCAACAATTAGTTCTTGGACGTTCATCTTCTTTCGCTTGTACTTCAAATAATTCTTGAAATCTTTCTATGCGAGGGGCAATTTTTCAATAATTGCAGCCACTTGAAAAGTTTCACTCAAAATCATCCCTTCGGCATGAATTTCGTGAAGAATCACTTGAAGTTCTTGCACTTGACTGATAACTGTTTTGGAGTCCACCATTTTATAGTCTACGAATCTGTCGACAATGAACATTTTAGCCCCGACATCCTCAATTTTATATTTTCTGTCCAAAGACTCGCACAATTTCTTAGCAGTTTTCATAGTACTATACACATTGTATAGTATGTCTGCTAAGCTGTTCATAATATAGTTTCGGCACAAAAAAATCCATATTGTTCCAAGCATCAAGTACACTGATGGCTTGAACATCTCCCTCACCCTTATTGAGTTTTGGAGTAGTCTCAGTCAAGAATCTCGCAAAATTCAAAGTGATCAGATAAAATAATATTTTCTGCTGCCACCTTTTGAAATTCAAGCCATTGAATTTCTCCAATTTTTCTCCATGATTAACCGGAACATTAACGGTATGGCCAATTGTTGGAGCCACAGTTTGACTAACAACATGACTTGACAAGCCCATGGCCTGATTTTCAGTAGGCACAGTTTGGGTCACATCCATGTTGGTCGATTTGGTTGCCATTTCTGAAAATCAAACAAAAAAATTAGATTTCAAAAATTAACAGTATAAGAAACTAATTTTTTTCTTTAGGAATCTGTTTTAAGTTTGTTGGTAAATTTAATTAATAGTGCATGGAGTGGAATCGGGTGCTCATATACTGTATATGTGATTTAGACACCGAATTTACGTTTACTGTATTTGACAATTGCTTACCATATTTGGCAGTTCAATTCACCGTATATAGTAACTTACCTTATATGCCAGGTAGCTTACAGTATATACCAGACAGCTCACCATATTTGGTAGCTTACCGTATTTGGCAGTAACATAGCAACAGAATTTGTAGAAACTTTATGATAATTTAAACAACACAGATTTTAGACAAACTGTTTGTTTTCATAACATAATTTAAACAACACAGAATTTGAATTTCCATAAACACGGTTTCATATCCCTATTTGTACATACAAAATATTATCTAAATTGTGAGAATTAAAACAAATTATACTACTTGAATGAGAACATCAATTATATTGTTTGCAGAAACACAAATGTAGTATAAATTCCAAAAAATAGAAATTTAAACTGAAAGTTAAATAAATCTGGAAAGCATGTAAATTTGCAAATAAAGAAATGCACAGAGATTTAAACTGGAAAGAATATAAATCTGAGAATAGACTTTTAACCTGAGGCCTATGTAATCACAGTTTCCTTAAAATAGATTCGCCTCTCACCGTAAGTGCTTGAGGTCTAGTTCAAGCGTCTGTTTCCCAGGATACAACGACAAAATCAGCAGAATCAGAGTACTACAGAAACTACTCCGACGAACTGATTTAGCGTCTGAACAATATCATCACCACCACCACGACAGAATTTGGGAATTCTTCGTGTGTTTAATTGCTGGAAAACTTGAGATCTAATATAGCATAAAACATGGACTCTCCAAAGGGGCAAATTCTTGCTCCGGTCATGCAGGTTGCGCCCGCACACAAGTTCAAGGTCCGAAAACAATTTCTATCCGAGATTTGCACCCCCCTGCGTGCGCACGTGGAGAGAGTCTTTATACTACACATGATTACACCATTCCAAAGTGTAATTCCATATAAAGTGGTTCTTGCTTTCATATTTTTCCTATGTGGACTAACTTCAATTTTTTTCCACATAACTATCTTTCAATTGTCATCTTTGAGCTCCAATTTTTCATCCACCTAAGCTTCATTTTTGGCAAATAAATATACGATTATGATGTTCTCACGAAAGAGAACACGGATCAACTTTGATCTTCCAAATTGGACCAACTGGTCCTACCAAAATTTTTGCCAAAAGTGAGCTATTACTCATTTTTTCCAACAAAATTCTCATTAAATAATTCTGTTTTACAGAGTAACTGAGTATTGGGTTTGTGCAGAAAGGTAAAATGAAGAAATTTGCCGTGAAGGTAGGGGAAGGAAAGGAAGGGAGAGATGGACAGCCATCAATTGGCCCTGTTTACAGGAATCTAATGGCAGAACACACATTTCCAACCACTGATCCTAATTTAAGCACTGCTTGGGAAATATTCGGGTAATTTTGAATATCCATTTTATTAGCCTATAAAACTGAATTTGAAATAATTAAATCTGTCAAATTATGGAACAATCGCGAAACCTAAAACACAATATGTTTTGTGTTATGGAATAAGTGCTAGTTCCTTGTGTTGAAAGTGTTGAAACTTGGATTCCATTCCAAACGGTTTACTAATTAGGAGAATAGCCTGATTGCCTTGTAAACGAAAGCCATTTACATGTCTAGCCAATGGAAGGACTTCTGTTTACAAATCTCCACTAAGATTCACCTTGAACTAAGTACCACATCATCATGGGTCATACATGATCATCAAAGCCCCCACTCTGATGTTTTCATCCATCTTCTTTTAATCACACACAAATTTACTCGAGATCTACACCATCTCCACTGCATCAGATCCTCCCTGGTACCATTGAGGCTCCGTCATGGAATGTTCCTCCATCTCAACAAAATTTGACTCACATCTTCGTTTATGATCTTCCTTGCACGCTGGGGATTCATCCTCTGCATCCACATGGCTAAGTCTGGGTATCACGGGCCGACTCTCTGAGTTGCAGCTGAACTAATTTTTGCACCCTTGCTATCGCAGTCTCACTCCATTTGACTACCTTCCTTCATCTTCTATCACAAGTCTATACATGACCCATTGCATATTTCACTAACGATGCATACTAGTGTGAACACCCAAATGCTTCCCTGTGCTGCACTGTGTGCCAAGGTGCTCGCCTATTGACAATGCACATTCTCAATCTAGCTTGTCTGCATGCTCATGTACAACACGTGTTCTTAAAAAATACTCGATAGCTATCTTATCTCCGTCCGAAACATTGAGATTCATTTATATATCTCACAGTGCAATCCTTATTCTCGTCACTTTTTTCGATCATTATAGCTTAATGCTTGCCACTATACCCCTCATTAGTGGCTAGCCTAAGTAGGACCATCTGTTAATTAATGTGTGTATTTGTTTATGTGACTTGGTTGTGAAAGGTACAACGGGTCTATGAATGAAATTTATTTGCATTTTAGCATATAAACAGCAGATTTTTGATATGGAAGTGTTTGATCCTTATGTATGGGTTCAAGAAAGTGACGGTTGAATGTTTTGGAGAATGACTTCTTGTAACTTGTATAAGGAACTCATCGAGGTTTTTAATTTGGTGATCCAAAGTTCTATGGTTCTGATTTATTGGAAGTGGTTAACTTGGAATTTTGACTTGAGGTTCCGTTAATTTGTTTGATTTGCTTCTTATGAAATAATATAAATTACATTGAAGACAAAGCTATACAAATCTTTATAAATTACATTGATGATGTGATTATTCATATATGAGATCGATCATTACTATACTGAATACATGATCTCATATATGACTAAATGTGATGGTTGATGCGTTTTACTTTGTAGACAATAGGATAATTTTGAATTATTGACGCGAATATAAGTTGTCCCCTATTTTTATTTTTCTGTCACTTCTTTTAAATTCCTAATTTTATTTTTTTATTTTTAAATTTGTGACTTCCAATTTATAGGGTGGTGTTTTGCTAAAGTGAAGTTACGTTTCATATTTAATTAATATAAGTGAAATAGAATCACAAAAAGACAACACGTAGAATCACAAAAAGACAACACGTAGACGACAATCAACTACCACTGAATATATTTTTAGGATTTTTTTTTGGTGTTTTCCCCTTTTTTGAGTGTCTGTCGCTTTTTGCATTTTTGTTTTTTTTTTAATTTCTTTCATTTTTTTAATTTCTATCATTTTATTGAACTGATTCCAATGTTTTAGTTGGTATTTTGTGACTTTTTGAATTTTTATTGCTTTTTTAGTGTTTGTCACTTTTTTTGAATTTCTGTAATTTTCTTAGTGTTTGTCACTTTTTTTTTTATTTATGCTATTTTTTTAGTGTTTATCATTTTCTTGAAATCTTTGTTATTTTTTTTTATTAAATAACAATACTTTTTAATGAAAGTGTAATAAAAAAGTGACTCTTTAACTTAATTTTATACACTCTTTTTTACTCTTTTTTTTGTCACTTTATTGAAATTTTCGTTACATTTTTGAGTGACAAACATTTTTTTATTTTTTTAATAAAAAAATGACACCTATATTAAAAAAGTGACACTGTCTCACTTTTTTATATTAAAAAGAGACTTAATTTTACAAAGTATTTTTTACTTTTAAATGCTTTTCATATGATTTTCCATAAGCCCTTAAATTTTAGGGGTATTTTTGTAGGTCGCCCATGTCTTTTTGTAGTTAAAATTGAATTGACATTTTTTGTCCAGCTGTATTCTTTAACAAAGAAATAGTAAAAATTCACGTAAATTAATATTTTTACCATTTTACTGCCCCTTTAAAAATCAAACTTACATAAGACTTTAAGGGAGGTGTCCTCAATTAAGATTGTGATAGATTTTAAAAATTGTTCTAAATTTAAGTGTCCTCAATCAAGATTTTAATGGATTTTAATAAAATCCATTAAAATTTAGTTGTCCCGAAATTGAGATTTTAATGAAATTCTTTAAAATTTAAGTATCATCAATAATTAGTGGATTTATAAAGATTTTATTAATAGAGAGATTTTAAAAGATTTGGATGGATTTCAAGTTTAAAATTATATATATAACCAAATCTTTTGAAATTTCAACATATTTAATGAGATTCTTATAGAATTTGCGGAAATCTATTCAAATCCACAAAATTCATTAGGATTATAATCTTTTAAAATTAATCAAAATCTTAGTTGAGGACATCGCCGTAAATCCCTTCTTCCTCCCAATATGTATAAAAAAAACATAACTTTAAGCTATTAAATTAAAATGTTAAATAATAATATTTCAATCAACATATGGGCAATGTATCATATCGAAATTTTTTTCAAAAAATCGCAGTGCTTCTTAGATGGTCACGGACATCAGTGTCATGCTAAGTTGTGGTCTGTGACACTGGGACATGACTCTGGTTCTGCTTGCTGGAGTTCCATCCTACAAGAATTTATTGATTTTGTGACTCGCACGTGCACAAAACTGATTTCCTATAGGATCCTTTATAGAGTAGGAATATCAAGGTGACTTGATACATGTATGAAGTTTTGAGTCTGAGGGATGAGCGTAGATATTAGGCTCCACATGGCATTTTGTTTCAACCTTTTGTATTTCGCATAGTATTAGACGTCCCCAACTAGGCTATTATTGATTCTTAGACCGTTTCGGTGAAAAAATAATTTACTAGTATTTAGATACTGTGATAAGGTTCATTAGTAGCTGAAATTTTGATTACAGAGCGTCTGTTGAAAAGTATCCAGGAAACAGGATGCTAGGATGGCGTGAAATTATCAATGGAAAGGTACAATACCATCCTACTTATCCTATAAATGTGGATAATAATCTGGGATACTTCATAAATGTATGAAAAATCACTTACTGATATATTTCATCTTGGTTTATGCTTTCATCTATTGTGGGGCCCTTATCTCTGGAAATCCTACAAGGAAGTATATGAAGAAGTTTTACATGTTGGTTCTGCATTACGGGCTCATGGCATTGAACCTGTAAGAACATACACATCTTTGATGTTTGTATTGTAGATAGTATCTGCATATTCTGATTTTATTTAGTTATACATCTGCACACTTGTGTTAGTGAGAAATATAAATTATTCAACTTTGTAGGGTGCTCGAGTTGGTATTTATGGATCAAATTGTCCTCAGTGGATCGTGGCCATGGAGGTTAGATTGGATGTTGGGATCTGTGTTTTCAAATTTTGTTGATTATTCCATTCTTTTATTATTCTATGTTTTCTGAGTATTATTTTGAGCAAAAACTATTGATATTTTGCAGGCGTGCTGTGCTCAGAGTTTAATTTGTGTTCCCCTCTATGCAGGGCCGGTCCTGTGATAATGGAGGCCCGAGACGAGGTCCATAAATTGGGCCCCCGGACGAAATCAACGTAAAAATTTACGTAAAAATCTAATAACATTTTCAATTATGTACGCAAAAATTTGAGCATTACAAGTTTACGAAAACAATACAAAATCAAAATAACATCCAAAATCCAGAACTATCCCCAAAAAAAAAAAAAAAAAAAAATTTGAAGCAAAATTGGGCCCCCTAAGGGTTTTGGGCCTGAGGCTGAGGCCTCAAATGCCTCAGCCCAGGACCGGCCCTGCCTCTATGATACTCTAGGTGAACTTTCTTTATTAACTTTCCTGAGTAAATTCCATTTAATGCCCTTCTGAACCTAGATTTTTTCAATTAATTGTCATTTTTTTTCCTCCAATAGTAATTTACCAGTAGATATTGTTCATTTTATACTTATTCATTCCTTTTCCTCCTGGGATACGTCCTGTGTGGAATTCAAACATATGAAATTGCAGCTGCAAGCAAAATATTTAACCTCATGGATTTTTCATTAACCTCATGCAGAGGTTGATTTTGTTTTCATCCAAGATAAGAAAGTAAAAGAAGTGAGCAATGCATACTTAATTTCTGTTTTTCTTCAGTAATCTATCAGTATAAGTTTCAATGCACATTCTTAGAATGGTTTTCATATTAAACAAACTTCTGTTTGCAGATTTTGAGTCCCGAGTGCATTCATGCTCGACGGCTTAATTGTAGGTTTAAATTTTAATTATTTCCAGTAGCTTAAAGGCATTATACTGAGTCAGCTTGTGGTTGCAGCGATAGTTTGCTTCTCTTCGTTGACAGAGGAAGATCATAATAATGCAGCCTCTATTTGTGTAAAACTGTACTCTTGGAATGAATTCCTTGAAATGGTAATTTTTTTATCTTTATTTCTTTTGTTTTCAGTTTTTGTTTGGTACACTTCGAATCTTCTGCTGGCATAAACTGAAGGCTGAACAGTGCTTAGTTTCCCTCTTTGCATAAAATATCGTGCATTTGTGCATTTTCATATAGTTTCCAAAGTTCAGTTCATTTTGGCAATTGAATGTGCCAGTGCTACATTCTGAAACACTGCCCAGTTTTCTTGATTATAGAAGTTACATATAGATATTGATGCTACCAAAAAAATAGTACCTAAAAGATCTCGAACTTGATGATCGAACTTTGATGAGCACGAACGATCTTCGAATACCTGCAACAAAAGCAACAAGATATGTGCTCGTCGTCCTTCCGATGCTTAAGTCAGATAGGAAATTTAGTGAGTGATGCTATAAACTGGAAATAATGAAAAACGTACCTCAAGAATGAGCCCGAGTTATGTATTTATAGGTGCCGATGATAGAGTCCTAGAAGGACTTAGCAATGTGTGATCCTTACCCGTGTAGGATAAGGAGTTAGTGTTTCATTCCAAGTATTCAACCATTGTTTGAGCCAAAAAGGGAGTCTAGCTAGGTAAGAACTGTAGGTTGGGTAGAATTTGTGTTCTCATAGGTCGTAAAAAAAACCTCACATGAAGACACAAGGTCCCGACCTAAGTGCCCCTATGAGAACACAAATTCTGGGTAGTGTGGTCGAGTTCAAGACCGGGTAATTCTGGGATGATCATAGCCCCCGTGCATCAAGGTCGTAGATCACGGTCCAAGTCAAAACTACGAGTCAAGATGCAGAGGTGTAAATGTCCAGGTGTCGCTCCACGTGTCACACGTCTGATGGAATGTCAGAATTCAATCTTAGATGGGTGCCACGTGTCTTTGTTCAAGGGTTGGGATTAAAAGATCGTTGGTATTCTATAGCCTCCTATAAATACTCCAACTTTCACCATTCATTTTCACTTTTCACTCTCAATTACTCAGTAAAATCGAGCTCGAGTTCAGGATTGTGAGTTAGTGAGCGATCGTCTGAAAAGGCAAGAATTCGAGCCCTTAAGTTATTTTTTGAATCAGTACAATCTCGAGTAGCAGTAGTAGTACGGGGTCGAGTGATAGTGATAGTAGCCATCCATCTAGGGTCTCGATCAATAGTGATAGGCCTATCGATGTAGATGCATCCCTCATTCCCCTGGCCATCCCGATCAGTTCTCACGTCGATAGCGACGTCAGCTTGACATATCCTAAAGAACCAACCAAGTATAAAGAGCATGTTATTATTAAGATAGCCAGAGAGTTCAGTGTCATGCCAACCCATGATATTAGGGCCCTGGGGCATATTGAAATGGTGTTGGATGCTCGAGAAGGGGAGATGACATTTTTTAGGGACACTTTTAAGGCCAGGCTTAGGTGGCCTCTTCATCCCTTTTTCATCAATTTTCTATCCTCTTACTACTTGTGCCCGTCCAATTGGCCCCGAACGATTGGAGACTGTTAGTGTACTTCATTTTGTGTAGATGCCTCGAGGTCGAGCCTAGACTAGACCTTTTAAGAATGGTTTTTGATATGAAATTCTCCCCAGGGTACAACTGCTTTGTCTATTTATCAACTAAGGGGGGGTTTACGACACCAGAGACCCTGAGCTCCCTTCGTGGTTGGAAAGAGAGGTTCTTTTTTTTTTAGACCACAAAATCCTGACCATCCCTTTAACCTGAAGTGGGAGGTACCTGACAAAGATAGATTTAACGAAGGGCAGGCGTACTTCAAGGTATTAGAACAAGATAGGTTAAGGTTAGTTAACCATGATCCTTTGGCAGAGAAGATTGATTACTTGCTCGAGGATGACACCCTCGACCTTGCCAATGTGAAAGGCCTCGAGGGTACGTCTTTTCATCTTTTTTCCTCTCGTTAATTCTCCTTGAGCTAGCTAATGTCTTGTGATTTATTTTTGCAGATTTGAAAATGTCTTTCAACCCATCGAACCTTCTCACGAACATCCAGCACAAGGCCAACGGTCCGAAGCCTAAAGCCCTGGCTCCATCCAAGGGAAAGAAGAGGGCAAGGGAGGTCGCTGCGAGGAAACCCCCATTGGTGGTGACCCCGACCTTGCATAAAGGCCAGTCCTCGATGTCCAAGACCCCGACCCCACTACCCCCATTCAACACCCAGGGTGTGAGATCGAGCTCGGGGATGCTAGGGGGTTGCTGACTCCGGCTTCTCTCCCATCTTTGATAGTGCCCTCGAGGAGCATTCTGAGTGAGTCATCGTGAAAGATCTTGTTAACCAGTTTGAGAAAAAGATCAAAATTCATGAGGGCGTTAAGACATTGGAGGTCCTGACCTTGAGGGTAAGATATCGACCTTAATTGTGTTTCCTTTATTTGATTTTCTTTCATTGGACTAACGTCGAGTTTATTTATGCTGATGTTGAGCGTAGCCTGAGGCCTTACCTTGAATGGCCTCAATATTGAGAGCGAGCTACAAGAGCTTGAGAAGGAAAAATAGCGAGCTGACTGGCAAGCTAATGACCTCGAGAAAGCTCTTGATGCAGCGAAGGCCAAACTTAAAAAGGCTCGAGAGGAGATCGAGGTTTACAATGGGGAAGCTGACGAGGTAAAACTCGAGCTTCTTGAGTCTAAGGAGGGCTTCAAGAAGGAGCTGGTGAGAGCCCGTGGCGAAGCTCGAGCCCAAGTTGTGGAGGACTTCAAGCAGTTGGAAGAGTTTGGGACCCTCCTTGGTTAGTATGGTTCGGGTTCCTATCATTATGGCTTGTGGCTTGCTCACTCCTTTCTCCAAACAAGGCTCCTAGAGGACTTAAGGCCCCTCGTGGAGGAGCTGATGATGATGAATGAGCTAGTTATCGAGCTCGAGCTCTCCACCTCGAAGGTCGATGATGACGATGATGATGGTGATGGTGATGGGGAGGAGGCCGGGACTGGTGATCATGACGATGTCAGGGTTGTTGACATAGATTAGATTCCCCGATCCCGAGTTTTGAATTTTTTTTTAAAGTACATTACTCGATGTGCCCTATTGCCTATTTTTGGAAATGTGATCGACGTTGGTTTATTCTATTTTGTTTATACAAGATCGCGTATGATGGTTATTTATTACTAGTTCGATCGTTGAGACTTGTCTTCGTTATAAGATCGTGCATGAATTTTAAGTTCGTGTGTGGATGTTGTGATCATGCATGGATCGTTGAAAGATTTATTATTAGTATAGATTATATTTCCTAACATAATTAACTTAAATGTTGACGTATATAGCCTGGGTGTAAGACAGCTCGAGGATATTGTATACCCTAATGATACGGATTGTCAACACTATGAATCAGATTGATCCTTGTACTTGTAAAATTGGGCTTCGATTTCTAAGCTCGAAAATGTATTTTCATGCTTTGTCGAGTATGGGGTAAACTAGTTTGAGTATTAGTGTCGTGTACTGTAAACTGATTTTTCAATTTCCCATATCAAGGAGCGACCATTGGGTCATTGATGATTTAAAGGATAAGCTCGGGCTTGTCCCTTGTTTAAACAACTTCTTTCCTTTGAGGATAACATCGGGTATGATCTTGTATGATAAACGTTACTTTATACCCCGACCTCGATCTTTATATTCTTTGCTATGAGGGCATTCTGGGATCGAATGAGTCGGGCATGATGATCTCGACCTGTTGCCATTTGAGGTCTTCACAGCATGTGTTTAGTTCTATTGGTCGAGTATTGACCGTATGCACGAGGCACAGCTTTATGCTAGCTTGGTTATGTGTTAGCTGCATGCGCGGTGCATGACCTTATGCTAACTTGGTTAGGTGTCAACTACATGCATGGAGTACGACCTTATGCTAACTTTGTTAAAGTGGTAGCTGCATGCGTGGAGCACGGTCTTATGCTAACTTGGTTAGGTGTCAGCTGCATTCGCGGAGCACGGCCTTATGCTAACTTTGTTAAAGTAGTAGCTCTATGCACAAGGCATGGCCTTGCGCTAATTTTGTTAAAGTACTAGTTGCATGTGTAGGGCATGGCCTTACACTTATTTTGTTAAAGTATTAGCTGCATGCGCAGGCACGACCTTATGCTAATTTTGTTAAAGTACTAGTTGCATGCGCGGGGCACAACCTTATGCTAATTTTGTTGAAGTATTAGCTGCATGCGCGGGCACGGTCTTATGCTAATTTTGTTACAGTAGTAGCTGTATGCGTGAGGCACGACCTTACGCTAATTTTGTTTATAGGGAGGCAACAACGTATGAAAAAAATTGTGTTTCAATAAAAGGGCTCAAGGGCATTAATACCCGAGCTTATTGGAGCATGAACTGTTAGGGCGTTAGAGCCCGAAAATTAAAAACGAAATAAAGCAAACATAATGTGGGCATGCAAGCCTTGAAGGAAAAATTATAGATATAACTAGTTGTAATAAATTTTTAAATTGTCGGTGTTCCATGGCCTTGGGAGCGGCTTCCCTGATATGTCCCTGAGGCTGTAAGTTCCACATTTTAGTTTTCTTATCTCGAAGGGTCCTTTCCATGTTGGTCTGAGTTTCCCTGATAGGTGTTCGGTAGCTTCCGCTTTTCTAAGGATAAGATCGCCAGCTCTGAACCTTCTCGTCTGAACCTTGTTGTTGATGTGGTTTGCCGTTCTGTTATGATAATTTGTAGCCCTAAGTGAGGCTTGCTCTCTTACCTCTTTAAGCAAGTCAAGGTGTTCTGCAGTTTGTCTCCTTCTATTCATCTCAAGCTTCCTTATTGTGGGAAGATTGACCTCGATTGGAATGGTAGCCCCTATTCCAAAGGCGAGCATGAAAGGTGTCTCACCAGTTGCTATCTTGTGCGAAGTCCTGTATGCCCATAGTATAGAAGGCAGTTCATCAGGCAAGTCACCTTTGGCATCCCCTATTCTTGTTCGAAGGTTCTACAATATGATTCGATTAGTTACTTCAGCAAGCCCATTACTTTGTGGGTGTGATACCGAGGTTAAGCGATGATCAATTCCATGGTTGGCACAAAAGCTTCTGAAATGTGAATTATCAAATTGCCTTTCGTTATCTGTGATGAGGACTTTTGGTATTTCAAACCTGCATATGATGGACTTTCATATGAATGATTTGAGTTTCGGCTCCGAAATTGTTGCCAGTGGTTCAACCTCTACCCACTTTGTGAAATACTCTACCACCACAGCTACAAACTTTAATTGTCCTCGGGTCAAAGGGAACGGTCCAAGAATGTCGACTCCCCACTGTTCAAAGGGAGCTAAGTAATGAATGGAGGTTAGCTCCTTAGCAGAAGCATGTATGATGTTGCCAAACTTTTGGCACTTGTCGCACTTCCGAACGTAATCTGCAACATCTTTCTTCAAACTTGATCAGTAGTACCCATACCTTATCAACTTATATGCAAGAGCTCGGGCTCCTTGGTAATTTCCACAAATGCCTTCATGACTTATGTAATCAACTATTGGATCCATCCACGAAGGCTCATGGTCGATGTCCATGACATTTTACTTTTGAGCTATGCTGAGTTTTGCAACTATCTTGATGTGCACGGCTCTATCGAGCCCATCCACACCCATGAAGACAAGTTTGGATAATGCATCAGCTTTGGCGTTATCAGCTCTGGCCACCTTCAGGATTTCACAACTTACAAACTACCTTTGAAGGTCATGTACTTTTAGGCAGTATAAGCTCATCTTCTCGTCCATTCTTTCGAAAGGCCCCTCGATTTGCCCGACCACTAGCTGTGAGTCATTGAAAACTTTTACATGCTCTCACTCAAGATTTTTTTACCATTTCCAAGGCTATGATAACGGCTTCATACTCTGCTTCGTTGTTGGTGGCCTCAAAGTTAAATCTGAGTACACATTGTATTTCTGTAGCCTTGTCCGAGCTAGTGATGATGAAGTCGGCCCTTGAACCTGAGCTATTGGATGCTCCATCCACAAAGATTTTCCATATTTTCTAGGTCGTACTCGGGTCTTTAGCCTGTGTTTCTGAAGACCTTGGAGTGAGCTCTGCTATAAAGTCCGCCAAAGCTTGAGCCTTGATTCTAGGTTGTGGCTTGAACTCTATGTCAAATTCGCCAAGTTCAATTGCCCATTTCAACAGTCTTCTTGAGACGTCCGGCTTCTGGAGTATGTGTCTAAGAGGTTGGTTAGTGAGCACAACAATTGGATGTAACTGAAGGTACGGCCGTAACTTTCTGGCAGCCATTACCAAAGCGAGGACGAGCTATTTTGCAAGTGTGTACCGTGTTTCTGCATCAAGGAGTACTTTACTTACATAATAGACAGGTTGCTGAACTCTTCCTTTCTCCTTTACCAAGACTCCACTTACTACTTTCTGAGAAACGGCCAAGTGTAATAGCAACGTGTCACCGGGTTCGGGTTTGGTAAGGACTGGAGGTGTTGATAACATTTGCTTGAACTCCTGAAAAGCTAAGTTGCATTCCTCATTCCAGTCAAAGCGCTTATTTTCCCTAAGTAGTTTGAAAAAGGGGAAACTCATATCCGCTGTCCCAAAAAACAAACCTGTTCAGTGCTGTTACGCGACCTGTCAACTTCTGAATGTCCCTTTTGCACTTAGGGGCCTCTATACTCATCTGAGCTTGGATTTTATTAGCGTTTGCCTCTATTCCTCTGTGCGTGATCATAAAACCCAAAAACTTTCCAGATGCCACCCCAAACGCACACTTTGTAGGGTTGAGCTTCATGTTGTACTTTCGCAATGTAGCGAACACTTCCTCAAGATCAGAGACATGACCATTCACCTATTTGCTCTTAATCACCATATCATCCACATATGCTTTGATCGTTTTCCCAATTAATTCAACGAAGATCTTGTTTACCAATCTTTGATACGTTGTTCCAGCATTCTTCGGCCCAAAGGGCACGACCCTATAGCAATAGATGGCTGAGTCTGCCGTGAATAAGGTCTTCTCTTGGTCTTCTTTCGCCATGAGTATTTGGTGATAGCCCGAAAAGGCATCCAAGAAGCTGTACAGCATATGACCTGACGTGCTGTCCACGAGATTGTCAATTCGAGGTAGATAATAGCTGTCCTTGGGACATGCTTTATTCAGATCTATGAAGTCAATGCAGACTTGCCACTTCCTGTTAGCCTTTTTGACAAGAACTACATTGGCAAGCCAATCAGGATATTGTACTTCCCGAATGAATTGTGCCTTAGCAAGCTTAGCAATCTCTTCCTTTATGACTTCTCGGCTTTTCAGTGCAAATTGCCTTTTCTTTTGCTTTACAGGTCTTGCCTCCAATTTTACATTCAGTCTGTACACCACAACCTCTGGGTCAATTCCAGGCAAGTCCTCAACATTCCAAGTAAATACATCAATGTTGAGGGAGAGACAATTCAACAGTTCAGATATGACTGCTGTATCTAGCCCCCGACCGATTGCCACTTTCTTGCTATGCTCGTGCTCGACCTCTTCCAATCCTTCCATTGGAGCCAGTCTCCCGTGATTTTCGTGCTCAAGCTCGAGCTCTGTAACTTGCATGATGTCGCTCTTGATTTTTTGAACGCTAGTCACATAACACTATCGTGCTACTTTTTGGCTGCTTTGAACTACCCCGATTCCATTAATCGTAGGAAACTTCATAGCTAGGTGGAAAGTTGAGACAATAATTCAAATTTTGTTGAGCAGTGGTCTTCCCAATATGGCGTTGTAGGCCATTGGAGTACGAACAACTTCAAAAGTGGTGATCTTCATCACTTGTTTACCTTCTATCCCCAATGTTAAATGCAACTCGACGATACCTTCCGGGGTGATGACCCCACCTCCAAACCCTTGGAGAGGCATTTTCACTAGCCTGAGCTATTCCGATGAGATCCCCATTTGAGCAAAGGCTTCATGAAACAGTACATTAGCTGCACTTTCGTTGTCTACCAGAATTCTCTTAACTTCAAAGTTGGCGATGATGGCCGATATAACCAGAGCATCATCATAAGGGAATGCTATGCCTTCCAAGTCCCTTATTCTAAAAGTGATGTCCTCTGTAGAATCGAGATCTGATTTTGAGATGATTGGAGGCTGCCTGGCATATTGTTTATGCCCGCTACTAGAATTTTCCCCCGAGGTTGTTCCTCCGACAATGATATTGATAGTACCTACAGTTGGTTGCTTGTTTCCCCGACCCTCTAGGCCTTGTCTCTGTTCTAATTATTCCTTGGGTGCTTGTCATTGTTAACGTAAGAGGCCAAAAATCACCTTTTTATAAGAGCTTCAATCTCCTGCTTCAAGGCGAAACAATCTTCTGTTGTATGTCTATAATCTCTATAGAAATCACAATACCTACTCTTGTCACGAGTATCAGGTGGAGACTGAAATCTGGAAGGCCACTTTAGTTTTTTCGAATCCTTGATCTCCATCAAAATGTTGGACCTCGAGGTGTTCAAGCGGGTAAAGGATGTTGAGGAGAGGTCCTATCTTGGCTTGACCCGAGGTTCATCTAGTCTCAGACTGGACTCATACGGCCTTTTCTGATCCGACTTTCCTAATGAGGAAACTTCTCTTTTTTGGGCCATGGTTTCTTCCATTTTGATGTATTTCTCAACTCGGAGTAGCTCGGTTACGAACTTCGATGGGGTCTTAGACAAGGACATCTTGAATGCTTCACACTTAACGGCGTATGTCAAAGCTGAGACTGCGACAGTGATATATAGATTGGGGATCTAAAGCCTTTCTTTATTGAACCTGGTCATGAAACTGCGCAGTGTCTCGTTGGATCCTTGACGCATTTACATGAGTGATGCGGCTATCTTTCTGATTCGCTTGCTGCTTGCAAAGAAAGCGGAGAACTTATTGGCCAAATCTGAGAAGGAGGCGATAGAGTTGGGTTCCAATGTGGAAAACCAATCTCTAGCTGCTGCGTTTGTGAGGGTCTGAGGGAAGGCCTTGTACATCACTGCATCTGGTGCAACCTGTAAGTTCATGATATCGGTGTACACATTGAGATGATTGATGGGGTTGATTGTCCCATCATACTCCTTTATCCAAGGATACCTGAACCTATCCGGGCGAGGATACGAGAGAATTTTTGGAGTGAACGACGTATTGGGGGTGAATACTGTTGCTACCCGAGTATTTTGTTACGTACCCGCTGCTATCCCTTCTTGAATAATTCTAGCAAGTTCAGCGGCGTCCATTGTAACGGACCTCGAACTTGAAGCCACTTGTGGTGCACCTGAAGTTCCAACCCCGCCATCATCATGAGCTATACGTTAACTCGAGCCTGAGCATCTGCCATAAAACCACCTTCGGGGTTGGAGTATATGATGGTTACGAATTTCTTTGGCTTAACAATTGGGTTAATTCAGCAACCTGCTGACGAAGTTCCTCAAAAGCTCCGGTGGTAACAACAGCTTGAGGAGGTGTTGGCATCTTTGACGATTCTTATTGGGGGACATGGCGTTCCTTAGGAGGAGGAGGGTTATCCGGGACAGATGAGCTTGCTGGAGGAAGGCCTGAACGTGTATTGACCATGGCTTTTGGTAGCGCTTTCACAGACGGTGCCAATGATGCTACCAAAAAAATAGTACCTGAAAGATCTCGAACTTGATGATCGAACTTTGATGAGCACGAACGGTCTTCGAATACCTGCAACAAAGGCAACGAGGTGTGTGCTCGTCGCTCCTTCGATACTTAAGTCAGATAGAAAATTTAATGCGTGAGGCTATAAACTGGAAATAATGAAAAAGTACCTCAAGAATGAGCCCGGGTTATGTATTTATAGGTGCCGATGATAGAGTCCTAGAAGGATTTAGCCATGTGTGATCCTTACCCGTGTAGGATAAGGAGTTAGTGTTTCATTCCAAGTATTCAACCATTGTTTGAGTGAAAAAGGGAGTCTAGCTAGGTAAGAATTGTAGGTTGGGTAGAATTTGTATTCCCATAGGTCGTCAAAAAGACCTCTCACGACGACACAGAATCCCGACCTCAGACTGGGAGTTTTAAGGAGGGACAAGCTCGGGGTAGTGTGGTCGAGTTCGAGACCGGGTAAATCTGGGATGATCAGATATATATATTATATTTATGAGTTCTATGCATGTGTCATCGTATGTAAATATGATAAAGAGGACCGAAGTATACCTGCAATTCACTGGTAGTAGGTTTCTTGGGGTTTTCATGATCATCTTTCAGGTGAGTGACTATCATTTATCGAGTAACTTATGCATTGACTGTTTAATCTTCTTGTAGGTATTTCTTATATTCTGTTAGTTGTAAGTTTCCCATCAATTAAAATCATGTCTATCATTTACCAGGGAAGGAAGTATCCATCAGATGTCATGCCGCCGTAGCCGTTTAACATATGCATAATTATGTACACCAGTGGAGACCCCAAAGGTGTTATATTGACTCATGAAAACATTTCCACATATGTGACAGGTGTCAGTCTTTTCATGGAACAATTTGAAGATAAGGTAAGATAAGTTCTCTACCTCTGTCAAATAATTTATCAGTAATAATATGAATGTCGGAAACATATACATGTCACTAGGCTCACAGAGGTTGCTTAACAAACTATGGAGTTTTGAACTATAAGGCCTTTCGAGACACAATCCATAAAGAAGTAAAAAATAATAATTTAAATTAGCAGTCATGTCATAAGAATCGGAAATATGATGCAATTTCCTCTTATTACTAAGAACATATTATTTCTGTATAACAAGATTCATTTTCCTTCATCTTGCAATTCTAATGTCACTCATTTGGACTGATGACAATCAATGTTGTATACATATCGTTCCTACCCGTTGCTCACATTCTTGACCGCATGATTGAAGAATATTTCTTCCACAAGCGTGCTTCAGTTGGCTACTATCATGGGGTAAATAGTCAGAATTACCATTTTTGGTCTTCGTTCGATCTTCATTTGATTGTGGAAAGAACAGAAGAGCAGCATATAAAAGGAACAGAAAATTCTACTTGTACATAATTATTGCACATAATGGTGTCCATAATGTGATGTGGTAATCATCCGATTGTTAATGTGCAAGTGTGAGATTTGAATTAAAGGTTGGATCCAGTGCCACGTATAATTATGGACACCATTATGTAGACAATTATGTACATATAGCACTTCCTGGAATGGAAAATTCTACTTGTACAACAAAGCTAAAGATGTGTAATACTTTTCCTCGACATCATCTCCTGACTTAGTTCCTTGCTCTATGTTAAAAGGATATAAATGGATTGAGGGATGATTTGATGGAGTTGAGACCAACATTTTTGGCCGGAGTCCCTCGAGTTTTTGAAAGGATACACGAAGGCAAGAAATTTCCCAATCTTTAATCACATATTCAAATTGGATGGAATGCATACTGGTGGATTTAACAATCATTTTCATCTCTCTGTCAGGAGTCTTAGTAGCACTTCAAGAACTCAATCCGTGGCGGAGAAATTTTTTTGACCTGCTCTACAGATAGTAATGCCTTGATTACTTTTCAATAATATCTTCTTTTTTTCTTTGTCAGCTCTCTATAAAGAATTATACAACTTAAGATCATCTGCTGATGCTTCTGTTTCTTGATCTCATACAGCAAACTATATTTAGATGATGTTAGGGTACAAATAGAAAAATACATCTCCATTAGCAAATCTTCTGGCTTTCAGGAAGGTTGAGCCCTCCTCATAATCCATACACTTTAAAATTGAAATTGGAATACAAGTGGCTGACTCTAGTTAGTCAAAAGTTTCTCTAGTTAGTTCATGTTTGGCTAAGCTTAAAAAAATTTACTTGTGAGTTTACTTGTACATCGTTGAATAAGTAAGTTTTAATATAAATAATATTTTTGGTGGTAGAACTAAGTTATATTTTTTTTTTGGACAATAACTCATATCTTACCAGAAAATAATTAGCATTTTAAAAAAAAGAAAAGAAAAGAAGGACATGTTTCCGAACATGTTTGGAATAAATTTTTTCTTAAATGTAACTTTTAATAATAGCAAAACATGGCTAGAATATTGTAGTTTATGAATTTGACAAGATATATTAAAGCACGTATAACATGATAGATTCTTAATTTTGATGCATTTGGCTGTTAATGAAATGGAACCTACTATAGACACCTACCATAGACCTGGAGCAAGAAAAATACCCCCAAAAAAATATATAAGAAAGAAAATCCTGTGCTCCGGGGCATAATCCAGTGATGCAAAGGATATGAATGAGGTAGTCTCAATCTTGCTGATAGCCGTAGTGTGAGGGTTCGATTTTTAAGATATGAAATTAGACTCTTTGCGGACACCAGTGTACGGACAAACTCTTGTTTCCTGACCTGTTGAGGCACATCTTGTGATTTACCTCCATCACAATGCTCCAGGGGCAGGTGGTGGGGCCCTCAAGGTTGGGGTTCAACCTTTAAGAAAGAAAATCCTGCTATCTATCAGAAAAATTATTTCCGTAGAAAAGCAAAACCCAATAAAACATTGTGGATTCTGACAACATCTTTATTGATTTTGTTCAGGTCAAAAATAGGTTAGGCAGCAGAATCCGTCTAATAGTTTTCGGCGGTACACCACAAGGCAGTGAGATTGAAGAATTCCTACGGTTACCTCCTGTGCCTTTGTAGTACAAGGCTATGGTAATTAACTATATAGTTTTGTCATATAGAAGTAGACATCATTTAGAATTACCTGATGTGGCTGAGTGCTGGCTTATTTTATGACATTCTACTAAACTTTAATTTCTTTCAATTATACCATTTGTTGCTACAATTATATCTCAACTAGGACTTCGACTTTACATCCAGGGCATGTTTGGTATGCAGTTCTCGATAGGATTTGATAGTACAAAAGACAATAATCGAACTTCTTTTAATCCTTATACTGACCAATGTTGTAAAATCAATCCCACCAAACAAACCATTGGAGGTTTAATAATTTACAGTTTACCTTCTTTCGTGATTTCATTAATTGGTTCTCTACTTCAGACAAGTGTAAGGCTTATGTTGCTACTATTAGATACAGAAAAAGAAGTGCTTCTGTTACTAAGGTTTCCCAGTAACCAGTTATGTGTTATTATTGATCTTCCGAAGGGTAAACTTACAACGTATCACAATGTCATCGATGCAGGGCTTACAGAGAGCTGTGGATCGGCTACTCTTGGCTTTCCAGATGAAATGTGCATGATGGGAACAATTGGTTCTGCATTTGTCTATACGGAGATTCGTCTGGAGAAGGTTCCAGAAATGGGGTATGATCCACTGGGAGATCCAACTCGAGGTGAAATATGCATCAAAGGAAGGACAGCATTTCCAGGATACTACAAGAATCCGAAATTGACTAGGGAAGTCCTAAGGGATGGATGGTTTCACACAGGTAAGAGTCACTATTTCTTATTAGAAAGTTTTAAAAACATGTTTGACTAAGCTTAAAATGATAATGAATGCATAAATAATTTTTCATAATGGATTTTATGGTCTGCTCTTCAACCTTGTATACCCTCACGTGACATAGGGGAGATATTACCAAATGGAGTTTTAAAAATTATTGATAGGAAGAAAAATCTTATTAAACTATCCCAAGGAGAGTACGTTGCACTAGAATATCTGGAGAAAGTTTATGGCATCGCCCCGATTGTTGAAGATGTGAGCATCAGTTCCTTCCTGTCGATTAAATTTGTCATGTAGGAATTATATTTCAACCTGCTATCATTTTCACATCTCTACTTACATATGTGGTCATTCCTTTCAGATTTGGGTCTATGGAGACAGCTTCAAATCTATGCTAGTTGCAGTAGTAGTACCAAATAAAGATAGCACGAAAAAGTTGGCTGAACAGAACAGCCACCAACCAATCCCATCGACATCACGGGCAACTCTCCATCCCGGCCATATTGTAGCACTTTGGCGTGAGCGACACCATTTTATAGAAGAACCCAACATTTTCCTCAAAATAGTTTTAAAGAATAACCCAGCATTTCTGTCCTTTCTCTTCATTTCAACTTCTGCCAATGTCCAAAGTTTTATTATCATTTTGGTCCTTCCTTTAATCTCAAGATAGATCTTTAGATGAATGGTTAATCCATGGCTTGGAAGTGGCAAATAGCATGAAAGATTTGATCTGTTTTAACGCATGTACAGAGAATGCTTTTGCGAATCTGGACTGTACTTGAGCCTATTGCCATTCTGGATATTGGAAGCTGATATCTTCATTTGTTTGAATGTTCTGGAACTTATGTTATTCTACCATGGTTGTGTATTAGAATTGTATCGAGTGTATAATTTGATCATGTTACTTGATGTTTGTCTACGACGTACAATATGAATTTTTTACTCTTATTTTTATGATGATGGAATTTTTGAAGTAGTTCAATAATGAATCAAAGAACAAACAACCTCCAACACATTAAGGGTCTCGATTCTGTCATATTTGACAGCCAAGTTTTGAGTACAATAATGGAGCCAAACACAACCAACATTTTCGGCTCTACTTGTTTCATTTTGGAGTTAGTATTCAAATTTGTTTAGTAAATCAAGAGATGGCGATGACTTCGGTGAATGTGAGGAGATAGCGGAGGTGAGGAGACAATCGAAGGTGATTGCTTTGGAGGTAAAGATTTTAGGGAAAACTAGGGAAAGGACGGAGGGCTTGACTTTTTGGGGGAAATGTGGAGAGAAGTGAGAGAGAAAGTGAGTTTTAATTTTCAATTTTTTTTTAAATGCCACATCAGGTAGTAACTCGGCTTTGTCAACTACTGTTGTACGAGTAGCACGATTGATTCAAATAGGGACCGATGTGGCGCCGCTATAGGTTGGGGCGCTAGCCTTGTTTGTAGGCCCTGTTCAAACCGCTTAATTCTACAAGCAAAAACTAATTTCGAAAAAAGGGAACTTCTAAGATTTCAGCTAATTACAAGATTTTCCCTTTCATATTTTGCTCAAAATTTTAGATTTTCTCCAGCAACTCAATTCTCTCTCTTGTTTATATATTATGCGTAGTTTAAATTTGAAGAAGATCTCGTAGTGGAACTTACGAATCTCCCGAAAGTTATGTATAAGAGTGTTAGGTGGATAAGTTAGTATAATTTCTTAGACAAGTTAAGCACTACTAATTGTGGAGGAATCTCATCACTTTATATTTTTTTCTTTAGTATGTATTTTGCTCTGCGAAGAAATGTATGAAAAACAATGGAATATATTTACTTATGGTAGTTATGATAATTTCGTGAGGTTAGTCATTTTGTACAATTGTTACTAAAACCATTAATCGAAAATTGTTTTGTAGATAATTGTGAACAAATTAGCACTTTATTTTGAAACAAAATTCAACTAGATTTCAATCTCTCGTTCTATTCATCCTCGAGAAGTTTGTGGCCAATTCTATAAAAAGCATAAGCATCAATACAAGCATACTCAATCTGCTGAATGTTAAGACTTAAAGAGCCCTTGCTTCTCAATCACTTTTACAAAAATTAATAGGCTTTGCCGTATAAGTCGTACAACTCCATCAGCGAATTGAATTTGCCAACGCGCCGTAGCCAATACTCAATATTAAGCTTCAAAACACCATCTCTAACCTTGACACCATTGAAAGTTATGTCAGGATCACTCAGAAAGCTCTTTATAGATTGAGTTATATACTCAAGCCTTGCAACTCCACATACCAAAAGATTTAAACTAGGTCTTCCTTTATATCTTATGAAAACCATGTCTTCACCAATGAGTGCTAATGCTACCCAAAAATCGTACATGTTGATTTTTCGAGCTTAAGTATTTTGAATGAGCACGATCGTAGTCTTCGGGTACCAGAAACAAAGGCAACGATGTATGTTTTCGTCGCCCCTCCGATGTTTAAGTCAGAAAGGAAATTATGTGCGTGAGGTTATAAATTGGAGAATAATGAGAACATACTTGAATAATGGCCCAAGGTTTTGTATTTATAGAGGTATAAGGTGCTTTCCTGGTAGGATTCAACTAGTTTGATAGTTTTATCCGATAAGAGCCCTATAAGAAAACAGTGTTTGAATTCTACTGTGGTTAGAAGAGCAATAACTAAGAGAACTCTCCTAGGTTTAGGAGATATGGGTTGAAGTGTTTGTGTCAGATCAAAGTTCCCAGTGGACAGACCTTTTTATGATGGTAATTGAGGATCTCATGAGATTTGCCCGAGGTATTATTCCCGAGGACATCTCGTATCCTGTGGTAATTTGTTGGGAAATAGAGATTGGGCACATGTCCCCGAGGACACCGAACACATCCCGAGCACCTATGATCGCAAATCGCAAGAAGAGTCCTCCCAAATGATCGGGATGACAGTGGTCGGGATACGCAGGGAATGTCAGTATCACTGGCCCCAGTGTACCTATTCTCGAAGCTTTGTTCGAGGTTATGGTGCAAAAGAAGTCAGAAGGCAAAGAGCTCAGGTGTGTAAGCTCGAGGAAGTTCTTGAAGACAGGTGTTCAGAATGGCTGACGTGGGACTGAGGTAAGCCCTAGATAAGAAAAGGCGGTAAAAAGGGGGTATGGGCTAGATGTAGGACACATGGCCAGATCTAACGGTCAGGGTAGTGACTTTTGGACTACCATCTTTTGTTGCCTATAAATACCTTGTTCACTTTTCATTTTTCACTTTTCACTCATAGTAAACATCTCTTGCTAATCGTCGGGATCAGAACTTTGGTGGGTTTTTAGGGCGTCAACTTTAAGGTAAGACCTCGAGATCTTAAGTTACTCTTTAGACACTTTTTGCCTAGGTCAGAATGTCTAGTAGTAGCCATGAGTCTTCGTCCTCTTCCTCGAGAAATACCCCCGAGGACAGGGAGCACTCGATCATACCCATGGCCATGCCCATTAATGCACATCCTCGGGCACAAAGTATCCCAACTCCCTTTGGTACCCTAACCTCCCTTGTAAATTTAAGGAGCATCTAGCGATATTAACGGCTAGGGAATACGAGCTCATGCTGAAGTGTGATATTAGGATGCCAGAGGGTGAGGATAGGATGGCCATTGCTCGGGATGGAGAGTTTGTAATTTTTAGAGACTCACTAAAGGGTAGATTTAGATGACCCTTGTACCCCTTCTTTGTGGCTTTACTGGTTGAGCACAACATGAGCCCTAATCAACTCGTGCCAAATGGATGGAGGACGCTCACCTACTTTGTTATAGCCTGTAGATACCTAGGTATTAACCCATACATCGACCTTTGTAGAATGGTCTTTGATTTGAAACAACTACCTCAATATACATGTTTTGCCTATCTTTCATCTCCAGGAGGTTTCAGGATACTGAGGATGCCAAGTTCATTAAAGGGGTGGAAAGAAAAGTGGTTATACGTCATACCTCAGGATTTTGACTTTCCTTTTAGTCCTAGGTGGGTTTTGCCTGACACGGCCAGGTTTTGTGAAGGCCAGGCCTATTTTGAGTCTCTAGAAAGGGATAGAGAGATGTTAGAGAACCTCGAGCCTCTTATTTATGATATAGATGACATCTTAGGGGATGATGTTCTTGATCTTGCAGATGTGAAAGGCGCTGAGGGTAGGGATCGTACTTTCGCCCTTTTCCCTCATCGATCTGTCTTTGAGAATTATGCTCACGCTAATGACTTGTCTTTACAGGGATGACTTTCGATCCTTCAGCTATTTGACAGGTCGTGAATAAGAAGTCGAGGGCCCCTCAAGTTTGACCCCCAAGTCAAAAAAGGGAAAAAAAGAGGCCTTGAGATTTAGGGCCTGGGATTGTTAGGAGTGGGCATGGCGAGCCATCTACCCGAGGACAATCTCCGACCATTGATGAGCACGAAACTCCGATTGCCACTCCTCGATCACATCCTTGGTCGAGGAGTACTCCCGAGAATGTTGACCTCGAGGATGAGGTCCTTCCTATGCCTTTTTTTTCAAAATCAAGATCCTGATTGGTGTCCTCTGGTGTCGAGCATCATGGACAAGTATCAAAAGGACCTCAGCTTTGATGAGGGCATAAAAGCTCTTAGTTCCCTTACACTGAAGGTAAGCTTGCTCATTTTACTTGTTTAAGTTAAGGATTTTTATGGCTTGATCGTTAAGCTCAGATTTTATATGTTGCAGACATTGAGTATTGTCCGAGATCTTTCTCTGAAAGGAAAAGATGAGGCCCAAAAAATTGTTGAGCTCCAGAGTTCTGCTCGGGCACGTGAGAAGAGAATTGTTGATATGGAGGTTGAGCACTTTCTCCTTCGGAAGGAACGTGATGACGCCAAGAATGACCTACGGAAGGCCCGGGAAGAGGCTGGGATGGCCAAGGATGAGGTCGAGGATTTAAAGCTCGAGATAAAGCGTTTGAAGAGGGATTTTGAAGCTCATTTGACCCAAGCTCGGGGTATCGCTATTGAGGACTTCAAAACATCTGAAGAGTTCAGTGGGCTGAAGGAAGAGTACGCCATTGGCTCGTACTTCCATGCTTTGAAAGAGGCTCGGGCAATTTTACGTTCGAAGCCTGATGTAAAGCCCGAGGATTCGAAGAACATCCTAGAGGTTGCTGAAGACCTCGAGCTTTCAGAGTCCGAGGAAGCCACCGACGACCAGGAGGTTAATATTGACGGCGAGGACATGGGGGAAGAGCAAGGAAGCTGGGCCTCGGGAGAAGGAGCCGAGGACATAGACTAGTTTCTATTTTCTTTTTGTTTTTGAATACTTTTGGCTCTTTCACTTATACTGAACGATGCTTTTTGCTTTAATTCAATGTATTCTTGCCAAGCTTAACGTGCTCTCTTATTATGTTATTTCGATTTTATTTTGCTCGAGCTTTAAGTTCGTTTGAGGACTAAACCAAATGAAGTGACCATCATGCAAAGCAAGCTCGACCACTAATATATAAAGGGTAACTAGCTCGACTTTAAGAGAATCCATATGAAGTTTTAGACAAAGGTAATAGCTCGATCTTAGGGTCATTCCTTAATATGGAACATTATCTCGAGGACTAAATTGTAAGAAATGATAATTGTAATCGACGTACCTCGATCATTATATTGGGGCTAACCTGACCTAGCGGACCAGTAACAAGCTTGATTAAGGCCTTTGGTCCATATCCCGAAGATTTTGTTAAGCATAGATCGCATGCTCGAAGTAATTAAGTTCAAGCAATACGTCGCCTTTGATGATTGATCTTGTTCATATGTTCCTGAGGTCTATGGAAGTCTCGATCTATGAACTTGTGATTCCCAATCAAAATAATTAAGCTCGAGCACATGTCCGATCTTGTTAACGAGTTTTGTGCCCTGAGTGCTCAGGATAACCCGTAATGCTCGGGTATTTTACATTTCTTGGGATTGGTATTTCATATGTGCTTGCACGGGACAAGGCTTTGAGTGTTTGCTCGAGGCAAGGCTTTGAAGTGCTTGTACGGGGCAAGGCTTAGAGCGCTTGCTCGGGGAAAAACTCGGAGTGCTTGTTCGGGGCAAGGCTTGGGGTTGTAGTGATCATATCATCAAATTTAACTTTAACTGTAACATAACTTTATAAATGGACTTAGCACGTAGGCCTTATGATAAAAAGAAAATAAATTTGGCACATAGGCCTTATTAATGATAAAAAAAATAGACTTAGCACGCAGGCCTTATTTCTAAAACATGGTGAAGTGAGTTACTTGTGATCTATTTTTAAGTTTTCGGCATTTCATGGTCTTGGGAGTGGTCTTCCTGAAGTATCCTTTAAACTACATGCACCTCATAGGAGCTGTCGTATGACTTCAAAGGGTCTTTCCCAAACTGGTTCGAGTTTTCCCGGAGCATGACCAGTGGCTTCAGCCTTTCTCAACACCAAATCTCCAGCTCTGAATCTTCGCAATCTTACCCTTCTATTGAAATACTTTACCATTCTATCTTTGTAAGAGGATATTCTTAAGGCTGCCTGATCACGAACTTCTTCCAAGAGGTCGAGATTTTAGTGATGTGCCCTGCTTCTTCAAGATTAATTCTTCTTTGGTTGGGTAATCTTATTTCAATGGGAATGGTAGCTTCGATTCCAAAAGCTAACATGAAAGGGGTCTCCCCGGTGGCAGTCCTATGGGATGTTCTATATGTCCAAAGTATGGAAGGCAATTCGTCGAACCAAGAACCTCTTGCATCTCCAATCCTTGTTCGGAGGTCTCGCAATATGATCCGATTGGTGAACTCGGCTAGGCCATTACTTTGGAGAGTGCGAATGTGATTAGGTATGAACGACTGATAAGAGAAGAAGAGCAGATGAAAAATTCTAGTAAAGGGACTTATTACAAAGATCCAAACTTTGACATTCATACCATCAGTGACGAGTCATACGATCAAGCCGAAATATGTTTGGCCGAATTGGTCAAAAGAGACACATATACTTGTCCTATATGGCTAAGCCTAGACCATCGGGCAAGGATGAGCCCATGAAAGATGGAAACATAAAGGCTAGAACTTTCTCGTTCGATGTAACCAAAGCTGACCTTATATTTGATAAATTATATAGGGATAAGCAGATAAAGTTGAGCGATAAGCATAAATTGCCAAACCCTAAACAAATTAAGGGTAAAAAATATTGTAAATGGCATAATGTATGGTCACATTTGACTAACAATTGCTTGGTCTTTCGCCATGTATTGCAGGATGCCATTGAGCCAGGACGAATTACGTTCGACGATAAGAAGAAGATGGCAGTGGATGAAAATCCTTTTCCGCAGCCACTTGGAGTGAACATGGTGACGTCTGATTTCAAAAATAAGTTGCCAAAATTCAAGTTGGTCATAGATGATGGAGAAGAGGACCCTGGACCACATCTCAGTATCTTTGAACGAATCAAGGAAAAAGAGCCAAAAAGGATGAAAACGTCCTGTGTGCAAGATGTAAAAGAGAAGTGAGTGGGAACACGGAGAAACCTGGGATATGGCAGCATTCCCATCGCCCTACTTTCTTCCCAAACACTCAGCCTGGTAGAGGGCGAGGTACATCATTCTATAGAGGACCGCCTTTTGAAAGGCAGTTCAGATCAGTAGATAATGGGAGAACATTCAGGCCGCAACCTCGCCGGCCAAATGTATGGCATTCGTTCCAGTATAATGCAGGAAGAGCAGTACCTTTCGATGAGATGACTAGAACCTAACAAAGGCGTTTCCAACGAAACTATGGACGAATGATGAGGTAGCAAATGGGAGTGTCACATCCTAAAGAGCCTAAACTACTCAAGGTAGCCAATCAAAATGTTCTCAAAGATGGTGAAGAGACCGATACAGATGAATCAATGAAAGAATTGTCATAAACTTCTTCTGGGAGATCAAAGTTTGAGCGAGACAGAAGGGATGGGGAAGATCCAGATCAGCTCCTTACTATCCAGTTCGGTACGTTACCTCCTATCGTGGCTAATAATTACTTACTGGCTAATGAATTCAAGAATAAAGAAAAAGAAGAAGAAGAAAGGGAGGACAACAAATGAGAGGCTTGCGTGCTGGAATGTGAAGAAGGCCAGACTTCTGGAGAGGCCTACAATGATGAAGAAGACGACAGGATGACAGACATCGAAGAAGAAATCGACCTAGAAGCAGAAAGAAGAAGGAGAGAAGTATCTCACAATACTCTGTTAAAGCAACTACATCGAGAGGGAGTTCGCGAAGTAGACTTGTTGGGAGAACCATCTAGGCGTCCTTTCGATTTCTACGTACTGTACGGGACGCCCAAAAGGAAGAAGAGAGTGCCTCGCTCTGAAAAGTATGGATCACCTACAAGAATAATGCCCCCTCCCACAGGTTGGGTAACTGATGAGGAAGCATTAAAAAAACAGTAAGGAGGAAATTCAGGAGACAGAGGCTCAGCGCGATATGCTGCACGTCGACTTATCACATGGGGATAATTCGACAGAAAACAAGCAGGAAGTAGAAATAGAGGCTGCCGAAAAGGTTATTTTTAAACGGCCAGCCATGAAATTGACTAAACACTTTAGGCCATTGTACGTTAAAACTCTAGTTAACGGCACCCCTGTGGCAAAAATGCTTGTCAACAATGGAGCAACTATAAACACCATTCCATCTAGGATGATGAGGAAATTTGCAAAGACAGAGGGTGACATGATTCCAACAGAAGTCATCCTTACGAGTTTCAATGGAGGAGCAACTTCAACTAAGGGAGTTATGCCATTGGACATAACTATAGGGACAACTACTAGGACCACAGTCTTCTTTGTAATAGATGGTCCTACTAGTTACAATGTGTTACTAGGAAGAGATTGAATACACGGAAGTCGCTGTATACCCTCATCGCTCCATCAATGCCTGATTTTTTGGAATAACAAGGGCGAAGCAGAGGTGGTACAGGCCGATCATAGGCCTTTTGTCGCAGAAGCAAACTCGGTGGAAAAGTTCATGTACGAAGGAAACTATGGACCTGTCAGGGTAGTACAAGATGGGGAAGAAACGCAAGTTGTCGCGCAAAGCGAAGAGTCATTTTCAGTGGACGCACTCACTGAAATGTTCAGACAGATGAGGCCAAATATAGTGGCCCTAGAAGAGCCAGTAATTGGTAAAAGAATAATCAAGGGGTCTTGAATGGATTCTAAGTTACAAAAACAAATGGCAGATATTCAGGCCTTCAAAGTCAGACTAATGGCTTTCAATAAAGAATGCAAGGACAAAACGAAAGAAGAGGCAGCCCTAAGAGCACTGAAAGACAAATGGGCAGTATTCGAGATGGAACAAAGCATTGGTCGAGAAGTCAACAAGGTGGACTATTTAGAAGAAGAAGTACTTACAAGGGAACTGGACGACGAAGTGATGCGGATCATCAAACCTGGATACGCTTAAGCACAAGACCCTCTGATCAAAGTAAATATTGGCAATGAAGGAGAAGATCGTCCAACATTCATCAGCCAGATGCTCGATCAAGAGGTTAGTGATAAATTAATCGCTTTGCTAAAGGAGTATAAAGATTGTTTTGTTTGGGAATATGAACAAATGTCTGGTTTAGATAGAGACTTGGTGGAACATAGGTTACCAACTAAGCCTAATTTTAAACCTCATAGGCAGCCTCCTAGACGTTTTGCTCCTAATGTACTCCCTGAGATTAAGAAAGAGATAGAGCGATTATTGAAAGCAGGTTTTATTAGAACGGCCAGATATGTCGAATGGTTGTCCAATATCGTGCCAGTACTAAAAAAGTATGGTAAACTAAGGGTGTGCATAGACTTTAGGAATTTAAACATAGCTACACCCAAAGATGAGTATCCAATGCCCACGGTGGATTCTTTAGTAGACTCAACTGTCGGACACGTCATGTATTCTTTCATGGATGGGTACTCAGGATACAATCAAATTTATATAACTGAAGAAGACATACACAAAACTGCCTTTAGATGCCTGGGTCTCTAGGATGTTTTGAATGGGTGGTCATGCCTTTCGGCCTAAAAAATGTAGGAGCAACTTATCAAAGGGCAACGAATTTAATCTTTCATGATATGATAGGCAAGTTCGTTAAAGTGTATATAGATGATATAGTGGTCAAATCCATTAAAGAAGAGGACAATTTCAAACAGTTAAGATATTCGTTTGAGCGAATGAAGCAATATAAGCTAAAGTTGAATCCCTTGAAATGTGCATTTGGTGTTAATGTAGGGAACTTTCTTGATTTCTTGGTACACAAAAGAGGGATTGAATTTGATAAAAATAAAGCAAAGGCCATTTTAGAGGCCAAACCACCTAGCAACAAAAAGGAATTGCAAAGGTTTCTAGGCCAAGTAAACTTTTGAGACGCTTTATTTCTAACTGTGCAGGACGAACTAAAGTCTTTTCGCCGTTCTTAAAGCTGAAAAATTAGGACGAATTCGTCTGGAAAGAAGAACATCAAAAGGCTTTTGAAAGCCTGAAGACATATTTATCAAGTCCACCAGTGTTGGTATCACCAATCTAAGGACGGCCAATGAAAGTGTACGTATCGACTGAAAAAGAATCAATAGCTGGAATGGTGGCACAAGAAGACCAATTTGGTTAAGAAAGGGCAATTTACTACTTAAGTAGATGGTTAACAAAATGTGAATGTAATTACTCTGCTATCGAAAAATTATATCTTGCATTGTATTTCACATGTACAAAATTGAGGGCTTAGTTATGTATATGTTCTCGCGCCCTATTTTACACCAAATGGTAGGCTTTTGGACATTAGCTTTATCAAAATTCGAGATACAATACATACCTCAAAAGGCAGTCAAAAATCAAGCTTTGGCTAACTTTCTAGCCGATCGTCCATGCTTTGACATGCCTGAAGAGATTGAATTAGAAATCAATTCGTTCGAGCTAAAACCTTGGGTGTTGTATTTCGATGGGTCAAAAACCTCTAAAAGTGCAGGAGTAGGAGTAGCATTGATTAATCCTTTAGGGATTTGCTAAAAGTTCGCGTTCACTTTAGACAGGATGTACACCAACAATCAGACCGAATATGAAACTTTAATCGTAGGCCTAGAACTAATGATAGATATGGGAGTAAAAAATGTGATCGTTAGGGGCGATTCTCAATTGGTAATTCACCAATTGATTGATGATTTTAAATGCCAAAGTGATTCCATTATAAGTCAATATGAGATCGCCCAAGAATTGTTAGAAGAATTTGACCAAGTAGAACTTCAATGCGTTAATAAGATTTATAACAATGTGGCAAATGAGTTGGCCCAAATGGCCTCAGGGTACTCAAAGGTTTTGAATTGGAAGTCTACTTGTGAGTATGGAACCATATTACCCGTGACCCAAAGAAGGGCGAGACGCATTGAACTTCACTGCATACAAGATGGAGATGCAATGGATTGAAGAACAGAGATTAAAAGGTTCCTTAAAGAACCTAATGGAGGGATTAGTAGGAAAATGAAGCTGTGTTTGCTGAACTATACACTAATAGATGAAGAGTTGTTTAAGAAACGCTCTGATGGTGTATTGTTAAAGTGTGTAAGTTTGCAAGAAGTCGGGACGATCATGGCTGAGGTACACGAAGGGATATGTGGAGCTCATCAAGCTGGCCAAAGGATGAGATGGTTAATTATTAGGAGTGGATATTTTTGGCCAAAGATGGAAGAATTATGCGTTCAGTATGCAAAGAGTTGTTTAGCATGCCAAAAGCATGGTCCAATACAAAGGGCGCCAGCACGAAAGATGGCACCTATTATTAAATCTTGGCCGTTCAAGGGTTGGGCGATAGACCTGATAGGGAAGATTTATCCCCCATCGTCCAAGCAACATACTTTTGTTATAGTTGCAACCGACTATTTCACCAAGTGGGTAGATCACCCAAAAGAATGTCATAGAGTTTATCCGTGATCACATCATTTATAGGTTTGGAATTCCACAAACGTTGATGGTAGATCACGGAACATCTTTGAATGGGGATCAAGTGAACAAATTTTTGAGCGAGTTTGGGGTTAAATTAGTAAACTCCACACCATATTACACTCAATCCAATGGACAAGCAGAATCTTCTAATAAGATTCTAAAAAATATAATCAAAAAGATGATAGATGAAAATGTCAGAAATTGGCACGAATGTCTGAATAAAGCCTTATGGGCTTATAGAACATCACCTCGGTCAAGTACCAAAATTACTCCTTTCCAACTTACTTATGGACAGGAGGCCGCTTTGCCTATGAAAATCAACGTACAATTGATTAGAGTGTGCTTGCAACATAAGTTAAATGATGATGAGTATACTGAATCACTAGTTCAAAATTTATTGGGGTTGGACGAATTAAAATTGGACGTCTTAGATAGATTGCAAGTTCAAAAACAAAGAATGGCTAAGTTTTATAATAAAAAAATCATAGCCAAGTCGTTCAACCTGGGCGAATTAGTTTGGAAGACAATACTCCCTTTGGATAGCAAGGATCCAAAGTACGGGAAATGGTCGCCCAATTGGGAATGACCATACAAAGTAAACAGTGTGTTACCCAATGGAGCATATCATTTGGAAGATTTAGATGGCACCAAGCACGTGAAATTCATCAACGGCAAATATTTGAAAAAATATGTTCCTTCTTTATGGGAAAGTGAACAGATAAAAGTGTAATCAAAACAAGTTGAACGATTAAGGATAAAAGGTCAGAGCGAAATACGTTCAAATAAATTCCTTTATTATCAAACGTTCATTACAAAGTTGCAAGATACAAATAATAGATACTCTACAAGCTACAATTAAAAGTAAGCTAATCTCTCGGTCGATCGCCGAGTAAGAGGGTGGACTGGTCTCGTACCGCCTTCCTAAATGCATCGCTGCAATGACAGGCATGAGAAGCACTCTCAGCAAGCAAAGTGGCTCGCAAGCATCCCAAAAATTACCTTCCATCATTGAACCCCTTGTAAGGGACAAAGAGATGATGGGAAGAACTTTGATGGGAAAACTTTGCTGCTGACCAAAAAAATATTTCTTATATCTCCCATACCAAAGGTGACATCAAGGCAAGTAGTAAAATGGGCGGACCAAACAATCCATCTTTATAGAAGACGAAAGTTTTGGATTGATTGTCAGAATGCCAAACAATGGCAGCAAATTGGTTTTGAAGAAGAGAATGAAAATGAAGATGGAAGATGGAAAGTGCGAAGCATACGTGTATTTATAGGGGGCGGAGATGAAGAGACAGAATATGAGCAGCCACATTCTGCCTAGTAAATGGAATTAAGTAGCCCAAAGTCTTGGGAAAAGAGGTGGAAGTATCAAGAGAAAATGTGCAAGATTTTTAGCACAAAGCAGTTGAATGCTTGAAGGATTGGCGATTAAAAGACAAACGTCAAATAAATGCACAAAAAGTTAACATAGATGTTCATTAATGATGTACAAGGTTACAAAGGGAAAGTCAAATACGAAATTACAAAAAGAAAAAGTTAAGGCATTATATGTCTTAATTACAATCCGCCCCATACCGAACGAATTCTTTCCCTAAGTTTTTCCCAGCCCTCATTCTGCCGAGAGGAAGTGATGTTCAATTCGGCCACGACATCATCATCAACTTCCAACTTCTTGGACTGCTCAACCAAGGACTTAGTTCGCTCAATTTCTTGGGAGGCATTACGCTTTTTCACAGCCATTCTCGCCTTGCAGTCGTCCATTTTGGCCTAAAGTTCCTTCATCTGAGCAGCCAAACTAGCCATCAAAGAGTCTTCGATCATGATTTCGGAAGAAATTTCTTTCAACTCGTCCTCAACTTTGTTGATCTCCTGACGCAAAGACTCTTTTTCAAACACGGCGCGAAGATATTGAGTACTTTTGGCCTTCAGTTCAACATTCTTGGCCAGCAAGGAGAGAACCTCGGAATGGATAACTTTCAACGTCGCTTTAAAATCAGCAGAAAGATTGAGCGACGAAAGTGTCAGTGCTTGCTCTAACTTCGCATTCAAATGTTCAAACTTATCCTTATGTCTGGCAGTACTAGCCTTACCAATGTCCATATCCATGAAGGACACGTACTCAAATATCGACTGTTTGAGTAACTTCATATCTTCCTCTGAAGAAGTAGCAGGACGACCAGATGGAGCAGGGCGAGATGTCTTGACTTGCCCCCAGGAAGCGAACAAGTCTTGGATGGAACGCACAATCTTATCAGCATCCTGCAAAGAAAATTGCCAATACTGAAGATTCTCACTACAATGAACAAGATGGAAATAAAAGTGAAGCAAAGATTACCTCATCAATAATCTTGGAAGATGGCATATCCTCAGCCAAGTCTGCCACCTGTGGCTCCACCATTCACGAAGACTTCCCCTTGTCTGAGCGAGAAGATGTTGCCACAACGGGCAGACTCATAGGAGCATCTGCAGAACTTAAAAGCAACAAATCAGAAACCAATAGCACAAGCAAAGGCAAAGCATTAAAGAAATGAATTACCTTTTGCTTCGATGTATGGGGGGTTGACGCCCTGGGAAGAAGGTGGCTCGTCCATTGGTTGTGATGAGGATTCTGGGACTGAAGATGTCTCTTTAAGCGTAGTTCCTTCATCAGCTGGTTTGGATGAAGCAGCCTCAGCGGAGGATGATGGAGCAGGAGCTACCGATACCAAAGCCTTTGAAGGAGAAGCTGAACTTTTCTGAGAAGTCCAAATAAATCATCAGCACACAGAAAAGTTTCAAATATGGAAAAGTATGCTTGTGAGTAAACCAATTTAATTACCTTCCTCCTGATGATAAGAGGGGTATCATCATCAACATCATCCTCCAGAATGGGAGATGCTAAGGCTGGCCATTTGCGGCTCGGGGCACTTTTGGCTGCAGTAGGCTTGGCAGGGAGAGAAGAAAATGGACGAGCAGACTGTTTAGCGCGACGAAGAGGAGAAGGACTCCGGATGGACAAAGGAGTGACTAAAACAGGAGGAGGAGAAGAAATGCTCGGCTGGTCCAGTGAATAAAAGGCACGATTGGCATCAGTCGCAAACAATCTGCGCTTCACTGACGGCCAGAGCTGTTCAAAAAGGGGATGGATAGCATGACTAGAATTGAAGGGGGCTAATGAAAAATGACTCGTCAAAAGAAGATTGCGAGCATTTATAACCTCTGCCTCCGCCTTATTAATAATATGGAAGTGGTCTATCAAGTTCTTTGAATAGCAAGGAAAAACAGGCCAGGTTTGGCCGAAACCAAGTTGGCGGGCAAAAAATTGGGGAGCATATATTTCTACCCCTGCCTTGGCATTGGTCCCAGTCAAAATATCATAAAATAATTCCCTCCCGGTTAAAAACTGGATCCAAATGAGCAGAGAGGTACTCGCGCTGTCTATAGTGGAGGGAGGATGCACATAGTCTGGAGTCAAAAAGGGAGGAAAAGGAAAGAAGGAGGGGATTGAATCCAAAGAATAAAAGAATGAAAAAATGTCTCTTCTAGACATATTTACAGGAGCCAGGGGCTCAATGGTTAGCCCATAGCAGCTAGCAGAAGGACGAGAAATTGATGGAGCACCAAGTAATGGAAAATAGGATCTCAACCACATTTGAGTGAACTAAAGAGGTCCACTGCCAGTGGAAAATGCACCATTCTTTAATTGAGTTTGAAGAGAAGTCATGCCTCTATAGAGGGCAGCCAAAAAGAAAGAACATAAATTCAAAGGCCGCGCCAATTCGTGCGCTATGGGTAAATAGCTCAGGGAGGGCTTTATGCTTGGCACACACAAAACATATTTACAAAGCCAAACCAGAAGAAAGGCCACTCGCTCAGTATGGGAAGGCTCAGCGCTAGAATGGTTATGAAGGGTTTGCAGGCTTGAATAAGACTCAGTGAGGGTCTTACCAAACTTTGGGGCGCCACCAGAAACCAAGATACCAGGAAAAATGGTATCGCCCAAAGGTGGCAGATTCACTAGGGTCCCAACATCCCTTAAAGTAATAGACATGGGGCCAAGAGGGAAAACAAAGGTATTATATTCAGAAGACCATAAACTTAAAGCGATCGAAAAAAGTGCTGAATCAAAAGTAGGGGGTTGAAGAGAGATTTCCAACAAATCAGAAATCCTAGCATTATCAAAAAGCGCCTTAGTAGGACCATGGTCCACAAGGCGAGCATGCTACCTACGAAAAACTACGTCAGATTTGGGTCAAGTGCGAATACCTCTTTCGCGAAGTGGCCCCAGCGGCAGAGAATTTAGAAATGGAGAGCCTTGAGTACAAGGAAACAGCTGGCCCACCGCCGCTTGTTCGACTGCCTCTGCATTCTTGAACAAAGGACCTAGGTAGAACTCATTGAGTTCGACATTGGCGGATGCGAGAGAGTTCGGAGTTATGTTTGGACGATTAAGGAGTTTCTGAAAGTCATCAAAACTAAAGGAATCGCCAGATTGAGATTGTGAGGTAGCCATTAGGGACGAAACGGAGTTTTTTCAGAGTTACGTAGTAGGGAAGCAAAGAGATGAACAGTAAATTGTGGGAGAGAAACGCGAAAAAATGAGGCGTGATTTAATGGTGCAGTGAAATGGCGTATTTGGGGGTTATAAGGGTTTGCAAAACGTCGCACTTTTTTAAAGCTATGGAAGAAAACAATGATTGAAATTCTTGGGAATTTCGAATGTTGTTGGAAACACAAAAATGAATATGGCAAAATTTAATAATTGGTATTAATTCTACCATATTTGGGGGTAATTGTTGACACATAAAAATTCGGCCCAAATCGAATGGCCCAAGGAATGAAACCCAATGGGAGGATCCCCAAATCAGATAGCCCAAAGAATGAAACACAATCAGACAATTCAGGATGAAGGCCCAAATAGGGAAGCCCAGGAGCGCGGTAACACCATCCCCCAAGTTTGCAAATCGCCCAGGATCTGAGCGAATGGAGTGCCATGCAGTCGCCCAGAACTGCTACTCTATTCTCGCCCAAACCTTCGAGTCGCCCAAGGTCTTAGCAAATATGAAGTGTTGTGGTTATCAAGAAGCGCAGTTATCAAAGCAGTTATTAAGCAGCCCTATTACGTTCCACGATTCAAGAAATTCAATCGAAAACGGTTGAACGACGAAGAGTAATGGCGGCAGTTAAAAAAGGCAATTTCATGACAAGTTAGCCATTACGAGGAAAGTGGGCAGTTATAAAACGATCAAGTAGTTTTTAGGCGGTTGATTACAAAGAGATCATCCAGGGAGTATAAAAGGAAGAAAAGACATAGAGCAAAGGATCCCGAATAAAAAAAAACTCTCGAATAGAGAACATGTAATTTTAAATTTTTTAGTTTAGATTTAAACACTTTTTTCAGTAACTCGTGTGCTTGCGCCCCTTGGAGGCATTCTGTTTTTACTTTTCGATTGTAAAGTCATCGCCAATAAAGAACACCCCTTTTTGGGACTTTGTCTCAAGAGGTTTGTCCCTTACACAATAGTCTGATCCCCTTTTAATTGTTAGCGAGTAACCCGCGCGAAACAGCTAGTAACTTTGGTCGTCATTTTAACTTCAATAACTAAATTCTAAACAAGACGTATTCCAAAAGATCAAATATTTTTCTTTTGCCATCTTTTAAAATAAGAGGGCTCTATAATTTGTTTGCCTTAATAATTTTAATATATAGAAGATGACAAAATATTCTGTTCCGTCCCGATTTCAAGGGGGAATTAGTTTTGAACTTCAAATATTTATCCTTAATTAGGTTGACTTTGAGAAGTTCTGGAATCCGACAATTCCAAAACATTGTATAGTTTAACTCAGGCGGGCAGCATATAATTAGTATAATTAAATAATTTGAATGTGAAGAGATAAGCTTCAAAACAAGCAATGAACTGAGGTGGCGTTGGATGTAATAATATAGCAATTTAAAAAGGTCCAAGAATCCCAAGCTTACAACCCGCCTTTAATTAAGGGTATACTTTGCTACTTATTACCCAAAAAAAAATAAAAAATAAAATTCCAATAAAAAAAGTTATGTTTGAGCCACATTTTTTCAAAAACATACATTCTTAAACAGTGATTTGAGATCATTTCTACTACACATTCTTTAATAAAATAATGTTACACGCAAATCCAAAACTTGATTTATTTTTTAACTACACATTTGCCATCAATACACTATTAAAAAATGTATTTTTATAAATATAATGTGACTCAAACAAGGGCTAACTCTTTATTTTTATTTTTTTATATTAAAGTAACTCAAATGTGATTATACAATTTTCCCAAATTACTAAAAGTTCTGATTTTTTACAAAGTTGATGGCTTATTTATCATGAACATTTCAACAATTTAAAAAAAAAAAAAAGAAAAAAGATTGAACCCCAACCTTGAGGAGGGTAATACTGATCTATCACATGTCCAAAATAGGGTAATAAATTATTCAATAAAAATAAAAAGTTAGTCAATTAGCCCACCCTCAGCCCAATTGCACAGTTAGTCCCAACGTAATCTCGATATAATTTTGAGGAAATTAGGCCCATATGCCTAAAACAAAAAACTTTGAAAAAGAAAATAAAAAAAAATCCTCATTTTAGGAAAATTGAAACGCATTCCTTTATAAATTAAACTTTTCAGGGACGAAAACGTAAAATGCATTTTGCAGAAAGAAATCCAAATTCTCCCTGGCGATTTGGATTGATCTTCATTTTCAAACCATAACTCTACGATTTTTGTTCAAAATTTGTTGTTTTTACCCTATATAATCGGGATTCATGATTGAACAAGTTGGATCTAGTGTTCTAAAATCAAATCGACTAAGAGGAAACGTGGTGACATTGGATCTTCAAACTTTAAGAAGAAAAATATTGTTGAGCAGCCTTATAAATAGAAGGTTAAGCTTGAGTACTAGTATTTCATTTTTAATATTTTATGCATGTTGGTTCTTTTATTGTTGTCTTTTATGATAATTTTTAGCACTCTCTTGAATCTCATAGCAGCATTTTTTTATCCGAAATGGAACACTTTCTAGATTTTTACCAAGATAATTTAAATTTATCAAATATTTATGTTGACTTTGAGAGAGGACTTTGATATTTTTCCCAGAATTCCTCAAATTGATGACTTTCTGTAACATTTTCTATGAATTTATGCTCATGCATTTAGGTCTGAACATGGTTTGGTTTGAATCAATTTCGATTCCAACTCAACAAAAACCAAATTAGTTGATTTGGACGAATTTCAATCCAAACTAACACATTCTAACTTTTAAACCGAACCTAGTTTGGTTTGGTTCGATTAGTTAGTTTCGACTTTAGTCTAAATTGAATTTTTTTTTTTAAAAGAAAATTGTCTGAGATTTGGGTTCACTTATATTATAAGAACTAAAATAACCAAATAATTTTATATTACAAGAACTATTGACTAACAAATAAAATCAAGTTAATAAAGACAGATCGATAGAAAATTTAAAAGTTTTGTTGTTTTTCTATATATTATGTAGCCTGACTTCCTAAGTAGGGAAAATGCTAAGTATAACATAATGAGCTTGCAAAAAAAATAAATTAAGTACTATTACTTATCAGCAACATCATAAATTGAAAGGAATTGAGATATAGTTATGAGATTATGTTATCTTTTGATTTTTATTTTTCTTAAATAAAAAAAAAAAAAAAGTAGACATGCAAGTGGACTGAGTTAGTTTAACCAATGGTTTGATACTTTAAATCATGACTGAACCGATCGTCATGATTTTGTTTAAAAGAAAATCAAATCAAATCAATTATCTGTGTCAAATCGAGTCGATTTGGTTTGATTGATTTGATCGCATTTTTAATTTTTTTGCCTAGGCCATGCATTTGGGATTGGGCAAATTTAAAGAAGAAGGTATAGATATATCTTATTTGGAGGTTGAAAATGTCCACTAATTTGTATTCTTCATTCATAAACTGTCGCCATATTCTATTTTACATTACAATTTGACACTTCTAGTAAGCTCGTTACATGCATAATAAAAGACTAAACCGAGAGATATGCGTAATGGTATAAATAATGATTTACATACAAATGATGTGATGAGATATGATTGTGTCATAATTTTCAACTAAATTTTAAAAAAAAATTCCACTCTTTTTTTTAACACCTCATTTTTATGTAAATTATTATATAATTTCATTACGTACAAGTAACATTACTCTTTTTTAATTTAATTGTACTTTAATTTTAACACGTCCATACGTTTGTAGGTCATATTTCCTCCTTTTGTCAAATGTTTTACTCTTAAAATTGATATAAATGGGTAACAAGGGGATTTTTATGAACTTTGGAAAGTAAATCGTTTAGCAAATGTTTATGTTTCTTGAACTTTTCATATACATTTTGATCTACACATGCCTGATTTTTTTAGTTTGTGGTCCTTCAATTCATCATCTTTAACAACAATGATGATATTTTCTTATTATAGTTACTTCTTGAAACAAAACGGATGATAGCTTTGTAAGACACTTTACGTACGAGAATTCACAATGAATTTGATATGGATTTATTATAGATAAATTTTATTATGTAAAATCTCGTTGGGTACAATTTTAGATAATGTTATATTTCGACTTTTTTTGTTATATATGAATTATATTCGTACATCAAAATTTTTTTAAAAAAAAAAAAATTCCACGCAATGGAAATTCCCGACTCAATCTCGAGATTTCACTTTTTTTTTTTTTTTT